>NC_088185.1:8133293-8436320 GCF_028769735.1 Zonotrichia leucophrys gambelii
ACAGCCTGTAAAAAAAATTATAAGAGGATAACTGCACCTTCTTCATGAAAATGAGCAAATTCCAGAGTGTTTCTTCTGCCTGCTATGTGATTTGCTTCAGCTTCATTTCACGTGCTGTCTCACACAATAGCCTCCGGGGATTCTCAGGGAAAAAAAATTTAGCTGCCTCACCTTCTATGCCCAATTCCTGCCTTCCTGCAAGGAAATTATTTGCTGCTTCCCTAACAAACCTGCTTCAGTTGTCACTGTAGGTAAGGTTATGTCAACACTGCTATTATAAACTCCTCTTGTCAGGAATTTACAAGTTGGCTGTAAAAATTCCCTTTGCACTTAATTCTGGCGGAGATGAAAAAGCCCCAGGAGCACATTAAAAAAAAATAAAAATCAACATTTACATATTAGATTTTAACACTTTCCAAGAAATGAATACTTCAATGTTAATGCAGACACTGTATGACCAGACAAAGACCTAAACAAATGGGTCCAGTCAGGGAGGGAATTCTCTATGAAATAAGTCACCTTGGAGTGCCCTGCACACCAGTGCTGCAAATATGGAAATGTCACTCTGAGTGCCACCAGAGGAATAAGAACAAAAGTGCCCTGGAAAACCTCATCTACTTCACTGCAATGATAAAATGCAAGCCATCCTGTTTATTGAGGGACACATCCTGTCTGTCATACCAAGAAGCTGAGTTTAATGTTTGAAGATTTCACTAGAGTTGAGGAAGGATTTTTTTTAATCTGTCTGAAGCATTTATCTCACCTTCATCCTCATCTGAGCCCCTTGTAATCACCCGCACATTTAGCTTTCCTGGTGCATTACTGCCGTTTATTTTCATTTCAGAAACAGAACAGTGATATGGAGAGAGGTTAAATGATTTGCCCAAGGTCACAGAGAACAAGCCTGTGCTCTGGGAAAGGCACTGGCCCATGGCTGGGACCCACCCCAGCTCTCTGTCCATCCTCTCGTGGCTTGCTAAGGGGTAAGGACAATTTATTGTGCTTAATACAGCTCTGAGCCTACAGTTTCTTTTCTCTTCCCTGGGCTTCTACTTGGCAGGATTTAACAGTTACTGGCTTCATTCTCCCTCTCCACTCCCGCCCTTGTTTTTTATGGGTCTAAGAGGAGCCTGAAAAGGTCTGATTTTGGATCTGAGGAAGTGTAGAGAGCCTGAATTGTTTGTGTATAAGAAATGTTGCTGTGTAGAGGCTGAAACAGAGACAGGGCAGATTTGCTGTGTGCAGAGGTGTGTGCTTTTACATTCTGCCCAGATCCATATCGAAAAGGAGAACTACATGGCACTAAGCTAAACTCTGGAAGCCTTGAGAGAAAAAAAGGGGAAGGCCAGGAAAAGGAAAAAGAAGATAGAGAATAAGCAGTAAGTGGGTTTGATACAGTCTTTAGTTCATTTTCAAATGCTATAGGGGATCAACAACTGCAAGAAATTATAATAATCCAGTTAGAACTAGTGCAGCTTCAATAAGACCACATTTTTAAAAGTATGATTCCAGCTCTCTAAACTCTTCCACATATTTAATGCATGCAAATATCTACACCCATATGTATGACTCTGCAAAGTTATGTTTGCAGCCTTGCAAACCACATTTTAAACAAAGACTCAGATCTCCATCTTTTTCCTCGCCTTAACTGTTCAGGACAACACAAGGAGTGCTGCTTCCTCCAGTGACACCAAGCAGGACGTGCCCTAAGCTGGGGCACCCCAGGCCCAGCTCTGAGTGAACAACAGTGTCAGTCTGCCAAGGAAAGGACCAAATTCTCTGGAACAGAACAGGCCCAAGAAGCACAAAAGGAATTTACAAAGCAAGATTTTGGTAATATGGTCCATTGGCTTTTGATAATAAAAACCACATTGTAAATGGCCAAGAAATTAATCTTTAAAAGGCAGCTGTAGCCCATGTGTATTAACTATTTTTCAAAGACATTTCCTCTGGATTTTTGTAACCTTCTTAATACATGTTTCCAGCCAGCAGAGATGTTATGCTCTGTGGGTGAAATATAATATGCATTTTTAAAACATTTATAAATATGTATACACCCTATGGATTCACACGGCACTGTAGGAGCTCTGCTCTGGTCTGCAGTCTTTAAAAATTAATTACAAATATACTAAGGTGTATATTCAACACAATGCATGGGGATTTAGCCACATAAATTTCATTAAGGCTGATGAGAGGTGTGCAGTTAAAGCCTTGCATATCAAGACATCATGCATAAAGAAAAGCCTGTCTAATTAAGTATTTACTTATTAAAGCGGAACAGCTCTGAAGGGCATGCATGTTTATCTAATTTTATTTATTCCTTTTCAAAACAAATGAAATGTACACATGAATACACACATGTGCACACAAACACACACCTATATTCTGCAGAACATGGAATTTTAAAATTTGATATGTTAATATGTTGAAAAATAAATTAAAATGATTCTTCAGCTATTGTTATTTTTTGTAACAAGCAAGATTAAAACATCCCTTGAGGTCACAAACTAGGAACATGTAAGTAACCTGACAATGTGAAATGGTATTTTCCTGGTATTAAAGGCATTGGTAGCACATTTTAGTAGAGTTCCAATTGTGACACATAGTACTCAAAGCTGGGAAATTCTCAGTTCCCTTACCTTGTTTCCTCAGGTCTCACTTTTGCCATCATAAAACTTCTTTCCTCTTCATAACAGGGGGTAATGTAGATGGCACACAGCCTGCATTAACGTAAAGCCCTGGGTTTAGCACATGCATGTGGGTAGAAACTGGGTATTTTGCATGAATGTTGTTAATTTCTGGACATGAAGGAATGCATTTCATACAACTGTTTAGTTTCTTCTCTAGATTTAAATTCTTCTCTAGATTCAGCAATCTCTAGATTACTGAATGGCTCCAACATGTGTTTGCTGCCAAGTTCAGGATCTGAAGATGTTGCTCCAATGTCTCTTCTGAGCACTTTGATGCCATCTACTAGATCATTGTGTTAGGGGCCAAGTTAAGGCCAGCAGGGTAAAGGCAATTTATAACCCACATAGTGACATCAGTCTAACCTAGCAACCTCCCTAGCAACACTGCCAAAGCATCACAATGTGGCCCCCATAGCTCAGATGATATGAAGATAGCAGCATTGTTAGGGTGGGAGGTTGCCACTTTGGCCTAGCAACAAATAACAGCCTGACCTTGGGATCTATTGAAAGCGGAGAAGCCAAGCAGAACAGAGGGAGAACCACCAAATGAAAGCCCAAGGGTTCCTGTCTATTTATTTTATGTAACCTAAACAAATTCTTCAGAGAAAAATATGGCAATGCTTCCAGACATGCTGCATGCTTATATATTCAACATTGCTTTTCCACATGGCTTGTTAAGAGATTTTACATTGTGATTTGGAAATCACAAAACCTGTGTGCAGAAAAAGGATGAATAAAGAAAGCGCTCCAGCCAGTTCAGAGTGGTGACAAACAGGCTGCACGTTGCTGTGAGTGTGTGCTGATGTGAGGGCTCCCACCCCCAGGTGTCACATGGGGTGATCTGGGAGCCACACACACACACTGGGCTTTGGGCTCACCCAAGAAATCCAGCTGTAACCAGCTTATTTGCAGCATTTTGTCACTGAAAATAATGAAATGGATATAAATCACATCCTCCCCTTCCTTCTCTTTCTTCTTGCTGCCCATTCAAATAAGCCCCTTGTCCACAGCATTGTGCCAGCCCTGCAGAGGCAGCTGCTGAGGCAAGGTAACACTTCTCTCTCCCAGATACACATCAGGAGTAGGGCATCCTCCAAAGATACTCTGAGGAGTTAGACCTGATCTGCTTGGTGTTTCTAGTTCCTAGCAGTGATCCCATACTCCTGGTGTTTGTAAGTGAATACCATGTGCAGCACCCTGACATTTACAGTGATTCAAAAACAACTGAGACAAACAAATGGCAAGCATGGAAAAAGCAAGTGATGCTTTTGTTTCTGTACTGGTGGCCCTGAGCCAGTGTGTGGTGCTGGATGTTGCCTGATGCTGAGCTTCCAGGCACCATTTGGCCTTAAGAAAATAGAAAACAATATTAGCCCAGCAGTTCCTAGGAGAATCATAATCAGAATCAAATCTCACAATTCCAGAGCTGTCCTGTACAGTGAGCACTTCTAAGCCCAGCCAGTGGGGATAATTCACCTCCCCCTGGTTTGCTGGCTTTAAGCTACCAGCTGGCCAGTGCAGAGAGGCTCAAATTGCAGCTGCCTTCACCCTCTGTAGCTGTCAAGATAAACAGATGACTTTGGTTTGCAGCAATGGAACGCTGAATATATATTTTCAAAAATGTAATTTCTTTGGAAATTTCAATGAAACATGCTTTCCCATAAGTGTGGTTTTGCATGTGGATGTGTGAATACACACACATTTTCATATAATTACTTTTTTTTAGTAGGTATTTTTAAAAATAATTTTAATTCCTTCAATTTTTGTGCATTGTGTCCCCCTTGTATAACATTTAGTATCACTTTCAGTTTATAACTTCTCTTGAGAGAGGAGCCACAAGCCACAAATAGCCAATTGTCTGCTTGCAGCAGCCTTTTACAAAGGGACTGACAGAGCTGAACTGGACATGGTCTGTCTGTCCTGCTGTCACTGCTGCAGTAACCATAATTGTCGTGTGGGTAACATGAAGTCAGGGGCAATTTATCTTATAAAACCTTAGTGCAACTTTCATCACAGAGCACAGCATCTGCCCATTAGCTCAGTTTCTGTTTTCAGCCAAGACTGTGACACATTCAAAGGCATTGTATGAAGTGTGTGAATGTTTACTCCTTTGGATCTTTCTTAAATTACAACCTTTAAGTACATTGAATAATTGAGAGAACTGGGAGAAACCTCTTGTGTTAGTGCCACTTCCTCCATTCCACACTTTTTCAAACTCAAACTGGCCAGCTGAAGCTTTTTTAACTCCTTGGCTTTCCCATAAGAGCCCTTGCTGGAATTGTGTGTATCCAAATGGTGAAGGGGAGGCTGCAGTGGTACCCAAACTGCTGTTCCCACCTCCCAGTGATGCAGATGTGCTGGAAATCCCACAGACATGAGGGAAGAGGAAATTTCAGCTTCTCTCAGTGCTTCCCAGCCACACTGCCCTGTCTTCTGCTGCCATGTCTGCACGAGGGTGTCCCCAGAGGTTAACTTCCAAACTGTAAAAGAATGGAGGAGAATGGGAATGGGGATGAGTTCTTACAAACTGACCATGTTACCTTCTCCATGGATTTCCTGCAAAGCATCTTGGAAAGTGCTGATAATCTTTCTCAAGTCCTAATGCTGGCCACAGGTTTCCCCCCAGGGCTCCACATCAGGGTGAGCCCTCTCTCCCTTTTCCATGTCATTTCCTTCCCTCTTTGAACCGTGGTTCCTAGAGGAGGGAAGGGAGCAGGGTGGGGAAACAACTCCTCCACCCAGGGCTGCCAGGAACCAGTGATCAGTCCTGGCTGTGTGTCTTTCCCTCAGCACCACATTTTGCCAATCTGTACAATAAAATGTGTGAAAGACACTTGCAAAAATAGCGGAGAAGTTCATTTCCTCCTCCTTCCTCATCACTCAACAGCTCTATAACTCCAGCCTGAGCTTTCACCAGTCCCAGCCCTGGTGTTCAAAAGCTCCAGCCCCAGCTCTGGCTGTCCTCTGCCCTCCCACTGCAAACCAAGCCCAGAGTAAGAGCCTGGTGTAATGAGTAACCCAGAGGAGATTCATTGGGACCAACACCAGGAAAATGACTTGATTTCTCTGCTTACACAATTCAGAGTATTCATCATTTTGCCAGTTCTACAACTGAGTAACTTTGGCAAATACCAGCCAGTCTCAGTTCCTTAGAGGAGACAAAAGACTTTACCATTAATATTTCCAGAGCCAGCTATATTTTTAGACAATGGAGGCTAGGACTGCATTGTGTGGGTTTCTGTATGTGTATAAATCTAACATTCTGGATACCCATGCTTTTTAAAAAATGTAATCAGTATCTAAAAATAAATGCACCTTATTAAATACTTAAAATTCCTATCCTTCCCTCAAGAGACCATGCATGACTGGCATTGAAGCTGGGTCACTGCAACCAAAAGAAATGAACAATTCTGATCAGCAGACCTGATTGCATCAGTGAGCTGGTGGAGCTGGGAAGATTGTACCAAAATTGGGATGTTCAGATCTGGGTTTTGTTTCACCAGTTAATGACAGATATAGAATCTGGGATCCAGTTTAGGTAGACTTCATCTGTGTTAGATGCAAATTTAGGTGCCTCTTTGGTGTAAATCTGAGTAAACCTCATGCACAAGTGCTGGGGGAAACAGTCTCACCCACCTCCTTCATTCTGGCCCAGGAGGGAACAGCAGTGGCCCTGTATTTGTGCGAGGAATGCAGGGATATATACGGCTCTCCAGCGGCTGCCGTTAATGCCAAGGTCAGCCCCAGCTGACACCGCGCCTGGGGACGTGGGGGAAGGGATGGCTGTGCTCTGCGGCCAAGCCACAAGATGTCAGGAGACTGCTGTGCTGGGCTGAGCCGTGCTGGGCTGTGCTGAGCTGGGCTGTGTTGGGCTGTGCTGGGCTGTGCTGTGCTGTGCTGAGCTGGGCTGTGTTGGGCTGTGTTGGGCTGTGCTGGGCTGTGTTGGGCTGTGCTGGGCTTGGGCTGTGCTGGTGGCTGGTGCTGTGCTTGGGCTGTGCTGAGCTGGGCTGGGCTGGGCTGGCTGTGCTGAGCTTGGTGCTGTGGCGCATATGACTGAGCTGTGCTGTGCTTGCATATTGAGTGAGTGTGCTGTGCTTTGTGTTGCAGAGCCTGGCAAGGCATTCTGCACTGGGGCCTGGGAGCAGCCTGGAAGCTGCTGCCATCATTTTTCAGCCCTCTGCGCTATTCTGCATCCTAACCATGCCACTCTGCTTCTTGATGAAAAGATGTGAGCAAGAAAATGAGGAATTTCTCCCTTTTCATGACTTTTCCCAAGTCCCTATTTTACAGCTTGCCAACTCCCTTGCTGTATATCTGCAGGTTCCTCTCTTATATTTCACTTTACATGGTTAATTGTGTTTGTATTCTCCACAGGGTTCCTGGCATTTACAGCACACTGTGAGGTCACTGATTTGCCACTGTGTTTTCAGAAACCTGCCTCACCATCCCCATGTAAAACTGAAAACGAGAGGAAAGTGAGAAAGCAGCAGTTTGCAGGAAGCTCAGGATGAAAGGGTAAACAAGATCTTACACAGAACCGTGCCTGGGCTTGCATCCAAACACAGTGTGCTACAGCTTTAATATAAAGGGATGGCTGTAAGATGCATTTCATTCTCGCTGCATGCACTCTGCTAGTGAATACTCTGATCACCAGACACTAACTGTGTGTTGTGCACAAATCCTGCTGGTGGAATAAATCCTCTTCCCACAATTACAGTACACCCTGCACCAGTTTTTGCATGTCAAGCAGCCAGAGCACAGCCATGTGTGTTTCTAAAGCAGCAATGGCAAATCCATGAGGTCCAGTTCCAGCAGGCGGTATTTGGGGTGTGCACAATTGCTGGGAAATTTCATCCAATTTAATTTCTTTAAAATAGTCCTTCAGGTCCAGTCTGGTTCCTAATGACTATCTACCTCATGGATTGATAGAGCACTGTACAAGTGACTCCCATTTTGTTGCCATTGTCAGATCAATCCCCAATGGGGTCCTGCTTCATCCCTCTCCCTCCCACACCAATACACTGCCACTTGCCTATACTTGCAGAATGAAACTCTTTTATGGAGAAGTCATTTTTCCAAGTGCAAAGTTGCCACACACAGAGGATACATGTGGCTGAGGCCTGCACAATTCACAAATTAAACTGGAAATTTCAGGGCCCAGTTTTTTATTATTCTTTTAATATCCTTGCTTTGGCTGTCAGTTCTGGACTAGCAGGAATCCCATCCTGTTCAACACCTTATTTTACTTCTGTATCCAAGTTCCTGAGTTTCTGCATAATAAATGGATACAGTAGCCCCCTTTTTGATATTAAGTGGCATCTGCACACCCAGGTCTTGGGTGTCAAGCTAAGAACTAAGAAAATCAGAAGACACCAGAAAAAAAAAAAAAGAATACCAACATTATTAGGGGGATAGTTCATTTGGCAAAGTGACATGGAGAACTATAACACACTCAGTGTGTCATGGTCCAGTTTCAAGAAGATTCAGTGCCATGGGTGTTGAGGCAGAATGCAGAAATGGGTGCCAGATACAATACACAGGTACCATCATACACACAGGGTGTTTGCACACATTAAACATTGAAATGTTCCGTTTGGAAGTGACTGGAAGTTTTCAATCTGCAGATTTGGAGTTGCTGCATGAAATGACATGAAATCCACCAAGTTCCTGTTCACATAAAAAAAACCAAACCATGGACAAATGGCACTTCGTCTTTCTGGCAGTGTCAGCAGGCCGGACAAGGTTTAAGCAGGTAATAGAGTGGAACACAGGCTCTATGGCTGCCCCTGCTAGAACTGATTTGAAGAGAATTATGATTCTTTCTGAACAAACTGCAGCCCTGTCCTGTCCCCTCCATGCCCACCCTCTCCATCAGGCCTGCAGCTCATTAGTGGGGCAGCACAGGATCCCTGCATTGTCAACTGCATTTGGCACCTTGGAACCAGAAAATGTCCTCATTCAGCTCTGTCAGCCCAGCGCCCAGCTAACAAGTCAGTCAAGAAAAAGAGTGCAGTGGGTGCTTTTGGAAACAGTGTGGGGTGAGAGGAGGCAGGAAGCTAATGAGTACTGAACACTGAATGCAACTGAAGAAGGAAGATGTTCACATGTAGGACCCCATAACCCTGTAAACCAAGTTCTCTGTCCAAGCTGCTACTGTAGCTGTGCATTTGACATTGAGCACTGATGTGTAAGAATGAGCACAGGCTCTGCAAGGCAAGGCTGCAAATCCTGAGCTCCTGTGCAATGGCTCTTACCCTGCATTTCATATCATCATCATCATCATCATCAAGTAATAATATTTTAATGAGGGAGTAGAACATGCTAATTGTTTTTCTTCTGCTATTCTACATGACTGCAAATTAAAGGGACACCAGGGAAGCAAGAATGACAGCCCTGTGTTTTAGGATGGTGCACACTTGCTCAATGCAGCTTCAGTGTTTTGTCACAGCCACTTCACCTGTACAATGTGCTTTGTAGCCTATGGCTCATAACAAAAATAAATGGATTGCTTTTGTCATTGTGGCACCAGATTGGTGAGGAAAATACTCATGGATTTGGTTGCTTAAAGTGAGGAAGTTATGGCATTTTCATTTTATCTTAACAGCACATTTCCTGAGACTATCTGAGAAAAGCTGCTAGATACCAACTACACTCTCATATTTTAAAAAGAATTGCAAGAAAGTGAAAGTAATTCTAAGAGGAGTTGCTAGGTACAATTCTGGTGTATAAGTAATAGAAATTTGTCTTATGTTATAAGTGAAATATTTGGTTCTGTAAATTCTGACTCCTGTTTCAACAGGTCTACAACTGATATTCTGGGACACATTTTAGCATCTTCCAACAAAAACTGCTAAGAGTTTGGTAAATCCTGACAATTAAATAAATTCTTGTATTTCAACTAAGACCTTCCTTCCATGCTCTGAGTCCTCGGCACACCTCAGGCACTGCAGCACCTTCCTGTCAGGGCTCTCTGGTGCTTGCCGAGCTCTTAAAAAACAGATTCCAGCTTGAAGCAAAATTTCTGTTGACTGGTAATTGGTCACCTGGACATGGTGGTGGTACCTTGTCTGAACAGCAAAATGAGGGCTGGCTGCTTGCAGGGCTGCAAGCAAGTAAAAAAAAAACCCAATAATTTCTGTGATATTTATTTTTATGTCCAGGATAATACAAGGGAAAGAGGCAGCAGGGTTTTTTTTTGAAAAAAACTTCCCTGTAAATATTGGCAATTATTAAAAAAAAATAATTCTTATCACCTGTAAAACCTTGCTGTCATGTATGATATTAACATTTGAACAAGTGAATTTTCACACTGCACAGAATGATTTAGCACTTTCTTACTTTCTGGGAAAGTTTTTTAGCAAAGCCAGCAGGCTGGGGCTGAGTACTGGCATGATGGATCTTTTTGGAAATAACTGTTAAAAGAAACTGTGTTCTGCAAGTCCAACCCTTTTACAGGGGAACAAGGACAGCAATGTGTGAGCACTGCTGCGTGCTCTAGTGTGGTTTTGTGCCTCGTGTTGGAGGAAAAAACAAGTCGATGGTGGCACAATTTGTAAAGCAATTACTGCTCCTGGAATTGATAGTCTGGCACTGCTAACTGGGTCTAAAGGAATCAGGTGTTTGATGGCAGCATTCCCCAAACTAGGACAGACAGCAAATTAAGTGCTGTCCTGAACAGCAAAGAAAACATGACATTTTTTTTGCTCTAAATTAGCAACACTGTAGTTTTTATTTGGACTTCAGAGGCTTACATAGAGACCAAAGCAGTGTGCTGCTCTGTGGTCAGTTTAAATTTTAAAAAAAGTAATAATGTTAGATTGAAAAGGAAACAAAAAGTCACTGAATTTGCTCTTGCATGGAAAAGACCACAAACTCTGGGAGCTCACTGTGCCATGTGACCAAGGTTCCCTGCCCATGGATGGTGGATTATCATCAAAGCTATTTGGGTACATGCACATGACCTCACAAAAATGTGCACTAGCAAAAATATACTTTTTCTCAAGCCTAAAAGGGAACAAAATTTTTCATAAAAGAGACCTAAGACTTGCTCTTGTGCTAGTGATTGGATTAGGTAATGACTAATTAGGTGAGGTCATCACTTTCTATGTCATATATATACAGTATTTATGGAGAATTTACTCATTCTAATTAACGGAGTAGAAATAGTTTCTTGACAAACTTCATTTTCCTGAAACTAAGAGCCTTGAATTTGTTCCACTTTTGATCTTTCTTTGGTGGCTATGTTTGCTTTACATTAAAATAACTTCTAACATTCCCATTAAGGATAATCCCTCCAGCAGCCACAGTATGACATTTCTATATTAATCTTTTAAGCATTTTAGAAAAGCAAGGTTTCATGTTTTAATAATCACAGTGTTTTTCTCTGAGGAGTTGTAAAAATTTATGGGGCTTTTCT
Organism: Zonotrichia leucophrys gambelii; assembly: GCF_028769735.1. NCBI lineage: Eukaryota > Metazoa > Chordata > Aves > Passeriformes > Passerellidae > Zonotrichia > Zonotrichia leucophrys. The sequence goes on from NC_088185.1 coordinate 8,144,400, forward strand.
ATCCTATTTGACTTCTACATCTTTAGAGTTTGGTGCTAATGGCCCATTCAGCCTGCTTACTCTTTGACTCCTTCTTTATTTCTTTTTCATCTTCTTACAAAAGAAAAATTGCTTCCGTGCCTTACGCTGTTGCAGATGCTGTTCAAGTGGTAAGTAATTTCAATTCAACTGGCTGAAAAACCTCAGTTCACCCTCATCTCAGAATCACTTGGGGGTCTCCAATGTAGACACGTGCATACAAATCCTTTAATTCATAATTAAGAACAAAATGTAGCCAGTTGTTTAAAGCAGAAAGAGCAGCAACATCAATATAAATACACACATTTTTAACAGTTTATTGGCTTGTCTTAAAAAGTATGTTTTCCTGCTCTATTTTAGTTCATTCTTGCTGTTTTAGCAGAAAAACAAAAGATAAAGTTAAATAATAGATGAACTACGTTTATTGTAATTATAAGATGACCATAAGCATCTTATAATTATGCTCCAGTGCCCCAGAAGCATTTCTGTCCCATATTACTCAGACTTTGTTCTATGCAGAGCCAGGCAAGACATTGCAACTAATAAAAATCCAGCCATGCCATCACAGTAACAAAACAAGCAAATTCCTCACTGTGTCACTGAGATCTCTCTCACTGCTCTTGCCTTCACTTCCTGAAAGCCAAAAAATCTGGGCCCTTTTGGATAAAGCAATTTCCGAAGAAGAGAGAAAACATGCCTGCCTTAAGTCAAGATTGCCTCTGGTGATTTCCATTGCTAAAATCCCTGCAGAAAAGGAGCTGTAGCATCTCAATTAGGCAAGTCTCAAAGCATTTGTGGTTACAGAGAATAAAACAATATTCTCAGTTCCAATACAAGTGGAGACACTTAGTGAGATCAATTTCTTGGGAGATGTCGCACTTGATTTGCTCAGGCAGCAAACTGTCAGAAACAGGAGCTCACTGTTTTACTGAAGCCACCTTGGCTGCCCCATAGAGAACCAAGGGGGTCAAAAAGGGCTGAGAGGATAAAGAACAGAGCAGTCAGCAGCACATCAGAATGTTTGATAATGGAGCAGACAGGAGTTTCAGGGGCTGGGAACACCCACCGAGGAGAGTGTAGTAACTACAGAGGAGTGGGAAAATGTAGTTTCTATTGCATATTCAAGGCAGTAATTGAAGAGATAAGTGCCAAAAGATCTGCAGCATCCAGAAATTGTCAGAGTTGTCTTGCTACAGGTTCCTCAGTGATCTTATCCTGAGTGTTTCATAACAGATGGAAAGATAGCTGGAATGCATGTTTAAGAATAGACAAGGAAAAAGCAACTCTGTGTTGTCCCAGAAGACTCCAGCCCTGCTCTAAACCAGCAGGGGCATGGTGGCAGCTCAGCCAGCACAGCAGCATCAGCCCTGCTCAGTGCCCCGGCAGCCAGCAGGCAGATGGGTCTCCCTCAGCACACTCTGTGATTTACTGCACACACACAAAGCTGCAGTAACTTGAGCGCCTCTGGGTGATTTATAGAGGCGTGGGCTGCTCATCTAAGCAGAGGAGTGGGATGCAGAAATGCTTGTACTCTAACCAGTTTCCGATGTGGAATCCTGCAGTCCAAGGCAGGCCAGGTTGTTTCTCAGCCTCTGTGCAAGTTCCCAAATCTCAAAGTAAAGCCCAAGACTTTTTAGATGTGCTGTTAAAGGCTCCAGGAGAAGGGAAAGAACTTGCAGAAGGGCCCATCTGTTCCAGTCCTTTTTCTCCTGTGTATCCAGCTCTCCCCTAATCCAGCCCCTAAGACTGGGTGAGTACCTGCTGTGCATGAAGGTGCAGTGATTTCCTTCAGGAGACTCTGGGAGAGCCAGTGCAGTGTATCTGTTGTGTAGGATGCAAAGGGCAGGGTTGCTGTTGTTCATTGGTTTCACAACCACACAATTCTGGTCCTTCATCACATCAGAATCTTCCTTCAGCTCTTGTTTGTCTGAGCACTTGGAACAAATATTTACTCCTTTGTTTCTTTATTTGTACAATTATGAGTGCAACATTTCTTGCTCTGCATCCTTTTCCAGTGTTTGTAAAGCCACTGAAAAATGCTACATTTTTACTGACAAGGTATTTTTCAGCAAATAGTGCTGATGATGTCTATTGTTTTACTCTGTGTCAAGGCTGATCTTCAGTGCACATTTTAGATAAGTAGACTGTTACTTAGCAAATGTTACACCAAGGAGTGGGGTCAGTATTATGGATTAGATCATTGAATTTGTCACCAGAATTTAAGCAAAAGTTGAAAATATTTTCCTCTGATTCAGCCCAGAGTCCTGCTAGGAACTCTCTTAGCCTGTGAACACCATATGGGTGGTACTGGGTGGCCACTCTGGTGTCTTTTGTGTTCCCAGTCAATGGTATCTGCAGTTGCCTGTCCCTGCACCATCCTGTCACCCATCACTGGTTAGAGCAGGCTAAAAGCTGCTGTAAATGATGCACTGGCCCAAGGGCAAAAGAAGAGCACCACGAATTCCACCTTTAACTGGGTTTCTAATATGTTGCCTTTTAACTTGCATTGTCCTTAAACTAAAACAAGAATACTGCTGGAGATTTTTGCCTGCAAGAGAAACAGAAAGAAAAAAAACAATGCAAATACTAAAAAGAGGGAGCAGCAGAGAGGTGGTGAGCAGAGAGCTCCCCATTCCCCATTCCCATGCACAACCTCTGAACTAATATTGGACATCTGTAAAAAGAACCACTCAGCCCTTGGTGCTGATAGAGCCAACAATGAAACGAAAAGTGTCCCAAACATTCATAACCAGCCCTCTGTCTGTCCCTGAAAGAACCCCAATCTCGTGTTCTTTGTCCCCTGAACTATAGTCACCTTGCATTACACGGTGGGAAATGACTGGCCAGCCTTTCCATTGCCGCTGGCACTGAGCACAGCAGATGAATATGAACTGACCAATGGTGTTTATAACCTTCTTTAACAATGTCAGCCAGTGGGCTGGAGTCTCTCTCCCTTTCTCCCATATCATTCCAGTGGCTTCAGTGCAGTAATTTTAGACTTAGCCCAGCACCAGTGAAGTCAGACTCAAATGGAAAACTGCTTTTAGGACAGAAAAATCCAACCACACTTTTGAAGAGTAAAAAGAATGAGAAGTATCAGAACCCTGAGTCAGAGGTATTACAAACAGTGAATTTCTTTGCTTGGCAGCCCAGATGTACCCATGAAAACAGCACAGTGTATACTACAGTGAGAGGGTCTGGCCTCTGAAGCAGATCCCCTTGCCAGCATTAAGCAAAATGCTTCCCCCCTGTATATTTTTATGAACACTTGAAAAATCACAGTAAATACAGTTCATATGGGTAACAAACATGAAAATGTATCTCTGGTGCTAGAGAGCCTTTTATCTTGGGTCACCAGTGCCCTGCTGGCACTGTAACATATTTATTTTTTAGCATTCAGTGACCTTTGATATCAGTAACTACTGAGGCTGCCAATCTGCCCATGGGCTCTTCTATGCCAGTCTTTATCTGCTTTGTGTGCTGGGCAGTCTGGAACTGAACTCTGCCTGTTTGTGAAGAGGTGGGCAGGGGAGGGAGCAAACCCTCTGGGGACTCTGCCCTGTCTGTGTGTGCCTGCATGTTCTGTGTGTGCCTGAGTGGGTGGCACTGGTTCTGAGGCCCCTGACACTCAGTTAATGCACACCAATGTCTGTGTGCATCTATTCAAGGGCTCTGCAGTTTCTTTCTCTTGACAATATGAGGAGTGGTGTTTGCATGGCTGTTGGATTTAAAGAGCAGCCTTCAATTGGGTTACAACATGCCCAGTATTCTGGTGTCCACTTTGGATGGAAAAGAGTCTTTTTGTAGTTCTTGTGATTATCTTCTCTGCCATGCTAATTAAAAACACTGCTGTGACCTGTCCAAAACCAGAGTGCTCCCTGGGTTTGTACTTTACCCTGGGCAGTGCCAGCTTTTGGGGAGTTTGCACTGCCCAGTTGCTCTACTACAGTTCCATTTTTTTCAGCTAAATTCCCAGGTGGAGAGGCACATGTCACCCTGATCCACCCGTCCCAGCAACAACAGGACATGGCTCACGTTCATCTAGAACATGTTCTCACTCACTGAGAAAATGCCAAGCTAGGAGAGAGGAAAAGGTGCTTTTTAGTTAGACCTCCACCAACTAAATCAAGCTAAAATTATGTCTGCCCTTTGCTTAAGTGCCGCTGCTTGAGAAGCAATCTCATTACGTGTGGTAACACGTAAGCTTAAAAGCATTCAGCTAAAACCAATCCTTCTGCTGTCCCCTGGCCACCAACTGGCAACACAGCTCCACACTGACACCACTCTGGCAACCTGTAGAGTTTGCCCTCTATTTCATTTTGCTTCCATAAGCACAGCTATTATTGGAACTGCTTACTTGACCATATTGCATGCTTTACCTCCATCTGACAATAATTCATTCTTCCAGCTTGCAACATTAATTACTTATGCATACTGTACACACTGCCTCCCTGAGTACATACACATGAAGAAAGCAAAAAGATTTCATGTACAGCTGAATTTGGTGGTGGTTTTCCTACTATTTTTACTGAATGTGAGGACAAGAAGAGATTTCTGTGACCTGAAAGTCATCACCAGAAATACTCAGAAATGCAGCATGTCAACAAATACTGGCTGGCTCTGTGGGTTATTACAGAAAATACAAAATATACCTCTGTGTTTCTATGCTTCCCAATAAAGAATAGAAGGAAAACTTCACTTAAATATGTATTTATGGATGGGTGTGTGTACACACACATATATGTACTTATATGTAAACAAAACCTCAAACCAAACAAAACAAACAAAACCCTCCACAAAAACAAACAAAGAAACAAAACCTCCACAAAAACGTGACCATGAAAAAGCTGGTCAAAAACATGACCAGCAATACACATGTTCTTGATGGTTAACCCTTTCCTATCTGTAACATTAGAAAGATAAGACTGGAAGACATCCTGGCACATCACAAATTCCCAGCCACCAGCAGCAAGGTGTTGTACATGCCTCACACCAGGGTCAGTATCTGTAGGGCACAGTTTTCAGCTCTGTCTTCCTGTTGGAAAGCTCAAGCCTGTTATGATTACATGGAGCATCCTGACAGACTGATGCCTGTGTGAACACGTGTGACAAGATCCTGCAGCAGTCAGGAGGGTCCAGCAGTGCCCTGTGCAATGGCAGCAGTGCTGCAAGAATCTTGCCTAGGATCACATTTGTCATTTCTCTCACTGCCTCGTGCACTGATGGCTCAGAGGGATCCACTGACAAACTAATATAGAGATTTGTTTCCTTTTTTAAATACTGCAGTCAGTTTTCTTCCTTAAAGAGAATCTACTTTTCTTTATCCTTCTGCATAGTTAATAGAGATACTGACATATGCACATAACAGTCCCTCTTGTCCTAAATCAAGAGCCCAAAAGAGGCAGGATAGCCCTCCCCTCTCAGGGAATCTTCCTCTTTTCAGTGCCTGCAGAAGAAGCCCTGGATTAGATTAGCTTGAAGAAGATGCTTAATTTTCAATTGTTAATTCTGAAGTGCATCCCAAATGTATGTTTGTTTTTGTATGGAACTGCATCCCATTTCCATCACTTTCACCATCTTCCAGCTCACCAGCCACAAAACTCTGATGCTGTTAATGATGGTGCCTCTTGACTCTTTCATCAGAACATTTCTTTGCCATTCTCCATCTTAAATGACAATAGATCATTAGAGTGAATATTAAACAAGTTCAATCTCCAATTACTAGAAATCTCTATCCCAATAGCAATCTATTGGCATCTCTCCTTCAGTATAAACTTTTACACATTTTACTGCTCTTGTACTAATCCCCATCTTCTCCATCTTAATGAATAACTTCCCATGTGGCATCATAGCAAATGCTTGACTAAAATCCATATAGATTAGATCTACTGCATTTCCACTTGCTTAGACAATCAGGTATCTCTGCAAAGATAAAGTGTCCAGGACACTCTGCAAAACCAACATCCTGGTTGCATTTTATCCTGTTTATCTTCTCTTGCCATCTTTAAAATACATGTATATATATTAAACATGTTAAATATATTTTTTCTTCAAAACTCTTCTGAAAGTCTGAGGTGGTTTCAAAACCACTGAACTCAGTGGCTTCTTAGAAAGCTTTCTAATCCTTTTAAAAAGAAAAGTGTTATATCTACTATTTCCAAATCATGCAAGAACAACCTCCAGCTCAAAGATTTATTTCAAATACTAGTTCCTTTGGAGTTCTGGAATGAAAATTACTGGTCTCCTTCACTTGAAAATGTTAAGATATTTTAGATTTGCTTTCACTTTTCTTGTGATAACTTCCATTGTCTTCCCCTCATTCCAACTAATCATGTTGGTTTTACTCCCTTCTTCAAACCCACTGTTTCTCTTAAAAGCTATGGCAAAACTTCATTTAGATCTTGGGTACAAAAATATTTTTAATCTTTTCCTTGTCCACTCTTCAAAATAGCACCAGTTCTTTTCTTGTTCCCTGTTTATACATGGCTGAAGAAAGGTTTTTTTCTGTTTTAATCTTTGACATCTATTTGAGACATTTTCAGCAAATCTCTCTTTACTCTGAACACTCACAGGTGCTGAGTTTGTTCACCACTTGTTTCTCTTACTCTTATTACTCTCCCACAGCCCAGTGGAGTGATGCTGTTGCACAGATATATTAACTAGCAGGGTAGACACAGTTTAATGCAGATGTTTTGGAGATAGGTACAGAGTGAACATATCTGCAATGAAATTCACAGGCCAACAGAAATCAAAGATCTTGTTATAATGGAAGGAGTGTTTTTATCTGATTAGAGTTGCAAAACCCCTTGCCTCAGCCCTGCCTATGCCAGAACATCTCACAAAAAGCTTCAGCTTCCAGCAACAAAAAGAGTGCAAGTTTCTTCCCTTCCAAGGAAATGAAAACTTCTGTCAGAATGAACAGAGGCAGAAGTGGACAAAACAGTGCCTTGTACAAGCACTAAACCACTGGCCCAGATTTTCAAACTGCTACCTTCTGCTGTGGTTTTTGTTTGTTTGTTTGTTTTTGTTATTGGGTTCTAAGCTCATGATTTTGAGGAGAACGCTCACAAGGCAAAACAGTGCAGAGCTGAGGGAACCTGTGACCAGCCACAGCATAAAGTAGCTCTGAAATGGGGACCTTTGTGGCAATTTTTTATACTAAGGATTCAGGTTACATTTACTGTTTCTTGATTTTGCTTTTCCAAATTTATTTCCAAAAATATTTTCTTTCCCTTTTCAGATGCAGAAAAATTACTTCTCAAATTTGTGTTCTATCAAGTTCTGCATTAGTAAAACCAGGAACAGATAGGATAAATTAAGATCTAATTACACAAAGATCATAATGTAATGCTCTGTGCATCATCCACTGACTGCAGAAATAGCAGAGTGGGGAACCCAACTAATCCAGTGAATGATGAAGGAGCTTTTCTGAGGATGTACACTCAAGCGCAACACACTTGCAGATAAGAGAGAAAAGATTTTCCAAACCTATCTTAGCATAAAATTGGAATATCCTCCATGGGCACTTCTGAGTCTGTTGGACAAAACTTCCCAGCCACATATGTCTGACTGTAGAAGAATATTTCTATGGAGGGGACAGTGAAATAATTTTTTCAATTCATGAGCTATCCCCAGCTGTTCTGATGCTTTCAAGCACAGTTTCCTGGGTCATGGCAATGCCTTACACGATGCCTCTCTCAGATCCAGACCGACATTCTGGCCCTCAGCATTTTCGTGGAGCTGTCACGAGTACTCCACTGCAGAGACAATGAGTGTAAACCTCTGCTAGGAAACTTTGTCTCAATTTATGTTTAGAGGTAAATCATTATCTATTCTTGAGAAGCAGGCTGGTTACCCCTTGCTTTAACCTTGCTTTCAGACATAAGCCCTAAACCGGCATTCTCTGCCCTGTATATTTTGCTTCGTTCCTTGAATTGTAGTTTTTTGCTTTTCATGTGAGCTTTTCTGCCCAGCTCTACCCATGGGTTCGCTACTGTAAACAACAGTTTGCCTGCTAGATGGCACTGGCCATCCACCAGCGCTGGGACTGAAGGCAGGTGGCACTGAAGAGCCGTAAGGGCACAGGGCCACCCTTTGGTCGTTATTCTGTTTACTTTCTGCAATGGCATTTTCTTTGCTCAGATGACTTCACTCCTCACACACAGCACTCGCTTGCCACCACAATAATTCTATCCATGCTCTCTTCCTGTTCTAGGATGAGTATAAACTTGCTGTTAGCACTGCTACAAAGGGCTGGAGCTGCTTCTGGACCCATCAGTTTGTTGAAAACTGAAATGAAACCAAAGCCCTAAAGCTCCTCTGGGTTTCAGTCACTGACTTGAGTCTAAATATTTTGCAAACAATAACTTATTGGGGGGTGATACAATTAATTAAACTTGTCTTCTTGAAAACAGCATTACAGAGCTATTGTGAATAGATACTAAGGACTAAGATACAAGAATGGTGTACAATCTGCTTGTTCTTTGGATTCTGTTCTAAATTCCTTGTGTATTGTTAATTTGTTTGCCATAGCTACCTTGGATGTGCTGCATTCAATGTATTCATCAACACAGCAAGGAGAAACTTGAAGCTTTCAACTGTGTCTGCAGAGCACCCAGCACAATTCACTGCTGCCATCCTCTCCATGCTCTTTTCAGTAAAGTGCTAAAAACCTCAGAGTCAAACAAAACTAGAAAACAAAGTTAATGACAAGTGTCCAGCTTCAAAATATTCACAAGCCCACATCATCCTCCAGAACATGCCCATTGTGCCACAGTGTCTGCAAGCAGAGTGCCACCATCACCCTTCTAATCCAGCCTTTCATCTGAGCATGCAGCTCTCTGCACCTGAGCAACCCGTTTGCTTCTCACACACAGGGGCACGTTTTACCAGTGCCAGATGTGCCCACAGTGGGTGTGATTTCTCAGAACTTGAGGGTGTACCCTCTGTTTGGATGGCAAATTCCCTGGCTGTGGTTGCTTGGAGACATTACAGGTATCATGGTATCTGCCTTGCGTGCCTGAAGATGTTTTCCAGGTAGGTGTGGCCATACTTCAACTTGGCTCATCAGATTCTCCACAGATGTCCCTGGTTCTAGTGACAGTGCCAGGTCTAACTTTCTCATTAGTTCTTTTCCAACCTTATAATTATCACTTATATATGAAGCTGAATGCAGTGTTGTATCATACCATATCATTTCCAGGTGCCAGACACCTAATTTCTATCCTTTTTTTTGTCTCCTCTCTACTGAAAATGTGTCCATTTCTCAGTTTGCAGAGGGATGCTGCAAACTGATCATTCCCAAACCTAGAGAGGATCCAAATACAAGTAAAGATTTTTAGACTAAACCTTGTGGTCACATTTTAGGATGTTTCTGTCCATCTTCCCAACTTTCTTTCTCCCTTTCACTCTCAAAAGTTAACACCTGCCTAGCAAAGTTGGCAGACAGGCTGAAACGCTTGTGCCTCAAGCCATTCCTGTGAAAAACCTGGCACCTTTGTTCAAATGTCTGATGAAAGCAGGTTTGAACAAAGATGTTGGTTTGTGAACTGGCAGGGGCACAGATTGTGCTGGGGTGGAAAACTGCAGCGGAAGGAAGGAAGATGAGGGCAGATGGTGGCATTGTTGAGGTCTGGAAATGCCACACAAAGATTCACAAAAGTGGGTCTTTCTAAACCCAAATGTCTAAACTTATCTGATAAAAAATCTATGATGCATGTAGCCCCTGTTTAGATAGTGCAAGGGCTTCTGTGTATTTGCCTATCAATTCCTCTGGCACAGCATGAAACAAACGGTGTGAAACACCTCCCTGGCTATTTGCAAGGCCACTTAGCTTTAAAATACAGCTCAGAGCAGCACCACCGATCTTAAATTAACTTTCCTGGTGGGGGAAGAGTCTTGAATTGATCCTTATCTACTTCACTGGGTCTTGTGCTGACAGTCAGGTTTGCTGTTCTCACCACTGTTAGTGTTCTGCTCTTTATTGGGTGTACTGTGAACAAACCACCAGTCCAGACCCTTCTGATATGGCTGTTGTGATTTGCCTTATCTTTATTTGCTCCTCAAGCCACTTTGGTAAAGCTGAAGAAACCATGTCCTGCAAAAACTTTGAACTCTGGATGAGCAACTAGAAAATATCTTTATTATCAGGGATGGAGAGCTTAGGCTGCAGCTGGGATCCAGCTGAAGGGCATGCAGACTGCAGGGATCTGCACAGGAAGTGGCTGAGAGAGTCACTGGCATTGTGGCTATTAGGGAATTATTAGACATGTGTTAAACGTGGGCTTAGCTTCACTAATGAATCGCCTTGCTGAGGTTACAGAGAATTTTGGTTATGGATGGCTGTGAGGGCACAGAAGGAAAGGAAATATCATCTCATACTTGGAGTTAATACAGTGATTCCTACATGGGATAGTGGAAGTACTCCTGTGCATGATTACAATAAAAATGTTTATGTGCATTTCTCCAGTTATTACAGACTAATTAGCTATGGAAGGGAGAGAGTGCTACAAAGGGGTAATTCAGATTTCTGCACAGTTGTACTTTGTGGCAATGGTCAGTAAAATTAAGATGTAAAATGTTAAGGGGACTTAACATTTTACAAAGTAATATGTTGAGTTTGCAGGCTGAGCACACTCAGTGTAAGCATCTGAGTAGCCCTTCTCACTCAGTGTGATCACTGATGTGCTTTAAGTTAAGCATGCAAGGAAATGTTGCAGGACCAGGGATGCACAACACAAATAACTTTTCCCTCCAATATACTTCCTTAGGTAAGTAACTAAAAAAGAAATGCACAACCCAAAACTTCAGATTCTGTGGGTGCAAAGGCCATGTCTGTATCTGTGCCCTGAATGATGCAAAATGCAGTGACAGTCCTTAACACACAGATATGAGTGACAAAAAACTAATATGCAAATAGTGCTATGCATGATGTTTCCTAAATTTGTGTGTAAAACTCATTTCAGATTCCAACACATGTACAAGCTATAATCTATATAATTTCTCTGAACACACACTTAAGAGCTCATCAGTGATGGGAGAAATAATCTTAATAAATGCCTTTTTCATTGCTCAAAACCTGGGAGGGAGCAGCAGTATTTGGGTTGCCGGGAGGCAGTGGTCAGGCTCCGGGCTGGGTTTCGGGGTGTGGGTGGCAGGGAAAGGGGGGCGGCTCGGGGTGGGGGAAGCCCTGGTCCCTCGGTGGGAATTGCTCAGATCCCCGTCCCTTTCCCAGCCCCGCCGCGGCAACATTTATTGCAAAAGCAGGAAATTGCTTATTACTAAACTAGCTGGCAAGGGAGCAGAGCCGATGCTGTTCCACACTGGCACAGCACTTGCTTAGCTGCTGCTTCCCCTGCCTCTCCTTGTTCCGCTCTTTCTTCTTCTTCTTTCCCCTCTTTCTCTCCTCTCTCCCTCGCTCTCTCTTCTTTTTTTCATTTTGGCTTCTATTCAAATGTGGGTCAGGGGTGAGCGGCTCCCAACGTCACAAGCTTGCAAGATGGCGCTGGGAGGAAGGCTGTGAGATGAGGAACAGGCTGGTATAAACCGAGAGGACAGGAGAGGGAGAGGAGGAGAGGGGAAAGGGAAGAAAAGCTGCTGCTCCAGATGCAATAAGAAGGTAACGCGGCGCGGGGCGCGGGCGCGGGTCCCGCGGGGCGGTCGGGCGCTGCCGGGCTCCGCGGTGCAGCCCAGCCCCGCTCCCCCGCTCTTTATTTGCAGCCCCGGTGATCTGCCCATCTGCACGGGTCCGCTCGGGAGAGTCGCCGGGGTGGCGGGGGTGTCCCCTTGTTCCCTGCCCTACATCAACCGTGCCCGGCACCGGCGGTACTTCCATTGAAAAACCCGAGATGGTTTCTCTGCTCTTGCCCCCCTCTCTCCGTGCCCCGGGCCCCCTCCCCTCGCTCTCCGGGCGCGCTGCCCCGTTGCTTCGGGGGCCGGGGCGTGCATCGGTGTGCCGGCCACCGTGCCTGTCTGGAGCTTGCAAATGTTGGTTATTTGGTTGAAGCGGCTGGAAACTTTACCCTCCTCCCGTGCCATTTGTGTGTGTGCGCACGGGTGTGCGCTGCCCCTTCCCCGGCGGCAGTGGGGTCGGGCCGGGGGGCCGCAGCTGCTGCCCGCCAGGGCCGGCCGGCGTGGGGCTGACCGGCCCCGGAGCAGCCGCCTGCTCCCCATCCCCACTCGTCCCTTCAATTGAGCCGTATTGTATTTTATTTGATTTTATTTTTTCCCCGAAAGGAGGGAGCGGAGCCCCGGGGTGCCGGGGGGCGTGTTTGTGCCGGGGATCTGGCCGCATTGTGGAGGAGAGGGCAGGAAAGGGGCTCCCGGGACTTGCATCGCCTCCTTCCCGCCCCCCGCGGTCCATCCGCCGGGCTGCGAGGCGACGAGCCAGGCCGGCATCCCCCAACCCCAGCGCCGGCCCCAGCCCCACCGAGCACCCCCTGCCCTACCGGGACCGCGTTGAACTTTTGCCCTGGCTCCCCCCTTCCCCGCCGCCCCCCTCGGCCGCTCGGGATCGCGGAGGGAAGGACCCGCCGGCCCCGCTCGCTCTGCCCGTGGCTGCGGGTCTCTGGCTTTTGTTACGGCCCCATCTCGGACGCAATGGACGGAGCAGGATCGCGCACCCTCCCGCGGCCAGGGGCTCCCCGGACCCTGCCCGCCGGCTTTGTGCCCCGCAGGAAATGCACGTTCCCCGGCCGCGCTAGGCAGCGTAGAGATGTCCACTCGGTTTGAAAAAAAAAAAAAAAAAGAAATTGTACGTCCAGGCTGGCAGAATTATTGCCGAGGCGCTCGACATCGCAATTGAGGGAACCGAGAGGGCTGGTTGCTGCCCGCGGCTGCCCGGTCCCGGGAGCGCGGCGCCGCGGAGCCGGACCGGGCTCTGCATCTCCCGGCGCGCCGGTGCCGGTGCCAGCTCGGCGGCGGGGGGAGCCGGGCTTTTTGTGTTTTTCTGGTTGCATTTAAAAGCAAAGCGAAGCCGGCGGGGGGAGTGGGGGCGGGGGAGGCTGCGTGCCGGCCCCCAGCGCGGTGCGCGGCCCGGGAGCCCCGCGGTGCCCGCAGCGCCCAGCCCGCGCCCGGCCCCTTTGGTACGGGGCGAGAGCCGGCGGGGAAGTCAATTATTGACTTCTGCTTGGCCGGGTCCCAGGTGGAAGTGGGCACGGCGGCGGCGGGCGGCTCTCGGCGCGCCCCCCCTTATCGGGGCCGCCAGCCGCGCTCCTCCCGGGGGCTCCGGACACCGTGCCCGGCCCCGCCGCCGCCCGGGGAACGCGGATGTGCACACGGGGTCTGGGCGCTCGAATCTTTCTGCTGCGAAATCCGCAACCTTTGAGAACTCGGGTGGCCTGGGCGCTTCCAGAGACGGGTAACTTGGGGTTAGAATCTGCGAGTGGGGCGGGGGTATACACACCTTTACACAGAATTAGTGAATTATATATGGAACCCAGTGTTTTAGCAGACGGTTACCGAAATCACTCAGGGTATACTCAGTTGTTAGAATAAATCTGAGAGCAGCCAGAAACCAGTTAAGAGCATCAGAATTACATTCTGCTAATGAACCGTCCTTTGACCAAAACTGGTTTAAATTTGTTGCGGAATGCTGTTTATATTTGAATAGCTCCCATGTTTTTCCAGAAATTAAGGGGAAAACAATATGCAATAGTCACTTTCATTGGAAAATGTCAGAACTATGAGCAGATGTTTGCTATGCTTGATAAATACAGTGTATAAACAACTAATATTTCAAGATGACTTATTGCTATTTTTTATTACTCAGAACTATTGTATATCCTAAAGCAGCTCTGGAGGGAAAGCTGTAAATGACTCCTTAAGATTTCACAGCAAATCTACATGAGGAAAATGACATATGGAAAGAAAATTGACTTATTTCCACAACTGCAAATGGCCTCCTTTTTGCGCCTTTTCATTAGCAATCTAATCCTAAAAGCATTAGGAGCAATTATTTGCAGTGGTGCCTGACATTCTAGGTCTAATTATTTAAATCAGTTTAACTTTTGATGGTTGACCCATTAGGTCAAATCTGTGTGCCCTTTGTTATATTTATTAAAAAAAAAAAAAGAGGAGGGGAGAGGGGGTCTTCAAACTTGACACCTGCTACTGACATATCATTTTAGCTCTGGAGGAGATCAGCATTAAGAATAAGCAACCTCTTACATTTGTTACTTTCCATTCTAACATGGGTAAGGACACCCTGTGTAAGTGCCTTGTTCTTGGACATCTAAAATCCACTGCTTAATCACGACAGACTTGTGTGGCCGCAGGAGCGTAAGCAGGAGGAATGGGAGAGTATGAGGATATGGCAGGTTTTCCTTCTGTCATGCTTCCTAATCTACGTGAAATGCAGATGAGACACACACATAAAAGGGATGATTTTTCAGTATTTCAGGGGACAAGCTTCTTCCAAGGATCTGGGAGAGCTCTAAATCTTTAATGCATAAGGAAATAGCTCATGTTAGTATTCACATTTCTGGGTGGAATGACTTATGGATGTGTAGATAGTAATAAGTATTGCAAGATGCTTGAAGCACTTGGTATCACGTGATGTGCTGTAGTGTCAGTGCTGAATTGTTTGGCAGAAGCCAATGTGTGACAAGGGGTGGGGGGAGAGAGGAGAGAAAGAGAAGGTGAGAGGCCTTGTTCCAGAAGGGTACATGTTCAATTTATTTTGATTAGTTGTTTAAAATAACTAGAAAACAACATAATGCTAAGCAGTTTGGCTGTGTAATGGATTTAAACTCTCTAAAACAGCCACCACAGCCCAAAATTGGTGATCACAGCATGAAATTTGAAGTTGTGAACAGCAGATCTTGCAATGAGAGTTGTCGTTTTCTAGCGTCTTTACAGCCCATAGTAATTAAGAGCTGCCAAACATAAAGTGTATGTTGTGCATTTCTCTGACCTTGCAGAAAATAGTATGTGGCTATTCTTTGAGCCCCTGCTGCCTTTTTTGATGATAGATGTAGGGAAATGGGATGATGTTTGAAAACCGAGGTGCATTTGCCTTCCTATCAGAAGTGTTTGTGCTGACTGCAGCATTTAACCCTGTCATCCAGTCTGATGAACATATCACAGCTCGACAGCCAGAGCTATTGATAGGAAGAGGTTGCCATGTTTTCCCTACAGAAAACCAGGATTCCCATGCCCTAACCAAATCTGACTGATAAAGTGCACGGACAACACAGCAGCTTCTGCCAACAGCCAGGGAAGAACATTGCCACAAAGTGACATTTCAGTGCTGCAGCAAATGTGGTGTTGGAGTGGAAGAAAGCAGAATCACATTTGTGCCATAGCCATTATATTGCCTGCACTGTGACAGGCGAGGCTCAATGGGAAGGGCCCATTTCAGCATCAGCAGAGATGCCTTCCCTGCTGGGCTTGGAGAAAAATTAACAGGGCTCAGCTGTGGCACTGCAACAACAGTGTCAACCCAACCATAAGCAGGAGAATATATTAAAAAAAAAATAAAGATGACTTCTTTGGTTTGGTGTTATTGAACACCAGTGACTGAGCCATTAGGCCTTCTTACATTGGTTTTTGTCTTGCTGTACTATCAGGAGCAAGGACAATGCATTGCAATAGGGATTTCACTCTGCTGTGCAGGAGCTCATTGGCAAAGAAACCGCATTGGTTTGTTCAGGTCTCTTGCAATCAGCAGTGACAGTGTGCTTACTTCTCTCAAAAGCAGCAGGACAATGTTAAAAAGATGTTCCTGAGAGTTGTATTTTCTTGTTCAGTTAATCTCCAGGTTCCAGCTGGTTTTAAGCTGGGTTTCTTTCCTTGAAGCATACGTGTATTGTGCTAGCTGTCCAAACTTGTAAGTTACTCACGCTTGTTTGTAATTCCTGGAAAGAAAATTCACCCTCCAGTGCTGGCTCCCACAAAACAAGGAAGAAATGAAACAGTGAGGTCAGTCCTGAATTTTAAGCTGATACAAAATGAGTTGTTACAATAGCTGTAAAGGATGAGGCTACAACACAGCAGTAGCTGTACCTGCTGTAGAGTGACAGGTGGGAGAAATTCTGTTCTTTTTCATCTGTGTTTGGATGATGGCCCAGTGCTGGCCACAAACTGCAATCCAGGATTAATCCTCACATAGTGTTTTCTTTCTATGTATCAGATTTCTCATTTTGTTAATAAGCACAGCCTAGCATGCACTTCAAGTCAGCTGTTCTGGAGTGGAAGCAACAGGGTTTTGCTTTATTGAAATGATGGCTCTCATGCTTTCCTAGAGCCCGTATTGTTTGACCAGGGTAGGGCAGACTGTGATCCTTGTAATCACAAAACCTAAACAGGGATTCTAGTTACTGACTTTACTTAATGGAAAGGGGTGGGGAGTGGAGTTTATCCAGGATTACATATGTATTATATCACATTTTCGGATGTGCACCCTGCGGATTTGAAGGGGCTAAAGAGTGATCTTTTCAACTGAAAACCTCAAGCAGGCATTTGGAAATGGACCAATTGTAGAAGCTTCCTTCACTTACTCTCTCTAATGGAGAAAAGACAAACTGAGCTGTCCTGCAGAAACTGTCAGAAGACATGCACTGACAGCTAAGCTGGGAGAAGAAGGGTCTGAGTCTTCAACTGGCACTAAGAAAAGTTTAAAGAAGTGCAGGGATTGGTTTCCTGATCAAAACAGTCACCAGGGATCCCTCACAAAGAAAGCATCCCTGAAAACAGGGCAAACTTCTTGATTCTATTGCTAGGTGTTCTGAGGGATCTGTGCAGGAGTTAGGAACAGCCCCTCTTGTTGTTCCAGCTTTAGATACTGGATGGAAAAATGTGTCAGTGTTGTCCTCACCCAGGTTCTGGATGGGAGGTAGGAACCATTTCATGTCAGTGCACTGGCCTGAGGCATTTGCTGTCCTTCAGTCCCCTGGGTAAAGGAAGAGGGGATGGCTTTCCATAATACATCAGTTTGCCCTATCCACTCCCTTCCCCCACTGAACCAAACACTGTGCAAGATAAAATTGCCTTCAAATCAGTCCTTTGCCATGGGTGTGAAAAGAGATACACGATGGAGTGACTGGGGAGAGGCCTCATGGTAAACAACCCGACTGCTCTTCATGCTGGGCTGGTCCCATTCATCCCTGGACCCGTTTAAGATGACAGGGGTGCACAGCAGATTCCTTCCCCTAAATGTGTGCTCATTTCCTGTTGGATAAAGAGCCATTCAGTCAGGGGATTCAGTTTTCTTGGAGTCACATAAAGACACTGCCATGTAGTGGCAGTAGACACTGCCATGCACTCACTGCATTTCCATCTGCTGTCAAGATGCCACCAGCAAGTTTGACAGTTTGGAAATCTTTTCTCTTGTTTGATAAAGAACAGAATAGAGTAATTTGCATTGCCAGTTTTAACTGAGAATTGAAATCGGCCAACAAGAAACCTTATTTTAAAGCTTGTTTGTCTATGTGGTAGTTACTCTCCAGTAGAAAGACTGGATCTTGCTGCTCTGTACCTATGAAAACACGTTGATGTGCAACTAAGATAACTTTAAAGTAAATTTCATGTTAAGCAGAAGGACAGGGTTAACACATTCAGGCTATGATTCAACATGTAAATCAGAAACAAAATTAATTTACTATGTTATTGTTTCTGAGAAGTGACTCAAGAAACTTCTTATATAGCATTA
Organism: Zonotrichia leucophrys gambelii; assembly: GCF_028769735.1. NCBI lineage: Eukaryota > Metazoa > Chordata > Aves > Passeriformes > Passerellidae > Zonotrichia > Zonotrichia leucophrys. The sequence goes on from NC_088185.1 coordinate 8,162,065, forward strand.
AACTCAATGAAATGTTAAACCTGAAGATTTTGAAGTGTTAAATAAAAATATTTGTAAAATACTTTCTGATCAAAATGCTTTCTGATGACCTCCTGAAGTCGTTTCCTTTATGACTTATTCTGTGATTTTTATTCAGCTCCAGCTTAAATGCAAAGCAAAGGAAGTGTTCTTTGAGCAAAAGGGAACAGATTATTTTCTACTTTTGTTGCTCTTTTCTGAGTTTGGAACTAGCAGATAGTAGTTTCTAACACCTAGTTTTCATTTGGAGGGAAGTCAGCTTTCCTGCCCTTCTGCCCCTCCTCAAATCTCAGTTGCTTTCTGCAGTCTGAAAGAGGTGGTTATTGAACTAAACTGAAAAAACAGCCTCTCTGTCCCTCTGCAAGAGGCTCCTGGTGCACAGGGTTAGTTAACTGCCCAGAGCAGTAAAGTAGTGGCTTTTTCTGTGGAGGGACAAATTGTCCTCAGAACTTCACCAGGAAAGACATACACTTGAAGAATGCTTTTTTGAAACAAGACCTGTTTAAAAGAAGGTTTGAAATTATGACAGTGTATAGTGAGACTTAAACTTGTGCTGGTTTTATGTAATGTTGTTTCCCCTATCCCTCATGGGTAAGGTGCTTTGGTATTCCTAGTTTCTGTTTACCCATATAAAGTATCCAGAACAGTCCTCATGTGGATCAAACTCCTCAAGTCCTTGGAAAAAGCTCTTTGGTCTTTTCTAGGCAGCTCAAATGTTCTTTGATAATGTGATATTAATGGCATGATTATGCCCAGTCTTCAAAGAAAAACATGGATGTCCTTCTAGGCAGGGAATATATCTACCAAAGTTGTAGATTGCAAGGAATCCACTAAAAATCATAAATCTGTGTGCACAGTTATGAAGCGTACATAGCCAGAACCATACTACCAGAATGCTCAATAAAGGGAATTTTGGCATGAGAGTGACAGTTCTCTTGAAATTCTTCAGATGTCAGCAGAGTGATGTTTGGCTGAGTGTTTTTTAAAAGTAATGTAAAGTATGACTTGAAAAGTTTTACCCAGAAAGCTTGGGTATATGTGTTTCCTTTTATTAATTGATGCAGTGGTTGAATATTTGCCCACATTTAATTCTTCTGGCTGAGCTTGTCTTCCAAGGAACTCTGCTTCCATCCCTGATTTAAACTTTCCATGCTATGGTCATGAAGGAAGTTAAGCAAGTTCAGTTCTCTTCATCTTTAAAGTATGAAGAATATGATGTCCTTGGTTCATTTTGTGTATTTATCTTATAAATGCTCATCATATTTAAAAGTTTGCATAATGGGACCCTGACCCTAGCAACACTCTGTAAATGCTGTCATCATACACATAATTCTAATAAAGCTTCAAAATGGTAAAGTTGCCAAAGGACTGATGCTTTAGGATTTTGCAAAACCCATGACGGGGGAGGGAGGCTAAAGAAAAAATCTCTCTAGTCATTCAGAAATGCTACATTTCTTAGTCTCCACTGTACCTTATCAGACAAGGCTTTCAAAATTGCAATGAAAATTGAAACACGCCAGCTATAAAAATAACTCTCTTTTTGCTACAGCACTGAAAGTATTAATGAGACTATATTCCCCTGCAGGGAGCACTGGGAGTTTTTGGAAGGTCTGTTCTGCACTGTCAGTCTCTTCCTGAAAATAAGTAAATGCCTCTGAATAATTCCCTTCAGGATGCACCAAGCAGCAGCTTGTATTTTTGTGTCTTCCCTCCGCGGCTGCATGGTGCAATGCCAGCGCACGGCGTGACGCAACAGTCTTGGAAATTCTTGGAAAAGCACTTCCGTTTGCTCTAGGTAGAAATTGTGTTGGCAGCAAAACTGACTCTGCTGTTTACAAGCTGGCAGCATTCTGAAATGAACTCCAAGAAAAGCAGTTTAATGTATGCGGTTCTGCATATCCATCCAAATGCAGAGGTGTTTGAGACTGTTGGCCTGTTATTATGGGTGGTGCCTTGGAGAAGGAATGTCTTGAATATTTGCCCAAGTGTGGACCTCTTTTTAGCAGCTGTAGTCAGCTGGTTTATTCCAGTCAGGCTGGGTCTCCCAGTTCCTGGTTGCTGCTTGTAAGGTGATGGGTTTAACTGTTGTATTGATATTCCTCAGCTCCTGTGTGAGGAAAAAAGTGACCTGAGTGCAGAGAGAGGACCATCAGCATCATTCTGACAATCTCTGTTTTGGTGGCTAAAACAGAACTGAGTATGAGAATTTGTTTGCCACTGATGGGTTGTTTGAATCTGGAAAAATAATTTCATGTGTCTGTACCTCTTCACCTCTGCCTTTGTAAAGCCATGGTATTTTGAAGATGGGCTGAATTTCCACTAGCATTTAATGAACAGAAAATAGCAATAGTAACTTCTATTTTCTAATATTTCACCCTGTTAGTTGTGCAAGAGCATTTCAAGCTGAATGCCATACTAATAATTCAGAGTCTTGCAAGTGGAACCAAATGCAGAGAAAACTACTACTTCTGATAGAGCTGTAGTACTTGAAATCGTGCATGGAGGTGTAACTAACCATAGAGGACAGTCATGGAAGGAAAATATACTTTAAGGTTCCTGCTGAAACTCTGATCATGTATGGAATTAAAATATCTGCCTATCCAGAAAAGACATCTTTCAACTCAAAGATCTCACAATGCTTTCATAATTACTAATCTGTGACTTACAGTTGTGTCTCTGGCATGTTCATGTAACCTTTTCTGAGATGTTTATATGGCTTTCTGAAAGCTGCAGAAGAGTATTCCTTAATGGAACAGAAGCCATGGCCACAGCCCAGCAAACCCTTCCACTCCCATTACAGGCAAAGGACTGATTAAGCACCTCAGTTTCTCTGTTTCACTTGTAATAAATAAAATCTCCTTCTCCTTTCTAAATTTTGAGAGTTTATATGAAGTAGGACCTCTGCTACATGGCACCAACTGTTCCATTTCAAAAGACTTATCAGTTTTCTACCTAATGCCCAGAGCATCTAATACCATCTGCCAGAGGCTTGGGATGTTCCCTATCCTTTAACTGGTTGGACAAGAAAGGGGGAAAGGAGTCCAAGTGAGTTCAAGCAAGTTTCCATGTGCATCTCCACTGCCATTATTGAGAACATTTGCCTATTTGTGCTCGCTTCCTCTGTGGTTACACATGGACTCCTGCTACCTCTGTGTTTACCTAAAACAGCTTGGGTTGTACCCTCACCAAAAACTGCAAAACCCAAAGCACCCTCCCTAAAACTTCCTGGAGCAAAAGCAAAGCACATCCCCTTTTGAGGCACAGGGGAAGTCACTGCATTTCAATGGCTTTGACCATCAGAAGTGGTGAGTGGGAGGGTATCGGACAGCATTAGTGCTGTGGATTGACTGGCTGGGGTCACATTTTTGTAAGTGAGAAGGTAGCAGCTGTCCTTTAAGGCATGCAGGATGCAGCATTTTAGGGGAACTTGCAATTTTTTTTTCCCCATAAGAACTGCTCCATGCTGTGCCAGGCCTCCTCTGTGTCTTGGCAGGGGGAAAGGGGCTGGGTGGCCATCAGGAATGCTCCTGATGGCACAGAGGAAACAAGTCTGCCACTGCTAAACTTACACATTACTGTAGACTAACCAGTCAAGTTTGTTGCTTTAATTTTAACTTCAGGGGAGGAAGGATGGCACCATCTCAAGTGAAGTCCATGTAATGCCAGAGTGTGGGATTTCTGTAATTCAGTGCCTGTTGTACTGTATTTTAAGAAAAAGCTTGAAATAAGAGAAGTGGAAAGATAATATGAACATGGTGGTTTTGTAATAAAATAAAAATACAAACAGTGCAAACTGGTTGTTGGTCAGATCAGTCTTCAGGGCAAAATGTCTTTAATTGATGTCATTGTAAGGCTAACGCTGCACTTGGCACCAAAACTTAGATTTAATGCTGTAAATGGAGATAAAGCCCATTGCAGCTGACAATATACTTCCAGACCATGTCCCCAGCTAAAGAGCTTGCAGTGCAAGGCCCAGGTAGGTGCTGTATAGATAACTGGCTGGGGGGGTCAGATTCTGCAAATGCTTACTCAGGCACTTTGCTTGAACTCGGTGTGACTGCTGGAGCAAGAGCTTGCACAACCCAGCCCTAGGAGTGGGGCTGGAGCCTTAAAGCTGTCGGGTGAAACAGAACTGCTTGGGGGGTTTATTTATTTTCCAGCTGCCTGGTGAGGCAGGCTCTAAGTGGAAGCCCGCTTCCGACCCTGACTTGCATGCCTGTTTATTTGCTGTAATCACCTGTAACCTAAAATTGCAAAACTCCTGTGGATACACTAATGATGCCTTTGTAAAGTTCTCCTAGCAAAAATTCAACTGGATTTGAAAAGCACATGCTTCTTTCAAAACCCTTAGCTGTAAAGTTCAGTCCTGCCAACCTGGTGGGCTGAGAACATTTTGGAAAAGGTCAGAGGGCCACATTGAATGCTTTGGGTCCAATTTCCCAGGATGATTTGTTGCCTGCACTCTTTGAAGGGAGTGCAGCACCTGCAAATCCCCTTCTGGGGATTCCCTTAAAATGTGGGGAAGCCTCCAACAGGTGTGTGGAGCTGGCATGGCCTTGGCCCAGGGTGGGAGAGGTGTGGCTGGGACACGTCTGAACCTGCACTTGGGCTGGAGCAGGGAACAAAAGAGGCTGGAAGTGGTGGCTGTTCTCAGCTCCTCTCATTCCCCGGAGCACAGGGAAGGGATGCTAACCTTCACCAGCCAGAATTCAGAAGCTGTTCTCCGTGCTTCTGCAGCCTGCTTGGAAGTAGCAGTGGGCAAGGGAGTTGCAGCTGCCTGTGCCCCCCTCTGAGAGGCAGCGGGTTGGCTGCCGGGGCAGATGCTGACTAATTGTATCAGGAAAGAAGTGGGAGGCGATATAGCTGATTCAGATCCCTGCTTTAAAAACCCAGAGCCTGGCTCAGTGAATGCCTGATTAATGTATTTTCTTCTCAGATTCATTTGCTTTGAGGTCACAGTTCAGAGGCTCAAGAGAAAACAGGCAAGACGTTCTGAGCCTCGCTGGATGTGTCACACACTCGCTGCCTAAGTGCTCTCCGTGTAAAAGGCTCTGACACAGGGAAGTCCCAGATACACTGTGGTGTCAGGGAAGGCTCTGGCTGGCAAGTCTGCTTGGCTAGGGGTCTGAATCTTTATTTTTCTTAGGAGGCAGTTGCCTGGTTGCTATTAAGAAGTTATTCCTTCTGATGGGTCATTGGATTTCTTTGTATGATCTTTCTAGCTTATTTTAAACTTAAGGTTAACAAGGCATTTCTTTTGCTTTCATTGAAAAGAGTGTAAGCACTTCATCTGAGTAGGAAAGAAATGCATGGTTATTCATAGTAAGTCAGTCTCTATAGTGAGTAACTGAACAAAAAAAAGTCCAACTGAAGAGTACATTAATGCTACTGAGGACAACAGACTTTAAAATTCTGTTCATCCCCAGAAGTCACAGAGAAAAATATGTTTTCTCTGTCCTACTTCTTGTCAGCGGATTTGTCAGAAAGAAATCTACCTCCTTCCCAATCTAGTTTGCAGAGTGTATTTGCTCTTCAAGAACAAGTCAGCACAGTAATCCTGTTTCACGTTAACTGTTATGAAATATGGTGTTAACATTTTAGCCCTATACTGGCAGGAAATGGGATTTAAGATTTTTTTTTTCTCTGAGTAAAAAAGAGTTCAGGAGCAGGATTTAAAAATAAAAGATCCTTACAATCCTCTCTCTGAGTCAATTTCCATAGCTTAATCTTTCAATTCATCTCATTTGCCTATTGTGCAATTTGGCTTATGATTTTAACTATGGTAGTCTTTAAATATAAATTGACACTTCAGATCCCTGTGCTGACTTCAACTCCTAGTCAATAGTGTCTGCTTATTGAAATTTATGCTCTGGTTATCCAACCTGTGGGATTCTTTTCTTCTTCCCCAGTTGTGCACATACTTGCTTTTTCCAACCATTCCTATGTATGTGTTATATCACTGTAATCTCCTTTTTCCCTGGGCTGTGTTTATTCCTGTTTTCTCTGTCTCCTTCCATACAAATTTTACACCTTGCTTTGGGCTGTCCTTCACAAATACAACAGTAACTTCTTCACTGTAAGCTACTGCAGAACTTCAGAGAGCCACCAAATAATTGCAAGTTACATCCTTGTAAGTGTTGGTGTGGTCTCTGTGCATGGAGTCTCTTTAGAACAGGATCTTTCAAAACTCTCTGCAAATGCTTTTCCTTATTATAATACTTCAAGGTCACTTGCCACAAATATTTTTTTCCTGACTTGTATGAAACTGAAATCCCAGTAAATGAAGTATCACTGCAGATGCATTTAGGAACAGGGAAAATGAGGAACTTCCACTGTTAATTGCAGGAAAATCTGGCTGTTCTCTTGACAATGGCCTTCAGCTTCCCTTAGTATACTTTTAAATATTTGATTAATTCTTCCGGAGCAGAAGAGTCATATGACAGAGTTTTAAGGAATAATTCAAAAGAGACAGACTTCAATGTATTGCTGCCTTGTCTTGCCAAATACCAGTGGTTAGATTGAAGCCCCTGATTGTACAATTCCCACTTACTCTTGACATCAAACCTCCAGCCCATGTCAAAGTCTTGCTTTCTAGAACTGCATGTCCTTACATCTAGGGAAAACTTGTGACCGATGGAAGGTTTGATATCAAATGCTCTCAAATCCCACTGAAATCAGTAAGCTGAGGCTGCTGATTGCTAAGATCAGGCCCAAGATCAAAAATGCAATTTAGAGATCATATCCCTGCAGCTGGGTCACAGAGCCTTGGAGAGATGCAGTAGTTTCTTTCCCTGCCAGGGACAGTCCTGAGCCCTCTCATTTGTTATACACATATGTGCATTCTTTCTCTGTTTAAAATATCCATGCATAATACCAGACATGAGTGTTTCTGTGTGTAGTAGCTGTCAAGGTACACTTGACATTCAGTTACAACAGGAAGAAATGGGGTTTGGTACTTGGTGCTGAATAGTTTTTCGGTTGCAAAAATGCTAGGTCTGAATTTCTTGAACAGTGTGTCTCTAATGCCCCAGAGACATGACAGCACATGTGAAGCACATGAAGGGGAAGACACAGGACATGAATTTTTCTGCAGGTTTTAACAAAGCCAGAATCTTCCATGCCCTCTCTGCTCTGCCACACAGAACAAAAGCCCCAGGGGTTTTGTTTCTAAAGTCATTTGAGAGCTGCCAGCACAAAATGAAAGCCCCAAGGGTTTCTCCAGTCATTGAAGGGGCACCCACCACCTATAAATGTGAAAATGCAACTGAGCTGCACTTTGAAAGTGAGAGGGCAGTGGCCTGGCACAGTCACTGTGGGAGTCACTGAACTAGCAAGAGTGACACAGTGTGGAACTCCTGAACTCCTGCTTAACCAAGTAATTTGTTTAAGCAGTATGTGACTGACTGCATGCTGCTGGGCCCCACATCCTTAATGTTCCCCTCCCACCTTCCCTGTACCTGTGCCTAAGTCAGCTTTTGGGGATGCTTGATGTGCCACAAAACCTGCTGGAAAATCCTGAAGTCAGGCTTCATTTCACACCTGGGCATGTAAAATGCCTGGCTCTAACAAGAAACCTGAGCTTTCCTCCACTGATTTTTAGGTGGGACTGCCACCACGGTGTCTGGAGGTGGGGGTTCCATGGCTCTGTGAGTGTGGGCTGGTCCCAGCATGGGCTCCAGGAGCAGATGGGCCTTGGCAGGGAGCAGCTGCTGTCCCAGAGACCTCGGCTGCAGCTCCCCCTGAGCCAGCAGGGCTAAGGCACCATGGCAGGAGCGGGAGGGCAGCCTGGGCAGTGCCAGGGCTCACACAAGAGCAGCCTGGGCAGTGCCAGGGATCACAGAAGAGCAGCCTGGGCAGTGCCAGGGCTCACAGAAGAGCAGCCTGGGCAGTGCCAGGGCTCGCACAAGAGCAGCCTGGGCAGTGCCAGAGCACACAGAAGAGCAGCCTGGGCAGTGCCAGGGCTCACAGAAGAGCAGCCTGGGCAGTGCCAGAGCACACACAAGAGCAGCCTGGGCAGTGCCAGGGCTCTCAGGAAGGCAGCATGGGCAATGCTGGGGTTCTTGCTCAGGCCCTTGGCTGCCTGATTCCCAGCAGGCAGAGCTGCTGCGTGGCCGCTGTCACGGACAGTTGCACCTGATGTGTGGGAGTTACTTGGCACATGGTGGATGTAGTTTCCCATTGATTTTTGGTGGAATTGATTTATAGAGCTATTTAATGGAATTGATTCTTTTTACAACTTTTTTCCCCTCTTAAAGACCAATTGTTTTTCTTGAGTGATGGCTGCAGGTTTGTGTTTATGTATTAATATGCTTGTGCACCCACAGTCCCAACTGTGTTCTCTCTACTCAAACTGCAGAAGAAAGTCTGAATCTCAAATGCCATCTCAAATTTTAATATTATGTTTGATGTATGACCTGGGATAAATTAAACGTGCTAGCACTTGCAAGATGAAATCCTAGTGGTGGGTATAACCACAAAGCAGTGTTCTATTAAGCCAAGGACTGTCGAGAATGTCTGTTGTGGTTGTGTCTGGGTTACGAGTGGCTCCCTTTGGTTTAGTGTAGGTGGATATTTTTATTCTGCCTGGCTTGTGAACAAGGGGATGAAACTTCAGAATTTACCTACAAGAGGAGTAAGGCTCTGCTGACTTTTCCTTTACAAGCCCATAGGTTGGAACCACATTTTTATCCTAAACCCAGTATTTTTATTGTATTTTAATGTGTTTCATTGATTGTTACTCCAAAGTGGTTTGTATTAAGGAAACACTATATGTTATACCCAGAGTAGTCCTATGAGAAAGTATGAATATCATAATTCTCTGTTACTGTTTGTACTTTGCAGGTCAGTTCTGTCAGTAAGCTTCAGTGGCAAATTTGTGTTGTGGTTTTGGGATTCTTTTTTATTCCCTTCCTTTCTGTCTTTCCTCTTTCAAGAACACTGAAATAAATATGGGCAGGATCCTTACTCTGGGTGCGACTCCTGAGCAGATATGCCACCCAGATTTCCAGATCAGAGAGATTTTAAATGTGTGTGCTGAGGGTTTAGGGTCCAGCTAACAACTGCCTGTCAGGATACAACAAAACAATCTCTGAACTAGCCAGCACCCAAGTCATAAAAGAAATTAGTAATCCAAAAATACCTCCCTGAATGGCAAAGTGAAACAAACATTAACTGTCACCGTTGTTCTGTGTGATCCCTGTGTGAAATTTAGCTAAGCAATCTGGCAGCTGTATGGAGCACTAACTGGATCTTCCAAGTGCTCTGATGCGAGCCCAGTACATTTGGGTAACCTAATTATCACCACAGAAGTGAAAGGGATAAGAGACAGTAGTAGTCAACACCCTATTTGAATAGAAAAGCTCTGAACTTCATCACTGCTTATGAAAACTTCTACCCATGGCCAGCTGTAATCTGGAGCCATCTAAAAGCTGCTGGGAATCCAGCAGGGCTCACTCCTGTGCATCTACCTTACACTGTGAGTTTAACAGGATGGCCAAGAATAATATCATTAGGATGCTGAGTGTGCAACTGCTGCAGGAGTGGGCTGTCCATGTGAACAAAGATTAGCAGGAAAACTGTAGATGGTGGATGCATGATGCAGAGCAGATAATAGCAGAGTATCCTTGTATCTGCAGCTCCAAATACCACGCACCATTAATTTTGGGAAAGGACTCCAAATGTAAGCAAATTGCTTTGACCCAGATTTTAAACTGGTAAAGGAAGCTGAATTCACAGGCAAGGCAATATGGGCCCTTTTGCAAAGCATGGTATTTAAATGTGGCTTGCTTAGAGAAACTTCCAACAACAATCAACCTTCACCCTGTGCCCCAGAGGACTGCCAAGACTTTATTCAATGTCAGAGTGATCCTAAATGCCAGTCTTTGAGAGAGAAAACTGCATCCTTGCTTTGTAAATGAAACTGCAGCAGTTGAATTACACTGTAGTTTTACCGAGGTGTTTTATATACCACAACCACATTGTAAACTAGATTTTGTTTGCTTGGAATCATCCTAGTGATTTGTACTCTGTCTCTGGCAGATTTGTCTCCCCCTAACCATCACATGCCCTAAGCAATTATGCAGAGTTAACAAAACCTAGAGAAGGCAACTGCTCTTATCTGTCTTGCCCCATGCCAAGTCTTTGCCTTCTACTCTCTGCTAGGAAATAGTACAAATTCCAGGCATTCTTTGGAAGGGAGAGGGTTAAATTTAAAGAGAAGGATATCTTGTCTTTCACCACTACTGGGATGGAAAGATTTTAACTCTGCCTGTTCCCCAGAGGTGCTTTGTGTGATGATATGTCCTTGTGGGATGGGTTGGACATTAAGGATCTGTACTGCCAAGTTTCTTCATTGTCATATGGACTGATTCAGGACATCAGAAGAAGCATTTACATGAGAATACATGATTTCATAGTTGGTGTTATGTAAATTGGACTATCTTTGGCTTAGGAACTGCAGAACCCTAAGGCTGTCACTGGGCTGTACCAGCACAATCTCTTCCCTGAAGAATGTTCCAGTCTAAATAGTAGATGGTAGTAGATAGTAGATAATAGTAGATAGTAATAGTAGATAATAGTAGATAGTAGATAGTACAGCTAAAGGGGAGAGAGGAAGCAGAGACACAAACAGATGCATTATTTGGCCAAGGTGGTGTGACAGATGTAGAGAACTAGGAGGAGAACCTAAACTCCAGTTGCAGTTTACTTTGCTGCTAGAATAGGCTACTGTTATTATAAAACTCTTTTTTTCATCCTTACTCTTCCAACTAAATTAACTTTCCTTGCCTCAAGGACTGACACAGCCCCTGTACAGTCTTCTGGCTATCTTAGCTATTCCAGAGAACTGGAACAACAAGCATATAAACAAGTCACTGCACACTGACTGATCATTGCTTACTCTGTTCTTGAGGCTTTAGCTCATGGCAGTGAGAGGTAACCAGTCACAACCTAGGACAAAGCCAGCCACACAGGTAGCAGTTGCTTCTGGATTTGCACAGCTACTCATCAGTCCTGCTTGTTCTAGAGATGCCTACCTTGCATTTTGGTCTGCAGGCTCCTGGTGCCAGCCCACATGGGGTGAGGCCAGGTACCACCAACACCACCTCAGGCTGCTCTGGCTCCACTTCAGATCTTCATGGGCACCTTGCTAGTGTTAAAAATTCCTTACCAAGCTTCTACCTTACAAAGGGACTGCATTTCTGTAATGCCTGGATTTGGAAAACTATGAGATGGAAACAAATATTCTCCAGAAGATGATAAAGAGGACCAAACAGTTACTTACTCTTTGTGTGTTGCCTTGGTAAATTAAAAAACTTCCATGTATTAAATGATGCAATTGCAAATTCCTTACAAAAAATAAAATGTCTGTAATCAGATAATGGTTGCTCTGGTGCTAGTGGTAATGTGGCATAGAATATCTCTTGGTTTGGCTTCCACGATTCAGGAGTGAGGGGAACTGGAATGGTGTTTACTGAGCCAATAAACTTCTCACTAAACATAATTCATGAGCTCTAGCTGGCTAATAACCAGGACCTCAATGCTCTAACAGTTGGCCCCATACATATTAAAACAAAGCTTTATTTGAAGTGAAAACTTTTAGAAAAATAAACTTCAGGATTTAGTGGCCTCTAATATTGTCCGCCCCCACAGGCCATGAGAGATCCCATAACTAGAGAGAAGGTTTTAAAATATTTCTATTGCAGTCTCTTTGACCAATGCTGAAAGACTGCTTGCTCCAGAGATTGCCTTGGCATAATTTTTTGTTTGCTGTTTCCAAACTTAGAGGAATCCATATGCTTCTTTTAAAATAGCACTGTGCAGGCATTTTTCTTCCCTATTTATGTTAAAAAGAGTTTCTGCTGGCCATTTGAGTGCTCTAGGCAGTCAGCATTCTTCAGCTCTATGAAAAAGCTGAAGAGCTGAAAGAAGGTTTATTCTCTCTAACATGGCATTTAAAAATTACTTCCATAACCTTTCTTACAGTTCTAGTTTTTCTCTGGAGAGATCTTCATCTAAACAGGTTTATTTAAACACTTGCTAGAGTATGTATCAGGATTTCCCTTCCTCTCCTCATGAATGAAAACCTGTGCTTCTGCAGGTTCACTCCAGGAGTGCTCCTCCTTGGAGCACTACAGAACTTCAGATCTGGATTGGCTTCAGATCTCCATCATTTCCCTGTGTGTAGAAGAGTATTCCTGTGTTCTGTGTTTGTTTAGTTTCTCATGAATTAAATTTACATTCTTAAAGAATCCTGAGCAGTGCTCAGAGGGGTGTGGGTGAATGGTGGCTCTGCTCTCTGGGGCACGTGTAATTTGTACTGGGGCAGAGTAGTTCATTTTTAAGGACTGGGAATCACTTCATTTAGATTTCTGCTAATGGTTTTACCTTCTGGGGAAGCCTTGCCACTCTGTGCTGCAGCTTCTTTCTTGGATGGATGACGAAACAAGGCCTGCCTGCCTCCTGTCAGCTGCTTTGAAGTCTGTAGATGAAAGATATCATATGAATGCAAAGTACTTGCCAGTTAATGTCAGCAAGTCATTTTGCTTGTACCTTGATGAAAAAAGCTTTATTGTCAGTTTACAATGAATTGATCTGCATATGCACCAGTAGTTCTTTCCCTTTTACTTAAATCTTTTGGAAAATTACATTGACTACCTCTCAGAAACATAGAGGGAGGTTAAATAAAAAGCAATAAAGATTATCGAGGAAATTTCTCATCATGTGATACCTTGAAGATAATAATATTTTGAAAGGGAAAGAAAATAACAACTATGCACAAGGAGTTTCTACTAAATACTGTTTCATTCCATGTCTTTCAGGGATTATTTTCTCATGCAGAGCTAAACCTAGTTCCATCAATGCATAGAGAAGTTCTATTATTATACACTGATTTGATAAGATAATATAATTAGTGTCTTGGTCCATTGATGCAGACCTCTGCTGTCCAAAACCAACATTAGGTTATTAAATCAATTCTTGTATTTGTTACAGTAATAAGATAAAATAGCATTATTTAGATACCGCTTGTCTAAACTCAGATAAGTCATTCAACCGTATCTCTGTTTGCTTATCCACATTCTTCTTCTGCTTTTAAAAACCAGCACAAATTCATGAGGCAGTTGCAGGCTTTGGATTTCCTGGTCTTTATTGTTTGGTGTGGCAAGGTCTTCCCTGTCAGTTATTTGTGTCTTGTGTGTGTGGCTCTGCCTGGCCTGCAGCAGATGGGCACTGAGGAAATGAGGGCTCCCGTGGATAAATGCAGCAGCAGCAGCTGCTCTCAAGAAGGGTATCCATGAGCAGCCCACAAGTGAGATCTGTCCAGGCAGCTAATCTGGACAGATATCTACTGGCAATTTCTGCTGACACACAGATCAGGAGACCTGGAATTGATGGCACAGACCCAAAGTCAAAAGAGAGAAGAATTTTTAGGTAGAAAGGCAGGTCTGAGTTTCCCAAATTACAGTTGTCTTGGGGAGCTTGGGAGCCTTCTGGCTCCAGAGCAGGACGAAAGAAGCTTTGCCAAATGCCCATTTCAAGTATAAATGCTCTCTCAAGCCCCTAGTTCATAGACTGATACAGTTATTTAATATTCTGTTGGAAGTGGGTTGACTTACTCAAAGTTTGTACAAATTGGTTTTGTAGGTAACCTTTGATGAGTTTTGTTTCCTGGTTGTGGTTTTTTTTGGGGGTCTGAAGGCACAGATCCTATAGGACAATGACTGATCCAACCTGATGTTAAGGGACCATGGTGTCTGGTGAGATCTGTTGTTTTTAAGTATTATATTTTGTATTAACTTGTGCTGCAGACCACAATTCTGCTCTGTCCCCTTGTTTAGTAACGCATTTATTTGCATGGGAACATCCTGCTTCTTGCACATGTGAGGACTTCCAGGATGAGGGCTGAGCCCTGCTCAGCTTTGTTCCCAAATTCTGTGGTGGAACACAGGACTCTTTGAGAGTGCAAAGGGCCAAGTTGTGCTGCTGTGTGCTCCTGGTGTGCTGCTGGCATGGCTGTGCAGGGCCAGACAGGGAGGGAAGGCTGTTTAATGGGGCCATGTGTTATTGGAACTTGCCATCTAACATTCCTCTCTTTCCCCAGTGTGTTCTCCCCCTTCCAAGCTGGAATGCAGTAATTGCCATACCAGAAAGAAGCCATGATCTGTCTGTCTAGCCTGGCATCCTTTCTCTAAGACAGGCAAACACCAGATGCTTGAGGGAAAGGTACAAGAACTCCTAAAACAAACAAATATGGTATAACTTGTGCATAGAGGAAGTTGGTGGTTGGTTTATACCCTGGGGTGAGGGAGTTCCTAGCCTTTACATGAATGTGTAGCTGGGTATTCTCTTCATGTATGACAGACTTGCACTCAAGCCACTCCCTGCCTCTGGAGCTGGGTGCCAAGGAGCAGCAGAGCTCCTCTGCATCACTGCACTGTGCTGTGTGCTCCTCAGTCCCCAGCTTTTGTAGCAAGGGGTCTGAGCTCCCACAGTGTGTTGGTGATATCAGTGTCTGCAGAAGATGCCAAGAGACTGTGTTCAGGCAGTATTGCCAAGGGACAGGACTTACTGTGTTCAGTAAGGTGTGAGCTGAGCTCTGCCCTGCTCCTGTCTTGTGAACACGAGAGCAGCATGGTTGGCTCCATGGTGCTCAATCAGGGCCACCATGGGGGACACTGAACCTCGATCTGGAGTCACACAAGCGCTGCTATCTGCCTTCCTCCTTCCTGCTGTTCTCCAGAGGCCAAATCTTTCATCACAAGCTGCACATGCAAACAGCTTGTCCTGCCACACAGGGACCTTTGCAGGAACTGCTGTGAAACAGCCTCCAGCAACTGAAAGCATGAGGGAGAGAGGCCTGGGGAAAAAGGAAAAAGACCTCAAGTGATGGCTTCATCGTCTGGTGCTGATGCAGAAGTCAGTAATGTGCAGGACCTGTGCTCACCTCAGGGATGAGGAAGGGGAGAGTGCTTTTTTAAATTATGCATTGCTAATTCTTTCCCAACCAGCCAGCCTGGGATTTCCTTGCATTCTGAGGCAACGCTTTCATCTGTCTCCTGTTTAACAATCTGAACTTGCTTGAGAAGTTGTTTTTCTTTCTTGTGGAAGATTGCATTGGAGTCAGAGTGTTGTTTACCTAAGATCTATAATAAAAATTCTTTATCCTTATTTTGCTTCCTCTCCAGCTCGAAAAGGGGTGTCATGGAAAGCAGCACGTATTCTGTAGGGAAGATCTTTCAGGTTCAGCCTATTTAGTAACCACAGTTACCAGACTGCTCTCACTTCAAGCAGTTGGTCAGTCTCCCTTGTGCTGCCTGGACTGCTACAGTCTGTGGGTCTGATTTGCTGCAAGCTCTCCCAGCAGTCCCAGGTAAACTGAAGCAGAGAGGTTGAGTCTGTTCCCAAATGGCAGCTAGGGATTGACCATTTCCTGTCATGTCTCCTGTGTGAAGTGATTTTTCCTGAGCCTTTTGAAGAAGAAATGTTCTGTCCAAGCCACTATCTGGGTTGTGGTGTTTTAAGACCCACGGTGAAGCTGTAAGAGGTCCGTGCCACTTAGTGTGCTGGAAACAGACCTAGTTGCTAACAAACAACAATCTCAATTCTAAAACTTGAGAATTATCCTCTCTGTTAGGTAGTCAAATCAGTAGCTCAGGGAATGGTCTAGATCCAGGTCTGTTGGCAGACTGCAGCTGATGTGTCTTGGGTCTGATGTCTGGCTTTTTTTTAGGAAATGCCATGAATATTTCTTATGTGTCTTTTCCAGATTTTTTATAATATCAATATTCTTTTTTCTTCTGACACTTTAATTTTTAAACAATGCATATGGTCTGATAGATTGAAACAAAAGACAGATGCAGAACCAGAGGCAAGTTTTTCTAAATACAGCTTTAGGTTTGTAGGCATAGGTAATTAGAAAAATAAAATTTATAATTTTAGTTAGCTTATTTTTAAGTGGTGGGAAATGAGCATTTTTTAGCATGGAAGTTGGGAGACTTCCTATGCCACATTCAGCTCCAGCATAGCATGTAACTTCATCATTTGTGCAACCCACTAATCCCTGCATGGGCATTCTTAGAATTAAAATGCTCTTAATTTAGTAGAATGAGATAAATGAAATTAAAGTTCCTTTCAACACGGAATGAGGGTGTCTGTACAGAGATACAATGTGGTTTAGCTAATTCACTTTAAATTCACAACTTTAGTTAATCTGAATTAAGTTTCCCAAGTGCTGCGTGTAAAGACATCTTTATTTAGAAAAAGCTGTTGTTGTGGAAGGAGCACTGGGCTCAGCCCTGGCCCGAGGCATTGTGGCGTGCAGCTCGCTTGTTCTGAGACAGAGACTTTCTGGCCATTAGCAAATTGCCTGCCACATCCTTTTCTTCTCCTCTCAGAACGCCTCTGTGCCACCTCCTAAAATTGTGGTGTCTGAGCCATTACTCTGAGTAACTTGCTCTGGTTGTATTTGCTGTGCAGGTGAGGAAATAATATTTCAGCAACTTGTACCATTTTGGAGCAGGGAAAGTTAAACTTGTCCCGAAACCAGCCACGAGCACACCCTTTGATCTGAAGGGCCTGTCCAGTGGATGTTCCTGCCCAGGCCAGGTACAGAGCAGGGAGAGGATGGGGGATCTCTGGTGCAGGAAATCCAGACTTGTGCTGCATATAATTCAGAAGCCAAACCATGAGAACAACTGTCTTTTAGGGTCAGAACTTAGCTGAGAGGCTTGCTCCTGAAAATACTTGCTTTTCTGCTTTGAAATGATCTTGTGGTCATGTTACATTTTTCTTAGGAAAAGAGAAACTGGTCACATGGGTCAAATAACAACCATTTAGGACAAACCCCTAAATGAAACTTACTGTTTGCCACATGCAAGGAGTGCTGGACCACGTAACTCTCACTGCAAGTTTCACCCAGTTCACTTTCTATAAAGTTTGTTTTCCAACCCTTGCCCTAATGGGAAATTGTTCATAGTTGCATTGTATCACGAGCTGCTGGTTTTGGTATGAAATCAGCTGGAGGGGGATCACTTGGATTTCTCTACATTTTTTCAACTGGTGTTTCTAGTATTTTGATCATAGATGTTATGAATAATAGGTAAGAAATAATGGAGTAAAAATTATTTTATAGCACTCCATCTTTGAGTTGGGGTACATGGAAGAACAGACACAGTGAGGAGGAGGTGGTTTTCCATGGCCCAGCTGATGAATTCAAGTTCCTTCCACCTGGCAAAGTTCTGCCTGACACACTGAAGTCTCCAGAAGTCCTGAAAGCATCATGCACTCTGCGTGTGTACTATAAATAAACTTTTAAAAACATAATTTAAAAACACCTTTGGCAAAGCACATGTTTAACTGAAACCTGTCTGGTCAAGGTTGACTCAGTGGTGTAGGAAGAAGATGGGGAAAGAGCAAGTGGGAGCACATAAATGAAACCTGCTGTCAGAGAAAAGCCACTTGTTTGTCATTTTCAGGCTGTCCAAGCTCTTGGCATGTGAGCTGTGGGAGATCCCTACTGACTTTCTGGATATTTGCCCTTGGCATGCGTGTTTGTGAGTGATCTGAGACTTCATTAACAAAGCTGCATGAACAAGGTTAGTTAACCTGTTAGAAAAAGATCAGGTGGCTGGGAATCATAGTTGATTCTCCAGCTCTAAGAATCCAAACAGCTCTAGCTGAATGTCTCCAATCAATTTGACAAAGTAATTTCAAGAACTCCTCTTAATGAATTTTTATGTGTTCCACCCACAGTTCGGATAGCTGCATCCTTTTATTTTGAATGGACAATTCTTTTGATCTGCACAGAACCAGAGGAGGTTTGGGGAGATGAAACTCTCTGAGGGTAAATTGCCCTGATAGTATCTGTGGAGGTATATAATCTATATAATCTGCACTGCTGCTGTCTCAAAGCACGTCTGACTTACCTGCTTGTTTTTTAAGTTGTATGAAAACATGATGCATCGTCAAGCAAGAAAAAGAAATCTACACTAAGGCTTCTTTAGATGGGGCATTAAGGGGTTAAAGGCATTGCCAGTCCCAAGGAAGCCTGTTTCAAGGCAGGCATCCACTGGAATAAGGTTTTGCTGCAGACACAGGCTGATGTGCTTGCAGCAAGGATTGCAGCCTTATCAGTAAAGATAAACATGCAAAGGCTTCCAAACTCCTGTGTCCCTGCCACTTGTTTGGGATCCTTTTTCAGAGACCAAGAGAAAATACAAGATCTTCACCAAGATAGATGCTACTTCCAAAGGGGGCAGCCAGCAGACTTTGCAGACAGAGACCATGTATTACTGTGTGGTTTGGAACAGGTACAGGAGATATTAGTTTACCTGATTCAAAATAGTACTCGAGACCTGGCAGTAGCATGTGGGGTTGGCCCTTTCCCCTCACCCATCAGTCTTTTGCTCAGTGTTCAAAGGCTGGAAAACTCTGGGTTTTGTTGCCCTCACTGAGTTACTTGCCATAGCTGTTTGCTGCTGCCAAGCAACCTCCAGGCTTTACTACCCATTTGTTTGCCATGTCTCACAAATACTTTGAATGTTACTTTATTTTAATTCTGATGCTGAGAGAAGGGGAATAGTGTTTCTATTAAAAATGCACAGGATCAGCTACAGAATTTTTGGGCACAGAAAAGGCCACTTGAGTTGCCTGAAAAAACAGTCATTATGGTAATATTGGGTGTAATAAGGGTGTAACCTTGAAACTAATACACTTTTCTTATTTCTCTCTCCTCCTGTTCTGTCACAAAACACAGCAAAGCAGGAGATGCAGAAATCAAGCACCTGGCTTCTTGAGGTCAAATTCCAAAAGTCTGCATTAAAAATGCAGAGATTATTCCAGATGGGTGAGAACTGGCACTCTTTTTCTGTCAGGAAAGTTTGTGCCATTCTGCAGGCTCAGCCTGGGTCCCTCTGTTTTGCCACTGAGCCTGATTGACACTTACATGTGTGTGGCCTTTTTACACAGTGGTGGACTTAAGTTTGAAAATCCAGACATTTTTGGACTGTGACAACAGTTGGTATGGTGTTTCAATCTGTATTTTATTTTTTAAAAATTATATATACTATTTTAAAAGGGAGTATGGCAACTTATTGCAAAAATTGAGAGAGGAGAACAGTTTACAGAAACAATTTAAAAGTTGCTCCCAGCTGAGTGAGTCTTTGAGTGTGGAAAAAGATACTTATTTCAAAAATTTCTCTTAAACTTGCAGTGTGATAGATAAAGCTAGTTCTGAGAACGTGAAAATGTGGGCTCCATGTGCTAAAGCTATTTGAAAAGAGGTGTGAGTGAAGGGGCTGAGGTTGGTGTGAACGTCAGACTTCCTGCCTTCTGCACTTTCTGTGTCGCAGCTGTAGCACGTTCATGGTGTGGCACTTCTGTTAAAAGGGACTCTGAACTAGCCCAGCCTTTCAGGGAAAGACAAGCTGCAGCCAGAAATTCTGGCCCATCGCAGGATGACAGGAGGAAGAGCTTTGTTATAGCTTGTGTTTGATCTTAGCTGCTTTTTTTCTGCTCTCAGTAGCATGCTAATGATACCTGTGGGAGGTGAAAAATGGGTGAATTCCTGCTAGGGTGCGGACAGGTTCGCAGTTTAGTTCTTGTCCTCTTCTTCCCCTCTGGTAAAATTTTGGGGGCTGTCCCAGATACATAAAAAGGAACTTTTTCCTAGAATAATTTCTGTCCTATACCTGCTGAGGCATCTGAATCAGAAAGGCAGTAAGCAGTTGACTCAGTTTGTTTTGTCTCCTCTCCCCCTTTCTTATGTTTGAAATTATGAGTATTTATGGGAAATGACTGGCTTGAAAGTCTAGGACAAGTCTGAGCTGCCCATAAGCCATTCCTTTGCTACAGTTCAGTTTTGCCTCGTTTACCTTAAACTTTAAAGCAGAAATGCCAAGTGCTAAATTCCCTTTTGTTTCAAATGCCAGAGTTGCCAGTTTCACATTTCTTACTCTCTACACGTTATGTCCCTCTTGGTATCAGAGGACCCAGCGGGGTGGGCAGGCTGCACCTTGGGTCAGAAGAACAGTGAGATGGTGAAACAGAAGAGTGCCAAACCTGGAGGCAAATACAGCCCAGTTTGTGCTGCTGCCCAGGGAGAGGGTCTGCAAGGCTGTGATAAGGGATGGAAGGACACCAAGAGGGATGGGTGGGCCTCCAAAGGAGGTGGTCTGGATGCCAACATATCTTGCTCCAGCTTTGCAAGGAGGAGCATGCAAGTGCTTCAGAGGGAGGGCTAGTTGTGGTCTGTGGTTTAGGGAGTTGACACAAATAGTCTCTGAACCCTTTTTTTATGGGCCTGCAAAGGAGTGCTCTCTCTGGGGAACTGGAGCCTGTTGTCCTTGGTGTAATCCTTTCTTGCTTAGCAGGTTCGAGGCTGTGCTCAGAGCAGGCAGCCATGGCTGGCTGACAAAAGGGGGGGTTTAGCATCCTACAGAGTTTGTGCTGTGTTAGATTAGAATGGGAATGTTGGTAATTAAACACTTGGGTCTGGGTTTCTGTTCCTAAACTGCTGCTGTAAATCAGCAATTGATTTCTGTGGCAGGCAACCTTTGACAAAATTTCTGTGCCCAAGAACCGTGTGGGCTAGGCTATTTTTAAACATCTTTCAGTAAGTGCACTGTGTAACATTTTTGTGGACAGAAACACAGAACAGTGTGTTGACCTTCATTGCTGATCAAACTTCAGTTGCACCCAGATATAACTGATAGCAGGTCTCACCTGGATTTGCTTTCTGTCAATGCATGTAGGTGGTCACATGGAGGAGAAGTGAAATACTTCCATAATATATAAATCACAAATACCTGGATGGAATAAGAAGAAATAAGAATAAAGTGTGTCCTAGAGGAAAATGAATTGCAAATCTTTCAACTTCAATGAGAAAACATTCCCATAGTTCAGATATTTCATTCTACATGAAGGCTGAGGCTGAACCTAATAAAAACCATCCAGATGGAGAGAGATCACTACCTAGTACTAAAATATCAGCACTCCTATTGGCATGCACTGTGCTCCTTATACCTGGCAAAGCACTGGTTACACTGATCTCCCAGCCTGCTTCCCTCCAACTGGGAGTTCTACAGGGATGACCAGAGGGAATCTTAGTGATACTACAGAGAAGCCTGTTTGCTTAAGAGGGCATATGTACATCTTTTAACAATCTGGTTGTGTACCTTCTTTGTGGGAGGATCCCTGACCTTATACAGAGAGGAACAAGTGCTAATTAACTTAATTCTGGGAGCAGGAGGTGGTATGACCTTTTCCAAAGTGATTCTTTTGGGCTAGAGTTTACAGAGAGGTATTTGCTAGGACTGATGCCTGGGTTTGCTATGAAAACATTATTCATACAGAGGTGTAAAATTCCCTGGTGTGGCCAGGGAAGAAATTAACCTCCCAATCTTTCTGGTTAGGGTTCATGGTTCCTTGTCTAAAAATTGTTGGCATGGTGTCCAGATTTATGTTATTTGGTATCAAAACAGTTACATTTTCTATCATATCTTTTAGCACTGAGCACACCAAATAGATCCAAGTTATTATTAGACCATTGTTTTGGACACCACTCACTGGGTTGTGAACAACCCATCTTATATTGGCAACACAGAAGGAAATTAATTTCTGAGGAATTTTTTTTCTGAACTGTCAAGGTGTTATTTATTCTGAGCATCTTCCAAATTTCAATCTCTTTTGCCAGAGAAGTGGTATGGCCTCTTAATGCCATCTCTTTGCTGTGCCCCCTCTGAGCAGCTCGGGGACACAATTACAAGCACTGAGTGTGCCTACACCATCCCATTTTTGTTCTTAATACCAGCTCTAAGCAATCAGTCCCAGTTGTTCCAGTGTAGACAAAACCAGAGGCAGCTACAGCACTGGAAATGTGCCTGAGGTGAGCAGGACAGAGAGCCACTGCTCTGACTCTGCTGAGGAAATGAATCGCAGCCCCAGACTGGAGGTTGCTGTACACCCCTGGCCACGTGTCAGGCTCACAAAGCATTTAGGATGCCTGGCTGCAGAGAAGTGGGCAGAAAGGTGTCCATGGTGTCTTACAGCCAGAGAAAGGTAGGAAGACAGCTGATAAAACTGAATTTTCCTCAGGCAAAGAAATATCTTCGCTCGCTGTTGCCTTCTAATGTATTTTTAAAAACCCCAACAAGGCAACTCTCCCTCATTCCCCACCACCACCCCCAATAACAAAAAAGCACAGGCTTGCTGGACCCTAAGAGAAACAAACCCAAGCACCTTTTGGAAAACACTGCCGAGGCCTGCGGCCATCCCGCATTCCTGAGGCGGCCCGAGCCTCCTCCCCGGCGTGCCTGCCCGGCCGGGCCGCGCTCCGCAGGCCGCTGCTCCCTCACGGCTCCCTCGCTGCTCCGACATGCCCGCGCACGGCCCCCGCAGGGGCTCGCTGCTCTCCCCGCCGTGTCCGTAGCGCGTTTGGTGCTGCCCCTGCTCAGGGGAACAGGAGTAGCGCCTTCACCATGCGGCATTTTCTGCCACGTTCATTCAAAGGACAGCTCCGTGTCTGAAGTGCTGCCAGACTGAGCTAAGGGCACCGCGAAACGAACAACTGCCACATCCTCATCCTACTTCTTGTCACGGCACTGCGGTGGAGCTGGAAGCTTTTCAGCAATGTAACTAGGTAAGGGGTATTTATTTGATGAAAATGAAGGTAAAATTCCTATTTCCCACTTGGTTTGACCCCTATTTACAAAGATCTAGTAATGCATGTATGTAGAAGAAATATCTACATGAGTGAAAATGTGCCCTGCTAATATTAAAAGGTGCACGGTGGAATTTTGCCTAAGGATAAAATGTCATTTTAATTGAAAGCTGCTGTAACTTGATAGGGCATATCCACAACAGTCTTGAGGATCTACTTTAAAATACAGTTAAAGACAGAGACTACTCCCACCACTCTGTCTCTTAGAGCTACATGTCCTCTTTGATCCATCCATGGTGCTTACGATTCCTAAGAGACACACATACTGCCAGTAGTCTGAGCTCATTAATATTTATATGATACTTTTCATCTGAAGATGTGTGCTTTGCAATTATTAATTAAAAACCATTTCACAAAACCCTAAAATTTAGCTCCATTTCATAGCTTACAAAACTAAGACCGAGAAAGTTTGTGTGTCCTTTGCATGAGACAAAACGAGATTAGGAATGTAGAAGTTTGTCTGCATGGACTTCTACTGTGCTGTATTCTTTATTTTTCTTTTGTCAGTAACTTTGGACAAGGCAGCACAGGTTTCCTTTGACAGTAAGATGCACCATGAGCCTGTACTACCTAGGCAATACTGAGAAGAGCAGTGCAGGGAGCCTTGTCTTTCATTCTGGTTCTTGACACAATACTTGCTTTTTAGAAAGTTTCTTTAAAAACACAACCTGCAAATGCTTTGTCAGCCCTGCAGACCACATCTCAAGCGAGTATTTACTTGAATATGTTAAACCTTTCCCTTGCTCACTGTAGTTTAGGTCCCATGTTAGAGCAGATAGAAGGGATGGTGGGGTATAATCCACAGACGTGGGCCTTCTCCTCTCAGTCCTCCCTGGTGCTTATGGAATGAAGGAGCTCAGCTCAGTGTGAGACTGATAACGGGAGGAAGGGCTTGCCATGCAATTAGACCAGTTCACTGTAAACACCTACGTTGCACAAGTGGCTCAAACTTTGATCTTTTTGTTGTGGAAAAGAAATCTGAGACTCTAATACCTGCCCTCAGTCACAAACAAGGAGGTGGACATTACTCAAGCCCAAGTGTGGAAATGTAAATATAGTTAAATGTGATCAAAATGGAAAAAGCACTTCTTTCTTCCCTTCTCCCCAGTGCACTGCCTACTTTGACCAGGGGCTCCTACTCTGACTTGCCTAGCTCTGTTTGTGAATGCAGGCCCCAGTCTCACACCTGAAACACCCAAATCCAAATGCTCCCGAGTGCTGTCTGGGATAAGGTTTAAGCCACAGGTGTAATTAAGCTTTTAAGTGGTAAGCCTATTTGGTTAGGGGCACACCTAGAGCCTACAAGAAGCTGGGAGAAAAGTGATCAGGTTTTCAGACTGACAGGTGGTTCCTGAAATACTGCTGGAAGGGTTAAGAAGAAACTACAGCATTTGTGATTCTCCTAGTATTTAGTGTAACAACTCTCAGAACAAGGTCTCTGTGGAAGCATCTGGCTGTCCTAGTGAGGTGGGATTTGATTTTAATTACAAACTTGGTAATGGATTATCAAAATGATGGTTTTGCTGAAGCCTTGGGCATACTCTTCATATTCCTGTCTTCTTTTTCTCTCACGCCCTCCTTCCAAAATCTGCCTGTGCAAACACTGGAGCAAAAGGATAAGTTTTATAGGAGTGTGGGCTGTTAGCCTGTGATCTCTTTTACTATTGGTATTTAGGCTTTTGATTAGATTTTTGAGGAAAAATGTAATAGTAGGTTGTCTGGTAAAATGCTGGTGAATATTTTAAGATGCAGATGTTCCTAGGCATTCAATGAGCTTAACAAAAATGGGGGATGTGAGACTTCAGCAATTCCTCACCATTCTGATTTTTTTGCACTGTGTCATAGCTTTGGTTTTACAGTCATTAGAACAGCATGAGACCTTTGCTTTGCATAGCCTTGAGTTCTTGGGCAAGTATTTAAACATGGAACATTAAGACATGTTAGTGAACATGTCCTAATTAGTCTCTTCCTTGGCTACCACATCCTCAAAGGCCACGAGCCTTACCTACACTATACCTCTCAAACACCCTCAACAATACAGCATTTTATCCTAGTCTAGACAAAGTCTTAAGGGTTATGTTGTCTAGTCAACTAATCACTCCTTTTAGTGGGAAAACTGCTTTTCCTTTAGGATTGTTTCTCTGTTTTTTCCTCCTTGCTGTTTCTTTTCTCCTCCTTCCCTCTGCATACCTTCCCTGCAGCAACTCCTGTTCCATCTGCTGTAATGGAAGCATTAACTATTTAATTGCTGATTAGGAAAATCTCATCACGTGGGCTTTGCAACAATACTGGAGTGGGAGGCAAGAGGAAGGAGATGTGTGAGTTCCCAGTTCTGTATCACAGGCTGACCTGGGAGGGCATTAGTCATTCTTGACGCCATGAGGGTGTTTAACATCTCTTCAGTCTAAGGGTACAACAGTTGAATGGGATTTGGATGTACCTGAGCCCTTGTCATCTCTTGCTGCTGAACTTGCTATTTGACCTCGAGCAAACCAGGCTGGGTCTTTCATCCCTTAAGTGGATAGAGGGCAAGTACTGTAGCTAAGTGCTTTTTGATTCTTAAATGCAGAAAATGTATTCATGCAAAGGACTAGTTGCTTTTCTTGTATAGTAAAAAGTACTGTGAGGTTTTGAAATCTTTTCTATGTGCTCCTGCACCAAGTTGCAGAGGGTGAGATGAGAAGCTGGAGGAGATCTGCAATTCTCCAAGCAGTGAAAGCCCTTTTAGCTCTGCATTCCCAAGCAGACATATGGGGCTTTTGCCCAACTGACTTCTTTCCTTGTGTGATGCAAATTCAGCTGGTGGCCCCCTTCTCTCCCCCTGGCATCTGCTATTCTAAGCATTCGCGTGGGTTATCAGCGTTTCAGCTCCTCTTTGCACTTCCAGCACCCAGTTGCCACAGCGGGGTGTAGTCTGTAGTAGGATACTTGTGAAAACTCGGCAGACTCGGAGGGGCTGTGGGTGATGTGGTAAGAAAAGGTGTGCAGGTGGACTCTGCAACCCACGTAGTCGTTCTCTGCCCTCAGGCCTTTCTGTGGCTCCTCATAATTGCCAGTTTCTCTCTTGGTTTTGCAGGACTCTGAAAGTTGCGTTGGAGATGGGAATCAGACCTTTTTCATTCTGTTGGGAAAGAAAAAGGACTGAAATATTGGGATAATTGGAGAACTAATGAAATTGCCATTGTAAAAGACAAGAAAATTGTATTCTTAGCAATTAGCAAGGGAAAGCATTTCAGTCAGACTGAAACTATCTTCTCATTTGTTTGGGGAGTTTATTGTTAGCAGATGTTTAATTTCCATAGGCAGTTAATATTTGGAAAGCTTAAAAATATTTTTATATATGTAAAAACCCCTTGTATTTTACTTCAGTGATGGAGCAACCACTCACACAATGTCTCCTCAAAGACCTCACAAAGACCAGAACTGGCCTTCTTGGCTCTTTCAAAGGAAACATGGGTGTATGTGTAGAAGAGTGCAGAGGAGAGGGTAACTCTATGTATGGGCATAGAATGGAAATAAAGGGACAAAATACCTTTGAGGGAAGGGACAAAACATGCCAAAATACTTGTCTTGCTGTCTACCTCTGTCACTAACAATCCCTACTTCCTCTCCCCCAACCCCGTGTCAAAAAAAAAAAAATTCCATTTAGAAAACATCCTTGCAGATCACGTGGCAGCTGGCAAAGGCTGCTGCCCCTTCTGCCAGAGGCAGTGTAGGCTCTTGAAACAAAGCAAACTGGGTTGAAATTCTAGGCATTAAAAAACTAAAGCAGCTGCCTCCATGACATCCTGGGTTGGACTCTGATTTCAGTTTCGCTTCTACTAGATCTTGGGTAATGTCATTGCTACGGTGTAACTGAAATGAGAACTGGGGCTGCTAATCTTGACATTGGGTCACCCAGTGGTAATCCATTTGTTATCTCTGTTACATTTGTGAGAGCACACACACCCACTCCCTTTAGACTGCAGTAAATTATTTGGCCTATTTTGTGTCTGATGGTCACTTGAAACTGTACCTCTTGCCTGTCAGCAGCTGGAGTTGTTTTGCTAAGTGACGATCTAAAGTGAGACTTCCTTGTGCAAATGTGTATTTTAGACACTGTCACCAGAAATCCAGTGGCTCTCCTCTCTCCCTACCCCTCTCTCCCTGTCCCCTTCAGCTGTTTAGCTTTCAGGACACATGGCTTAAATGAGCGTATGCTTGGAGTTTGCAAAATGGCTTGAATGACAGGAGAAATCGGATCACACAATGAGAGTTCAGAACCCAGCCACCAATTGGTACAGCAGGAGTCTGCAGCTCTCTTACGCTCATTATTGTCTCAGCATAACATCCAGCACTGTGTGTTTCTCACGTCCCTCTGAAAAATGGGCCTGCAGTGGAAAGGAGTGGGCAGAGGAATGTCCCCCTCCCTGCCAGCGGGGCCGTCAGCCTCCGCTCTCTGTGGTACCCCCAGGCCTGTGGGGAGCGGCTGGAGAAGGGCCTGCTCACCTCATTGTGCCTTCTTTGCTTACGCTGGAGAATCTCCAGCTTATCCTGCCAGTGCAGTGACTGCATGTGGAGGAGGGGGAGAGGTTGTGTTGCAAGCTCTGAGAAAATTAGTTGTCTCTATTTTATCTTTTGCAGCTGCAGCACTTTTTTTTTTCCCCCTCATCATTCCCCCCTCCCCATGCGAGTGGTATGTCTGAACCATATCCTTCAAAACCAGTTTTCTAAGCAGATTAGATGGGCAGCAGAAACAGCTATGCAATCAGGCAAAAATGTGCACTCAAGCCTTCATTTCACGCAGTGGCCAAAGCAGTGTCTACCACCTGCATTTTTTTACTTACTTCTCTCCCTTTGCTGTTATTCTGTAGTGCTGTTGTGTGTCACTGTTGTAGACTGAAACAAAATGCTTGTTCTGATCCTTAATTATATAAAAATTAGGGAGGGGAAGGAAGTTGGGTTCCACACAAATACTCATTAACATGAAACATAGAGCATGCTCCTGAGCTGGCATGCTTCACCATGCAAAGTGACATTTGCTCCCCGTGAGCGTGGGGAAGGGTAATCTGGGGATTACCCTCAGGTCCTCTAAGACCAATCCTCCCCTGACCAGTCTGGAAAACCAGTGTCTCAGTTTAGTGCTCCTTTGAATTCAGTATACTCCCCTGGACTGCCACTGCAAGTGAATTTGGTCTCTTGCTACCCCGTATCTTTCAGTGCTCCCTATCAGCCTTGTTGCATAATGGTCTTCACCTGCTTTGAGATATCATGGGAACTCTTAAGCACTAGAATTGGTTTCATGTCTGGTCCCTTATAGGACGAGCTGAATTTGGGACTAAGCTCTCCAGACAAGTTTGGAAACCTTGTGTCTTGTTCAGTGTGGGTGGAAAATAGGGATAGGTTAGTGGGCTGAGTGGCAGACCTGAGGAAGAGAGACTTGAGTAAGCCTTGGCTGTCTTCCAAGAGAGGAAACAGAGCAAAGTGTCCCAGGAGCCAATTGTTGCTCCTCTAGAGCAGAGGCAGGAACCCAGAGCAAGGTGATCAAATAATGCTTCTTACTGTGAGTCTGGAGGAGCAACTTCATGCTTCTGAGGGAAGAGAAGTTGTATGATAAAACTAGAAAAGAGAAATTGGGGGTTGAGGTTGGGGGTGGGGGAAGAGAGAAGGAGAGAAAATAAACCTTTTATTTTCTATAGAGGATACAAAGAAGGAAAGAAAGAGAAACTAAACTGAAAACTTTGGTGTGCTTTGTAGGGTAAGAAAGAATCTACTATAAACCCAGACAAAGAAAATTTTATTTGAGATACTGATAGAAAATGGCTTTAACATGTTGGCATGATGCACTTAATTATCTTCTGCTGGTCCCTCAAAAATAAAAAATTACTTTGAGAAGAGTTAAAAACTGCAAACAAGAGACTCAATCTTGCTGGCAAAAAGGGGTTGAAAAAGTGGGTGGAAAGCTGGTTGAATGTGTCAACCACAAAAGCGGTGAGATATGGTTGTAGAGAATTCAGGTTTTTTAAACACAAGGAAATCATGCAGAGATATTTCTCACACTGACTTGTAAATAGCATCTTTGGGTGTGCAGCATTGCCAAATTTACCCTTGTTACAGGGGCAACTTACAGTAAGTTCCCACCATAGCCATACACCATCTGTTTGAATTGCTTAGAGGAAAAGTTTGTCTCCTTATTCCCCTTCTATTAGATGTGACAGATTAATGTCTTTGAGGGCAGATCACTGTTAGGCTAAATCTTTCTCTGGTTATGATTCCTTATAACTATAAAACAGTCACAAGGTTATGGGGTTTAAAAAGAGAGGTTTATTGCAGTTTCCAGCTCTGAAACTACAGGCTAAGTGTCTCTCCTTTTTTTTTTTTCAAGAGCAAATCAAATCCATCCACACAGACACACACTCTGCCTTCTCTCAGATACACAGACCTGGGGGAAGAACACACACTGCAAGAGCTGCATTATAGAGTCTACAGGAAAACTACTAAGATAGCTTTCTGTGCATACTAATTCATACTAATCTTCCCTCTGAGTCCTCTCCACTTGTTTTAAGAACTGTTTGCTGAGCATGAGTTGGTGGCACCCCCAATGTTTGGGGCAGAACTCGGCGCCTTCAGCAGCTCCACCAGCAGTTGTTTCTACCAACTGCTCATAAAAGCTGTGCCTTGGCTGGAAGCAGCAAGGTATTGACTGGTCAGACATCTGTTGCAAACCCCCTGGTTCAATACTTGTCAGACTCTAAACTAGTCGTTAAACTCTGCTGGTGAACTGAATCCTACAGTCCTCAGGTCATGCCAGGAGCTGTGCAGGAGGCAGAAGGGTGCTGATATTGCTGTAATTTAAGTTCCCTGCTAAGGAAGTTTCTGCAGGAGTGAGATTTGTTCATGGTATTATTTTTAAGCCAGTTTGTAAGAATGCTGCTATGGTAGGAGACTGATCTGAATTTTCCTTGGAGTGGCTTTTTCAAGGAACAGTGTAGTTTCTTTAAAATGGAAACATTGTTTTTCTCCTAGAAAAGCACAATGCTAGATTTCTGATCACCTGTAAAATTAATAAACTAGCTTTCATCAGGAATGTTGCATTGACCTGTCTGTGCTGCCTGAATGGGAATACATCTTTGTTTTGCTTTTCTCTAACTGATCTAAAAGCCTTCACTTGGGATTGGTTCAGAACATTGCCCTGGATTTCAGGTCATCCCTGACTGCTGAGAGAGCTGTTGACTGAAGTACCTGTTCTGCTGGGCTCCAAGGGCCCTGCCTTGCCATATGGCAGCACAGGTCTCCCAGGGGCCGTGCTGTGCCACAGGAGACCTCAGTGTGTGCTTTGGGAACTCCCTTCCAGCACGGGAGTCTCGCCCAGAAGTGGGGCCAGGGCTGCCAAGCTGCAGTGACTGGGGCGGTGCAGCACTGTGGGAAGAAGGGCAGCTCAACATTGCACTGACTCAGAACAAAATTTCTCAGGTCAGGTCACCAAACCAAAATGAACTAACTTTGGTTTCAGTAATGTAAAATATTCCATTTCAAATGACACAAAATGCACTGGTGTTCATAAATAGGTTTCCTTTTTTTGTTTCTTTCTTTTTAAACTTGTGAACTTCCATTCTGCATAGTCTCTAATTTCAGTTTTTCTGCCCGAATTGGGATGAGAGTAAATGCAGAAATACTGGAATTTCTTCCTTTCTGGGGAGGAGGCAGCTGGTGAGTAAGAGCAACCAGTTTCAGGGTTGGGACAGCTGACTGAAGCCCTGTACAGTGGAGCAGAGCAGGCCATGGAGGGGCAGATCGGCCATGGAGGGGAGGGGAACACACGGCAGAAGGAGGGAAGTAGGAGACAGGAATGAGAAACAGCACTGAGGGCTAGAACAAAAGATAAGGAGGAGGGAGCAGAAGTTTCTGCTTGGCTCCCTGGGCTGTAGAACAGCTCTGTCCTGTGCTATCACACTGCCTGGCTCAGCACCCTGTGCTTGGCTGAGTGTCCAGCAGGTGTGGGGAAGGTGCCACTCGCAGAGCTCCTGTCCCAGAGCACAGGAGGAGCTCCTTGGAGAGCCCAGGGGCTGGGGGGTCACAGCAGTGCACAGGCAGTGCTGCAGGGTTTCACTTCTGCTTGCAGAGCAGTTGGGTCCCTCTGTGCACATGGAGCAGGGGTGAGTGCAGGATCAAAAGCTGAGCACTGCTGAGTTCTCATCCCAGCTCTGAGCAGGGCACTGCAGACTCTCTGCCCCTGAGTCTTCTTCTGCAAAGCAGAAAGCAGGAATACCCTTCTCTGGTGGGACTAGGAAGGAGCACTAGTGACTGCTCCTAACACTGCAGAGTATTTATTATTTAGCAAGTTTTTTGACTTTTAAAAGTAAACCAAATTGATACACTCCATCCATCAGCAGTGCCCTCGAGGAATGAGTAGCTAATTAGAGAGCAGGACTTGTGAAAAGACAAACCTGGGTTATGCACAGAACAGGTTTCTCCAGTATTTATTGCCTACGTTACTGGCCAAGCTTCCCTGTAAGTAATAGTCAAATAATCGGCCTGGGTCCTTTTGTGAATGGCTTGAGTCTGTGTGGTCCCTCCTTTGTTAGAGCAACTCATGGCTTCTGAAAGCTTCTGCACCCCCTGTTCTGAACAGCAGAGCCTGGTGGCACCAGCTGCTTCTGCCTGGAACAAACATTTGCATGTGACATTAAAAAGAAAAAAGCTAGTTTCAAAATGTATTTTCCTTATCCCCTCATTTTTTAGCCCTAGTTCAAACTCTGGAAATATTTAAAAGATTAAATATATTTAGCTTTTGCTACAAGCATCTTTTAAACAAGTAAAGCTTAAAGAGGAAAGAGGAATCTTTCCTTCAGAAATAAAACAGCAGCCAGTGTTTGGAAATATTTTAACAATAGACCATATGGGAGTCCCAAACTATTAAGCTTTATTATTCAGAAGGCGGAAAATGTGGTTTGATATTCAATTGATATACAGCATAAATGAGAGCCGCAGACTCGGCTCCCTTGAGCTGCGATTCAGATGTTCTCTTGAATATAATAACCAGTGCTTTGGCCTAGTTCCACAGAATGCATCCAGCCTGCTGATCACTAGCCAAGAAACTGTAGGCTTTTTTTCCCCTTCCCCTCTCTTCTCCAAACTACTTTCCTCTCCTGCCAGCATGAGCTTTTGGCCTGAATATAAATCTCCTGATACTGGATGTGTATAGAAAGTGAGGAGGATGCTAATGGTGCACAGCAGTGGAGCTCTGTGTGTGCATGTGTGTGTTTGTTTTTCTTCTGCTTTCATGGTAAGGTTTTCCCCTCAAAATATGCTCTCAGGGGATTACATTGGTCATCCTAGGTGGGAGCTTCTTTGTTCATGTCTCACTGTTTGTTTCTTAGTGCTGTGGGAGCAGGTGAATATCTTTTGGGGTTACTGTGAAGTGGTGCCAGAGACCATGAGAGTGTGGAATTTATTGGAGGGAGAGACTGGAAGTGGTTTCAGTTTCTTTCAGCTTTTTTTTTCCCCTGGTTTGATTTGCAAATATTTATATTTGCCCTTACCCCTTTCTATCATGTCTCTCTTAACTTTCTCTCCTATGGGGAAAAGAACCCATAAAAGCTGCTTATAAAATATTATGTACTGTGCTGGTTTTGCACACATGGACTAAGATTGCCTGTATGCACAAGAAGGCTGAAATATTGATACTGTGATCAACTTATGCTTATGGCAGACTGGATCACCTATTTTTTGACACAGGATCCCTTTGGTACTGACATCCTCAGCTGTGCTGTGTCCTGTCTTTTCCATCCTCTCAGGATCTCTGTGGTTTGTGATTTCCTCTGGGTAGGCAGGAGACACCAGCATTAAGGTATCTTGCATTTTTCTCTAGAAGTATGGTGTGCCCAAGAAAAAAGACTCCCACTTTACATGTGAGTCCAGGAATGCCTCTCATGTAGAACACTGAAGAGAATATAAATTATGCATGCTGAATATGAAGTTTAGTTTTGGCTTCTGTCTTTTCTCCATTTCTCTTTTCAGTTGTTCATGATAGCTTAAATTTTCCGTATTTTTGTCTCAACCCATACTCAAATTCTTTCCTTTGGGGAAAACTGGAGCAAAATCAATTTTAGTGCAATTTTTCAAGACTCCTTGACTTGCGCTTACATCTGTTTGGTGTGGGGGAGTGGAATTTTATCATAAAACGTTTGATTTATTTAATGTATTCAATAAGCATCGAAGATGTGCCAGGTACTTTCTCAGCTCTTTTGGATGAGAAATCTTGCAAGCTAAGAACTTAATAAACAAAGAAGTTCCAGAACTCAAAATTTCCCTGCTGTTAAGGTCTCCCTATATCTAAGGAATAAACCAAGTTTGAACAAAGCAGATGCTAAGACTAGTAAAGTACAAAATGTCACAGGCAGTACTGATGAGATCTGTAATTGAAACAACTATTTTTTTAAATGTATTTCCTGATCCTGTTATCTGCCCAACTTAAAACAAACTCAGCTGAGATGTGCCCATGCAGCAGCTCTACTTTGATTGCAGCTGTGAGTCTGTTTCTGTTGGTGAAGCCAGTGTTAGGGGTGTGTGGTGCTGCACCAAGGGCTCATCTAAATAGGATCATTGATTGAGACTAAGGTAAGTTACAAATTGAATGGAGGAGCTATTCTCAGTGAACTTCATCATCCTAATGAAGAGGCCATTTGGAATAGTTAATGAGGAATAGCTGTTCTGGAATAATCCCTTTTTAAGACAAACCCTCACTGTTTCTGTAATTGCATTCCAGGGAGCTATTCTGTTCTGAATCAGCATGGGATAGAGTGCCTAGAAGACGTTCAGAGCAAGCTCAGCTAGCGGTGAGTGGGCAATGCACACCGGCTGCCCTGTGCAGCCATTCTGAGTGAGCAGCAGAATAGCCTGGCTGGTTGTCTGTACATCTCTCTAAAAGGCAACTGAAAGTGAATATGAAAATCATGGTACAAAGGCCTCTGTCTTAGCAGGGATGAAGTCTGAGGTGCCTGTTGCTGTCTGAGCCTTAGCCTGGTGCTACGGACAGAACGCGCGTCTCAACCCGTAACTGATCACAATTTGATTAAAAGTTGGGGTGTGGAAAGGACTTGTGTGCTTTTTCCCAATGTGTATATTTACATCATTATGTGGGAGCAATCAATTTATCAAACTCATCTGATTATTCAATAGTGGGGAAAGACAACTGGTTGGAAGAAAATGTGTATTGTTTTTAAGGTGGATAGAAAATTGGTTTAAAAGAAATTCCCACAACCCCTTTCTTTTGAGGAGAACCTACACTAACAAATTAATCAAGGTAAGGGAAATCCAGTAATTTATAATTGCCAATAATTTAAAATGCCATGAAAATTTTCCTGCAGCATAAAATGTTGTGCTTGTCCTTCCCAAGGAGGATGGGCTGGAGCAGAGGTAGTGCTCTTGTGCTTCAGTACATTGTAGTTGTGATATAGCTGCTGTTAATTCATAGTTCTCTTGACTTTTGGAATTCCTCCATTCCCTTAAAAGGGAAGGTGGCAGCCTGGAGTGGAGAAGCTCCAGTGCAGCCCTCTGGATGTTAATCCACCCTGACTTTCTTAAGCCTCCTACTTAAATCATTATCTTAATGAATCACCATTGCTGCTGTCTTCAGTGCTACACAGGAACATGCAAATTTTAAACAGCCTGGGGGAAAGCCCTTTTTGTCTGTAAAGTGCTCTGATACTTGCATTTAGATGTTACCATGATAGGTACCTTGGATACTGCTTTCTGCCTAAGCCCGTGGATAGATCCCGGGGTGTAGCTCTCCCAGGGCCTGCTGGGCAGCTCTGGGCTCCCTGGGAAAGGATGGATGTGATGATTCTGCTGCTGGCTGGGAGCAGCAGCTTGAGCTCAGGTGGTTGAAGCCAGATCACTCCACCACTGTCCTTCAGCTGAGGGCCTCTTGCCTGTGCTTTCCTGTAGCTGCAGAATGGCAAGGAGATAGGGCAGTGAGGATGGGCGTCCCTCATGAGCTCTGCAATTGCCAGGTTCACTTTGGGCAAGTTTCTTCATCTCTTCACTTGAATTTTTCACAGCTAAAATAAGCCATGCAAATGTTCATGGATCAACTAAATTTTCTCCCAAGTATGTATCAAGGAATTTGATACAATAGGAAAATTACCAGCTTGCTAGAAAAGCATTTGTTTAAGGAAAAACTGAACATAGTGAAGCCACTGCAAACTGTCTCCAAGACTTTCAACATTGTTGTCCAAATTTTTCCTTGATGATTCAGTTTGGCTGCACATTGAGCTCTGCCCACTTCAGCTTTCCCAGCTGATCACTTGAAAAATCTTTATTTGTAAATGGTGGATATGGAAAGAGAGCCATGTATAGCTGTTTCAGATGGCAAATCTGTGTGGTTATTTACAACATGTTTTGAGAGATTTGATTCCTTTATTCATTAAACCAAGAGCTGGAGAAGCTGTTCCATGCAAATGTCCTAGATGATAAGAAGTACCCTTCTCAAATTGCAAAGTCAATTCATCCATTGTCCCTTTTCTGAGGGTTAGAAGTAGAGTCCATTCCCTTACTATGGGTGACTTTTCCTCACTACTTGTAGTTCTGCTTCTGGAGCAATGGCAGGATAAATGTGGAAGATACCAGGTGAACAGAGAGCCTTTAGTTTCAACTAGGAGAAGAACTTTTTAACAGAACTGAGCTTAAATGCAGTTTCTGTGATAACATTATCAGTTGTCAATTCCTGCTGGGAGAGTTATGCCCAGAAGAGGCCAGAACATTTATCTCAAGGAGGGCATCCTCATTCCCTCATTCTTCTCAGTCAGATATTCTATGAAACAAGTTCAACTGGAGCTGGATACTTGCATGCTGAGAAGAATGCAGCTTCTCAGTTGGTTACCAAAGAAAGGAGATGTGAACAAACATGCATGCTGACTTTTTGTAGCTCAAAGCCTCGACAGGTGTCCAGGTATAAGGCAGGAGATATGATCTCCTTCCTCACCTGTTTGTGCACTCCTTTCTGGAGAACAGCAAAGAACTGGCTCTGTGACTCAAGTGACTCAATCTTTTTTCCCTGCTCGTTATAGCTCTGAAAAGACTGCCACTTTCTTGTCATAGTGTTTAAGGCATTCTTTGCACACTGCTTTACAGTGATAACTTTTCTGCTTGCTGTGAGCAGGCTGTTGTGTTCTCAGGCTGGTTCTGATCCCTCATGGGATGGCAGCATTTCATAATACAGGGGGTTCATTAACTGGGGAACTATCTCTCAGATTCAGCACCACAAGAAGGGTCAGAGTAGGGAATTCAGAAGAAATATTAGAAAAGAGCTGTACATGTGTGTATAAATGTGTGTGTACATTGTGCATATATTTCCAAGGAGAAAATAAAGATGACTGACATTTGAAGCTGAGTGTGAAACTTAAACACAACTTTTTCTCATTCCAGTCTTGGAAAGTCATGGTGATGGGTGTGGGCAGGTCTCTGGCTGACTTTCTGAATTGCCTTTATGTCAGAACTCCAACAAGGGATTTGGTGCAATTTCTCATCCTATTGAGTAAAAGGATGCTCTATCCCTCATAGTTTCCTTAGGAAACTGAAGGAAAGAGATTCTTCTTCACAGATCTTAACACACCCAGTGTATTTTTGCAGGCACCATGTGCAAAATATTCAGTAAATGAGATAACCAAAAGGAATGTTTCAAAATGTTGAACTGGACTAGTTTATTCCCCCAGCTTTTGCACACTGTCTTATACTCGTGGGTAGTTGTAGATATTTCAATGTACAAAGGTTGTTATTTGTATAGTTACCTCATTCAAATGCAGAGGTTTGTAACTGTGGAAGTAAAATATGTCTGTTGCTATTATTTTGTTAATGTATCTTG
Source organism: Zonotrichia leucophrys gambelii (assembly GCF_028769735.1). Lineage (NCBI taxonomy): Eukaryota > Metazoa > Chordata > Aves > Passeriformes > Passerellidae > Zonotrichia > Zonotrichia leucophrys. Next base: position 8,198,640 of record NC_088185.1, read on the forward strand.
AGCTACTTTTGTTAACTGTGTGTTCATAAGAGTCTGTTTGCTCAAATTACCTGCTCTGTTTTCTGGTCGGGTATGCTGAGATTCAGTATTTCAGTTTATAACTTTGTTTTTTGTTATTTTTCTCCTGATGTGTTGCAACTGCCTGCCAGAAATTCTGAAACTGTGGTCAAACAAACTGCTCTGATGTTTCCTCCCAGTGTTTGCTAATTCAGCAGCACTTGAGCTGTTTATAAGAAGCACAGAGAAACCGCAGCTGAGGCCTGTGTATGGCAATGCTGTGTGAACAAATGATGCACACAGCACTGCACAGGTAAAGGAGGTTAAATCTGCAAGCATAGCTGTCATTAATTTTAAGGCCTTTAGGAACCATGGTAGCTCAGCTAAGAGAGGGGAGATAAGCCAAGCAATTATATGGAGCAGCACTGTTTGGTGAAGCACATCTTTTGGGATTAGCAGGGGCTCATGAGGCAGGGTAGTGATTTGTGCATTGCACTGCCAAGTCTGACTGATCCCTCAGGACAGTCACTGTTGGGGCCTCCTGGGAAACTTCTTAGGTCTGGGATATTGGCTGGGACAAGACTGAGAAAGTTTCCTTGCTTTGTCAGTATAGACTTAAATGCAACAATGCTCCCCCTGTTTGCTGGAGAGAACCACGTCCTTGCTGCTTCTCTGCTTTGGGGACCTTCTTGCTGGGTGTACAAGTGATAGAAAGTAGCCATGAGCTTCGAGTGACTGCAAACTGCTGTGTTTTTGGGAAGACTTTGAAAAATGGCAGGGATTTGAAAGCTGAGATTTTGACTGACTTGAATTGGATAAAAAATTTGACAGAATTTTGGCAGCAGTTGTTGGGAGAAGAAAAATGTCTCCTGTTACCTCAGCAGATTACTTAAGAGCACTCTGAAGTGAGTCCCCAGAAAAGGCTTGCAGAGAGACGAATGGGCAGCTGGGAGGAAATGCTGTACTCCCTGAAGAAACAACAAACTCTGGATGTTTACCCAAGCTGGTAAACCAAACAGAAACCATCAATGTGCTGCTGGGTGAATCCGTGGTGTGCCCGTGTCTTAGGCACTGTGCAGTTCTAATCACCACCTTCAAAGGTGGTGGAGGGCTGGGGAAGGTCCAGAGAAAAATGTCAGCCCCTCTGATTTCTCTTTGCCATAGAGAAGAAATGGCTTATTACAGAAACTGCAGATGCATTGTATTGTCATGAATGGCAAAGGGAGTAGGGAGTGATCCTTCACAGTTCCTGTGTTTGCTAAATTGATTCAAAGCAGGCAAAGAGGAGGCACTCTGTCAAGCAGCAGTTACCACGTGAAACTCATTGCCACAGGGTGTTATGGATAGCAGAAGTCTAAACAGATTGAAAAATCGATGAAGGACAGATAAGTTCTTATTAAAAGTGATGGCCTGGATGCAACCTCTGGATCAGGAGATCTTTAACAATTGCACAGGGTGTAAGAAGGAAAAAGACTGCCTGTATTCTATGCCATTACTTTTCCTCCCTCTCTGCCATCCCTCACCTTTTTTTTTTTCTTTTTGGCCCTATTCTGGCTACTGCTGAAGAATAGAGAGAGATAGACCTTTGCTCTTATAACTTGGCTATTTTTATAGGTGAAAACTGGAAAGGAAACCAGCTACCCTGCAGTGCAGGGAGCTAGTTTTGCCGTGCAGCCCACAGGTAATGTAAAGCACACTGAAATGAAGAGCATTGGGAGTCAAATGCCTAAAAAGGTATATGTGTTATAAAATGCCTTTGTAGCAGGCATCTTTTTAAAAATTTTGAGTTGACAGGAAGCTGAGCTTGTTAATGAAGTGTAAGTAACTACAATGTTTCCAGTTACTATTCACACTTTCTCCTTTCGGTGCTACAGTCACTGAAAATGCACCTAATGACTTGGGCCTAGCAGTGACACCTTGGGTTGGAAGCTGAGGATGGCTGCCCTCCACAGAAAGGACTGGGAGGAAGCAGAAAGTTGGGAAGGAGGCTGAAGAGAAGGTACTAAAATCCCTTGTATGTGCACCAAAGCAGGAAGGTGTAACACAGAGGAGGGCTTGTAGCCGTGAGTGCAGCAGCAGCAGTCGTTTGATATTTGGGAGGTGAAAGAATCAGTTTTACATTTTGCTAGATGACTGTACTGTAATACAGCAGTGCCTCCTGGCAGGGAAAGCAATGTAATGTAAAGCAACACCGCGTGGAAGAGCAGTTGGAGAGCTGTCAGAGGCTGAGTAGCTTGGAATGCTTCCACGAGGAGCTGGGGCTGAGCTCACTGCAGCGTGGCATTGCCCTGCCCCAGGAGGAGGGAGAGCGGCGGCAGCGCTGCCCCTCCCAGCACGGCTCTGCTCTCTGCAGGAGCCTTTTCTAGGCAGAATAGCAAGGGTTCCTTTCTTCTCTTGGGAGATTTCTCTTCCAGCTCACAGAGCCTTGTGGGTTCACGTGCCAGGCAGTCCTGGGGCAGATGAGTTTGTACCTGTCAGCTGGCATTGCCTGCCACACTGGAGTACTCCAGGGCACAAGGCTACCAGAGGGGTGGCAAAGGGCAGGATCTCTCCAGAGTGGGCTGCTGGGTCTCTGGGTCTGATCTGATGGGGTGAACAAGGAAGAAATTACCTTTGTTTTTTTCTTTTTTTTTTCTTTTTTTTTAATATTTGTGTTTCCAGAGGGCTTTGGTGCAGGGCATTGGCTTTTATTCCAGTTTTTAGATTTTGGATATACTTGGTAATCTTACTTGAGGTTTTTACCTCCCCTCTCTCCTTGCCCCCAGCATTTTCCTTCCCTTCAAGTCCTCTGCCTCACTCTGTGTGTTGCTACTATAAATTGCTTGGTATGAAGGGTCCTGTTTCTTACTTGAAGCCTCTGGATGCTATTAAGTAATTGGTGGAAAAGCTTGTTTAAACATTACAACCTTATGTTATTTTTTAAATAACCTTTTGAGGTGGCTGAAATGCTACTGAAAGACTACTTTCCTTTAATACTGGACAAGGAACTTCATTAGGGAAGGGAAATACTGTTCTTATTAGACTCTTTCAAAGGTACAAGTCATCTTTCTTTTAAAGAAGGGATGTGCAGTTTTATTCCCCCTCCCCACCAGCAAAATCACTGTTTATAGTAAGGAGCAAAGAAGGTTTTTTTGTTTTATTCCTTCAGTGCATCCAGACTTTCTTTTGTCAAAAATCTGTAAGAACAGAAGGATGCATTCTGTGCATCTGCTCTCTCTAGGCACAACTTGAAAGCAGCAGTGCTGGTGAATTATGCAGGGAGATTGTCTCAGTGTCCAAGCTGCACACATGACAGAGGTCCAGCATGATGTAGGACCAGGGCACTGTGTCCAGTACAGTGCTATCTTTCCTGCTTTATCACCTCAGCCAGATTAGTGGATGATGAGCATGTGGCCATGGGTGAGCTTGAACAGCATCCTCCACCACAGAGCTGGCAAAAGGAAAGATTTCATTTCAGGTTTCCTTAGCTTGACAGGTCAGTGCAAACAATTAAAGTGTGAATTTCATAAATGGAAATGCTATTGTGGGAAGGAATAAACAAATAAGGAACTTAGTGCAGAAGTGGTTTGAGAAATACAATGGATTATGAAGGCAAAAATGAATTTGAAAGTAGCATGGGAAGGTTTCATGAAAACGTGTTTCTTCTGGACTTTGCACGTAACATTGTGTATGATCAGGTGAAGGTCTCTCTTGTGTTTCTCTGCCATCTTTCTGGTAGCAAATTAAGGTTTATCTTGTTCTTTTGGCATGTGTATTTAGATTTTTCTCTAATATAAATTGCTAACCAAAATGTGGACAGAAGCAATCACAGCCTCTCAGTACACAAGCCAAGAAAAGTGAAGCAGAATGCGTATGGTAGGAAATGGATGCATCATCTCTTGCTTTTGTTGGTTTTAGTGGTCTTTGATGGCAGTTTGTGGGGTATTGCACAAAAGTCAAATCCATTGTAGATGTAACAACTAAGAGCTACTGAATTGAACAATCTCTTTAATAACTAGGAAGAGAAACTTGAAATTACAATGGCTGCCTTAAGCAATTTTCACAGATCTTAATGAGCTTGGATCTGTCTTTATTTAGGCACTGCTTGTGTTCTGCCAAAGGTTTAAGGAAAGACAGAATGCTCAATTGCAGAAAGTCTGTCCCTGTACATGAGGAGCAAGAGATTATTCTGGCTGATGAAGCTGCCTTTGCAAGGCAACCTTTAGGCTGTTTTTGCAGATTAAAAAACAAAATCAGTAATATTTCAGTTGAGAAAACAGGGAAAGCTTAAGAAATTCAGGATGCTTGTTCTCCTTTTCTAAGCTGGTGAGTAAGAACTAGATCTAATGGGAGGCCAACATCTGGTAGCTCTAGATTTTGAAGGACAAGGCAATGTGAATTCAGTTTTAAATCATTAGCTACAGCTTACTTTTCTTTTTGAAAGAGTTTGTTTTAAATGTTCAACATGTTTGGACTTAAGTACTTAGTATGGTAGATATAAGAATGAAGTAAAAAATTCTCAATGGATCGTGACTTTTTGAATTTTCAAGCATTATGATTCAAATGAGAAAATGTCTAATGAAAGTCATTGGCTGTTTATTCAAATTATAAGAAGAAGAAAAATATCAGCTGCATAAATACCTGTGAAATGGAATAAATGTTTCAGCTGGAGACAGTGCAGCTCTGGTTAGCAGAAAATAAGACCAAATTGAGAGCAGATTATATTTGGTTTTAAATCAATATGGCTTAGTAGTTACCAGCCACTGATCATCCTTCATGACCTAGAGTGTAAATGTAAACCAAGACTAAAATTGGTAGCTTTCAATTACTTGTATTTAAATCCAGTCTCCTCTACCACTGAATGCTCTCTGAATAAATAAATAAGTAAAAGCACATTTAGCTGCTGGCATTGCCCTGGCTGTTCTGTATTTGCAGTGGTTTGATACACAGATAAAGGAAGCTCCCTCTATGTGCTCATATTTGAAGTCTCCAGTGGAACAGCTGATCTCTTTTTCCCCCTCCCCTTCCTCTCTCTCATCTCCATTACCCTCCCCCCAAATGGAGGCAAGGGAATTTTGAATTTTTTGTATTTTAAATACTTCTCAAAGTATGTAAGGCCGAAGATATCTTTGAACATAAGTGCACCTGGCCTCCTATTTTCCTGTATTCTGTATTGTTAATACAAACTGCAAGAGAGCCCTAAAGAGGTTTTTTCCTATTTTATTACTGGTCACGTGTCCTTTCACTACAAATTTGAACATTAAAATTAATTATGGCCTTAGAGACAGAGAGTCCAACAGTGAAATAGCTTGCAATTTATTTGAACTCTGAAATTCCACCAGTTAAAGTTGTGTAAAACTTTCCAGTAGTTTATTTATATATTATTTTAAGAAAAAAACACCTTAATTATGAGTCTGGTTGTTCAATAAAACAGAATAGCTATCTGGCTAATCACTGCTGTGCTCTAGATCATTAATTTTCTTCTTAATAACAGTAGGATTTTTTCCATTTTCTCCTTTAAAACCTTTTCAATTATATAACAAATGTGCTTGATTTATGGGGACACTCTCTAGGATTTTATGCCCCAAGACAGGCACGTCATGAAATAGCTGGAGGTTGGTGAAGAACCTCACTTGGATTAAAGGCTTGCAAGTACTGACAGGAGTGGGAGTTGGTAATTTGGATGGAGGCCTGTACAGAGGCACGTGGACAGCTCTGTTCTCAGCTACTCCCACTAAAGGAGTTGTTTTGTTTTGGTCTCACCTAGAAATTCAGACTTTCTCTATGGGAACACACAGCCCTGGCTATGCAGAGGGTTGCTCACAAGAAGGTCTGGTTTTCCCAAAGTCTGAAAAATTCTTGTTTGTGGAAAAATGAAGTGAATGATTGCACTCCTGTACTAAATGTGGGGATTTTAAATATGGGTTCTTAAGTAATCATTTCTGCATTAGGTGTGTCACCAAGTGTCAAGGTTCCTGGAAGTGCACATTTTCTATGTGGCACAGTTATGAAATACAGCTGGGCCTCCATTTGTCTGTTTGGGGACCCAGACCTGCTCTGTTAACTTGGTTTCAAGTTGCTTGAGAAGTACAGGACAGTCTGTATTCTAAGATTTCCTGACAAATGTGTGAAGTTCAGAGCTCTTAACAGGCTGGCTGCTAACTGGCCAGGAAGTCCCTAACACTGTGGCTGGCAAAGAATAAAGAAAACATAAAGATGCTAAATTTTGGTAATGGGAGGCAGTTCAGAATTTAAAGTCCTGGTGTCTGAGAACATGGGGTGGCATTTGCAGCTGATGTTTGCCTGGTAGTGAAGAAGCCAGCATAATAAATAGTTGGCTAAGTAATAAGAGTTCACCTGGCAGTTAATGCTGAATTTTATGGCTGTGGACTTGAGGCCTCTTGAAACTGAGTAATGGCAGTAATAAGAAGGTGTTTGTAGGGGTAGATGGATTTGTGGGGGCTTTGAGGTCCTGCCCACATGTTTGAGAATGAATTATAATGGAGTGCCCTTATTCTAGATTTATTTGAACAGAAATGCCAGTGAGATGAAGAGATGAATGCGATGTAAAGTATGTCAGAATTTCCCTTTGCTTCCAGCTTGCACTGGACTGATGAGCTGGGTCCATTGAACCCTCTGTTTCACCCAGTCCTTGAGGGGTTATAAAGCAGAGGTGGAAAGGAAAAGCACTTGAGAAGAACGTTTAGCTTGGCAATGCCTTCATCCCCAACAGCTGTCTGTGATGCCTGGAGTCAGTTACTGTAGGGATGAGCAGATAAACCTGATGTGTACTGGAACCTAGAAATTGGAATTAATTAAACAGTGTAATATTTAATGGATGTGATGAGATTCCTTGTAAGTTAGGCTTTTCACCAAGATTGGTCCATTCATTTCTACTCACATACTCTCTCTCCTAAAAGCTGTTGCAAGAATTGTTCTCTGGAAAATGAAAGCACTTAAGCTCCAAGGAGGACTAGGAAGGGCCCTACAGGGCTCCACCTCTTAGCCCACGTGTGCTGCTCAGCAGCTTCTCACATCTGCTCACATCTGGCTCCCTGATCAGTACTGCAAGATCCCTTCATGATGGATGGCATTGGGGCAGATCTTCATGCTGAAGAATTCCTTTGAATTGTGATGCAGAGCTACAGCTAAAACCAAGTAGCTTCCTGTTGTATTATGTGTGCTACTCATGACACAAAACATCACTAATGTGTTTGCTGCCATAAAAATTTTCTTAGTATCTCTTTCAGCTGCTTAGGCCAGCAGCTAGCATGCTCCAAGGTTAGTGATGAATTAGCTTGAAATTGCCAAGGGGTGTCTTTCTGCACTGACTTGAAGATGTATGAGGCTCGCTCTCCTTTGTTCCTCCTCCATCCTGCTTTAGCCATACCTGCATTGTGCCCCGTCAGCATTTTCTGCTTGGGAATGGCTGAGTGGACTTTGCTCTGTTAGCCGTGCATCTTGTTTTATTTAAAGGAGGTCTTCAGCGTGTCTATTTGACATGAATTGGTTGAGAATTTGCTGGTAAAAAGCGCAGGGGAGGGAAAGAAAGGATACTCGGAGCCTGGCTCTCTGTCTCCCGGCAGTGCCCCCTTCCCGCTCTGGAGGAGGGCTCCTGCTTGGGCCGGCCCCTGGAGCACAAGTGCTCGGAAGCAGCGGTGGCAGGGTCGCTGGCTGTCCGCCTGTCTGTCTGTCTGTCTCCGGGATCATGTGGCAAAGGGGCCGTGCCTGCGGCCAGAGCGGCTCCCCCCGTGCGAGGAGTCACAGGACACCGGCGGGGTAGCCCCAGCTGGTATGCACTGCTACGAATATAATCCCCAGCACCGCGGCCATGGGACACAAGTGTGACACGGGAGGTATTTAAGGGGACACACCTGTTCTAGGCACAGGCTGCTTATTGCATGCCTTGGAAATGGAAGGCTTTGGTGGAGCAGGGAAGACTCATTTTATCCTCATGAGGGCTTTGCTTTCTTCTTTCTGCCCAGTTGCACATTATTTTATAATTCCCTGATATGAGGCGGCCCTGTGGCCTGTTAGCACCGGGCTGTTTCAAAGGCCAGGCTGGTGTTTGCAGGAGGGAACAGCCTCTGGTCTGAGTGATGGTTTGGGTGTAACAGCTCCCAGGAAAGGGCAGAGAATTCAGAGAATGTCATCTATGTGTGGGGTTGGGTTTTTCGGTCCTTTAGATAATTTGGATTTTGTGTTGTGTTTATCAGTATTTTTATTATAAGGCCTCTGTCTTGCAATTTAGAGCAGTAAATCACATGAAATTGATATCATCTTACAAATTTTGTACAAAAATATTTTGTCACTTTGAAATCTGAGTGTATTTCTCTCTCTTCTTTCCCTCTGCCCCCATCTCAAAAATTACTGTGAAACAGTTACTCTCCATAAGAAGCAGCAAGTAAATACAAACTAAATCTCATGATTGCATAGCATAAAGAATTAAAATGCTTAGATTTTTATCTCTCTTTTTGAAGTTTATCTGACACTTGTTTGGCAGAGGATAATTTTTTCTCTGTTGAAAAGGGGATGTATTAAGATGAGGGAAAAAGAAATTGCAGGGTCTGTCATATGACTTGATTCCATCTGTCTGTCATGTCTTTCAACTAGAATGGAATTCTTCTCTCAAATTTGATATGCCTTTTTTGATGTTAATGTGAAATCTCCTAGTTTGCCTTAGTCTCATTCCACATGGCCCTTCTTTCCACGGATTCCTGCTCTTGGTGAGGTGTTAAGTGTTTGTTGGTTTGGGACAGCTCCCAGGATTGGGGCCAAGGCTTCTCCTACATTTGATAGATTGTTGTGTGGAAATAGTAGCAACTGGACAGTCTTTCTCTCCCATCTTTGTTTTAAATAAGATTTTCAGGTAAACATCCAGTATGTCAGTTGTTTGCAGAACTGAAGTCATGGCTGGTGGGAATAAGGAGGAGGGTTGTGCTCCAGGCCCTGGTTGGTTTGGGCAGTCAGGTATTTTGGGGGGAAGGTGTTGATTCTCTTCTGTAACAGCTTTGCACTCTGAGTGTGGTGGTCTGCAATAACCAGTCCCTGAGTGGATGACAGATTCTCCTTCTCAGAAACTAAAGGTTGTTGGCAGGGGAGGGGATCCTGGCAATGGAAACCCCTCAGCTCCAGCCTCACCTGGCCCATGGGGTTATTGATCCTTATGACAAGGGGGTATAAATATATATATCTTTTTAATTCTAACCTGAAAGAGGACTGCAGCTTTATGCTGGTCTTCAGCATAAAACCCTCAAATAGTTTTCCTTCCTTGTGGGCAGACACATTTTTGTACATATGAATGTAAAAATACCTTTGATTGTGCTACAGAGAAGCAGAATATCTTGTTGTAAGGAAAGAATCATCCCCCTTTAGCTGTGGTGCCTCCCAGGCTGGCTTTGGGCCTCTGTAAATCACATTTTGCTGCATAGCCTAAGGTAGACACGGCCTCACTATCCCTGCTAGCTGGTAAAAGTGGGCTCTCCCTCACCTCTATTCCTACTGGATTATCTCAAAGTTAGGATCTGTGCAATCAAAAACTGAAGATATTTATTCTGGGTTGTTTGGGGATATGTTTTTGAGGGGGGAATAGTTTGGTTTAGTGGTGTTTTTTGTTCCTTAACTGCACCCTGCAAAATGTCCTGGCTGAGTTGTTTCTAAATACTGGCATCTCCAGGGAAGGGGTTATAAATTGCTAATTTAAAGCCTGCAACAGGATAATTAACTAACCAGTTTGATGTAAATGGCTTAATGGGGCTTTACTAGCCCCTTTGAACTTAAAGTAGCACTAAAAAGTAAACTGTAAATACCTTCAAGGAACGTAGTGGCATGTTTGAATGTGGGGCTGCTTGGCTGCAAGGAGCAAGCCTGCTCAACTTGCCAGGAATCCACTGCTCCGTGTGACAGCAAACATGCCAAGGGGTGAGGGGACCAAGCAGGCACCCCTTGGGGGAGGCTCTGCAACTGCCGGGGTTCTCAGGAAGCACACACACTCTGATATATCAGGCTTTCAAACCTGTCCTGCCTGCTTTAGAAAATTTAAATCACAACCTCAGCTTAAATGCAACTGTAATGAATTTCATCAGGAATGGAGAGGAAAAAAAAAAAAAAAAAAAACAAACCAGAAAACCCAAAACCCTGAGGGGGAGGCAGCCACTAGAGTCCACCCTAATTTTCCTGCAGTTCTATTTGCATTAAGGTCTTTTGGCAAGTCCAGGCAGAAACTCTGATTGCACTTTGTTTCAGAAGACCTCGTTACTGAATCTGCTGAGACAAGGTACTGCAGCCCTGCAGCAGATTCCAGTTTCTGATGCATTTGGGGGACTTTGGGGAGAATGTCCAGACTTTCATTCTTGCTGGGCTGCTACAAAGTTCCAAAGGAGGATGTCAGCAACAATTAATCACCTAGGAATGAAGGTCATTACAAAGTGGAAGTATCTTGTGTAGTTAGGCATTGATCTCACTTCTGACTATGGAGGCTGGGGTGTTGGAGAGGGGAATTTCAGGCCCAAAGGCCCACAGGAATATTCCCTTGAAGCTCTTCCTGGTCCCAGTGCTGCTCTGCTCTGCCTTCTCACTGTGCATGCACCACACGGTGTCAACAACAATTCCAAGAACCTTTTCTTTATTGTTCCTCTGTCTCACAACCATCTTTCACCTATTGCCAGCAGCCTTCCTGGATACCAGAGGATGTTTTGGGGGTTGAAGCACAATCCTCAGTTACTGCTGTGACCTCTGACATGTAGGATTTGGCTTTACAGCCAGATGTGCTCAAGAGTGTTCCTGATCCTTGGCTGTGCTTTGCTGCCTGCTCTGTTGTGCTGCCCTGAAGACCATGGGGTTTGTGAGGCTGAGCCAGACCAGGGCTGATGCAGAAAGAGGGCAAGGCCTGACCTTTTAGGTGGTGGCTCTGACTTTGATGCCCTAAAACAGATCATGATGCCTCATCCTCTGTAATGATGGCTCTATTTTTGTGTGGTTTGGTTTGGAATTTTTTTTCACCTGGTAAGTAACGTATTATTGGCAATGTTAATGCTGGCCTTTAAAAAAGCAACATAAAAGCACTGAGATCTGTGGTAGAGGGCCATGATGCAGAAGTGCTATGTCTTATTTTAAAAGCCATGTCTGCCAGAGGATTCAGCCCTGCACTCTAATTATTCAGGTGTCTGTTGTATGCAGGGATCAGAATGCTCTGCTGTGGCCTTTAGAAGAGTTAATAACGTGGCACTTTGCTCTTACCTGCTGACTGAAGCAGTTGGCACCATGGCACTACCTGCTTGCTGTGTGTGGGTTGGGAGCAGAGCACAGGATTAATTTGGGGTTGTGTTGGCAAGGGTCCGTCAGCAGAGCTTGCCCAGCTGCCTGTGCCATGCTGGAGCTGTTAATGCTTTACTTTTATAAGCACTAACCTAGAGGACATTTTAAAAAATTCAAAATACTCACTGTTAGAGAGAGAGAGAGAGAGAGAGACACTTGCAAGCAGAAGAGCTCTGTACACACAGTGTTCATGGCTGGAGACTCCCTTCAAGGAATGCCCCAACACCTCAGCCTGCCAGCTTTGCTATCTTGGCATCTGACTGGGAAATGCAAATACTCAATCGTAATCCTTCATTCCCACATGCTGACATGTATCCAAGGGGAACTTCTGTGAATGTTGTTGTTATTTCCATGTAACTTCAGCTGCTGCTTTGCTTCTCAGAACCTCCCCACCATGTGTCTCAGTGCAGTGTTTTCCAGGTCTTTTGGATTTGTTTCCCTAATGGAAGGCAGGCTTTAGTGTGCATGTTCTTATCAGAAATCTGGGCAAGGGAGCTGAGGGCACTTTCAGTGAGCTCACAGGTGACACTAGGCTGGGTGGGAGTGCTGATCTGCTGGAGGGCAGGAAGGCTCTGCAGAGAGATCTGGACAGGCTGGATCCATGGGCTGAGGCCACTTGGGTGAGGTTCAACAAGGCTGAAAGGATGTTGTAGCCTGATGGGGGTTGGTCTCTTCTCCCAACAAGCAATAGGGCAAGAGCAAATGGCCTCAAGTTGCACCAGGGGAGATTTAGGTTGGATATGAGGGAAAATTTCAAAGAAAGGGTCATCAAGTATTGGAAGAGGCTGCTCAAGGAAATGGTGGAATTGCCATCTCTGGAGATTATCCAAAGGATGTGTAGATGGGGCACTTGGGGATGCAGTTGAGAGGTGGACTTGGTAGTGATGGGTTAATGGCTGGACTTGATTTTAGGGGTCTTCTCCAACCTAAGTGATTCTATGACTTTATGTGGAGAAGAAGAACAAGCCCTGTGATTGGGTTGTTTTTATAAGGCTCTTCTCTTTCTAATCCCCCTCCAACAAACCCTTCCACAGATTTTTAGATTCCTCACTAAATCCTTTAAATAATGTGATAATAAAAAATCCCCCTTTTAATACACATTTCATTTTGAAACCCACTAAACCTGACAACTAACTGTATTTGGTTTGTTGGCTTAAGAATCACAGGGAAAATAGAAGTAGAAACCCTGGGCCAGGACTCTAGACTCTGACTATCACTAGAGAAAGAACAAATGATGTGTAATGGTGTTTTCCTGACCTCTCCTCTGCTTTTAGTAAGATGAAAAATTTCATCTGGCTATTGCTAATGTTAGAGAGTTGTGTAAAAATTAGAACATAATGAAGACAAATTTTAAAGTGGTGTCTGCTGCAGTTCTTGGGTGTGTTGTCTCAATTGCCTCCTACTTAGAGAGAGCAGCTGAAAAATCCAAGTCCTTTTCCAACATGTCAAAACTAACTTTTTCAAAGGATTGAGTAGCTGTGCCAAAGCACCTTGCCTATTTGTAAGCAAATGCCAGGGGTTGGGATTGTCTCTGCCAGGGCCAGCATTCACACAGGCACCTGGCTCTTTTAAATCAATTTGATTAATTACTATATACCTCCTAATTTTTCAATAGGCAAGTCCCTGCCATTTCTTGCCTGCCCAAGATTAAACTTTCACGTTACATACCCTGTTGTAAAATTTTGATTGTCTGGAGTAGGTCTGGGTGTGCAGTGACTGCTCCTGGAAGGGGCTGGGGATTGGGCATCACTGTCAGCCTTCTTACATGAGGTTCCAGAGGAAGCAGGTGTGTGACAGCCATGTTAGCATCTGTGATGGGGGATACTTTGTGATAAGAAGGATGTGACTTATTCAGGTTCTTCAGAGGTGTTGGCTTGTTTGGTTTGGGATTTTGAGGTGGTTTTCCTGCTGTTAAAACATGTTATTTGAGTGAAGTACCTCCCAAGAAAATGCCTGGAGAAGGGAATAGATTAGGCCAAGGTGGACTGACTTGGTGGGTCAGGGAAAGCTGGATGGCATCAGAACATCCCTGTGGCTGGGCAGCCTCAGGATGTGTGTGCTTCTGAGCACCTGCACTGTGGGGGAACAATGCCACAATTTATTCAGCCCTTCTCTGAGACAGAGCTGCATGTGGCTGAATAATGTGCAGCCAGGGGCTGAGAGCAGCTGGATCCTCGGTACAGGTGTTTGGGAATGCACATTGCCAAGAGAGGATACATTATGTGTCCTCACTAAGAGAACTTTCTGCGTCCTTTGGGTGTCTCTTGATGCTGTTACATCCCTGGGCTCTGCTGGAAATGGTAAGGACGGAAAAATTTTATTTTTTCCTTCCACTGTAAGGTGTGGTATCGATGTTTGTTGTGCTGTTAGCAGAAGTTTGTATGTGTATTACTCCTTGGGCCAGATTCTGATCCTATTTATGTAGCTGTAAAACTGCTCTGTTGTTCCGTCTGTGTTAGGGAAGTTCCAGCCTCTCTGGTTGTTTTTAGGATTTGGTTCTGCTTGGCTTTTTGGTTTGTTTTCTCCTTCATTTAACCACTTTCCTTGCTGAGAGGGGAGAACTCCATGGGAAGTGATCCAGCAAAGTTTTAAATAACCTTTTAGTGTGGGTTTGGTTTTGGTTTTGTTTTTTTTTTAAACTCTTGCTCAAACTTTTAAATATGTGAATTGTCTCTGAATTCTGAGTGCCTCTGAAACCTGCCAGCCAAGCCTAAATCTTGCAGGAGGTGTGGCCACATTTGTGTTCTCAGAGCTCTCTGGCACAGACACCTGGTACACCTGTGTCTCCTGCTAGTTTCAGTACTGTCATAACTTCACCCCTCATGCCTGTTTCTCTGGTACCTCCTGTTTTTCCTAAGGTTATCTTCTAAAAATAGAATCTGTTACAGATTTTCACTCCCCCACACCCACCTTGAGGACAGTAATTACCAATGAGATGGTTTTAATTATGCTGAAAGAAGGAGGGTGATGCATTCAGCTCTGCTCTTTGAGGCATTTTTTTTCTGGCAGGGAAAAAATTGCACAAAAACAATGCTTAGTAATTTCCTTATGTGACAAATATAAAGTGAGTAGCTTTTGAAATACTAAAGCTTGAGTATTTAAACATTTGATAAATCATGGGTTAACTGAAGAATAAAATTATGATGTTTTGACACCAGCAGAATTCAATGCAAAGGTCTCAATCTGAATAGAAAATCTCTTAATTCCCTTAATTTTTGTTAAACTGGTAGATAACTGTGGTATCTGTGGCATTCAGCTGTCCAGAAACCAAAGCCATGCTCAACCCAAGTGAGCAGGGATGCTTTGGATGATGCAGTTATCTGTCAGCAGCCAGAAATTAAAACATTCATAAGACAGAAAAACACTTCTCTAAAATGAAAAAAAAAAACCTGAATGAAAGCATATTAGTGTTTGAGTGGATGATGCTGACTTTAATAATAAACAATAATAATTAACAATAAGCTCTCCAGCCCAGAGCTTATTGTCATAGACACCAAGAGAAGCAGAAGGGAAGCTGTCTCTATGGGCTGCATGATGGAGCTGGTGAGCAATGGCTGTGATAGTTGGGTGCTCTGTGTGTGCTAATTGCCTACAGATAGAAATGCTGTGCAGAGGAATCACTGCTGGCACACTCAGGCTGCCAAACTGAACTCTTTGGTGGAAGGATAAGAATCTACTACAGCTCTTTAAAATCACCCTCATTGTGATCACCTCATGATCAAACATTACTTTCTGCACTGTGAGTAAAAGCATAGCACATTTCACAGATCATCCCTTAAAATAAAACCAGATTGGTGCATAAGAGACCAAGTCAGCACAAGCATGCACTGTGCTATACAAGTAGCACTGGACATTCTTAGGCAAGAGTGTGCTGCTACACAGAGCTCAGAATGAAATGGGAACAGGGATGGTGCTTCAGGTTTTACAGCCACCTCTGTGCTCAACTTTGACAATTATTTATTACCACTAATATTGTGCTTTGTAAACTTATATAGTGCTTTATGAAGTAAGACATGTTTCCTATTTTAAAGATCTTATAATCTTGTGGGCTGATAAGGGGTGCAGATTATCCCTTGGATGTTCATAAATAGCATTAGCACTAAGAGTTTTATTAGCACTGGGTCCTTTCAAGCCTGTGGCTCTTTCTTTTTCTTAACAACACTTTCCTATTCAGGTGCTGAAATAAGGATTTCTACAGCATGATGTTCCAGGCTGGAATAATGTGGGCATTCTTTGGTTTTGCTTGTAGTGAAAGAGAAAACCCAAGCAGAGTCCCAGCACAGTGGCTGTAGCTCTGCATGGCTTTAATCCACAGCCTTTGCTCGGCTCTCTGAGACTGCAGATCTGGAGTTTGGGGGATGGCAGCAGAGAGCAGGCTCGGGAGGTTTGTGTGTGTGTGTGTGCTTGCGCGTGTTTTAAATAAACAAACAATGCAACAGCAACTTCAACAAATTGTGAGCAGTGCTAATTTGTTATAGGGCTGTCTTGCCTTCTGGCAGTGTTGATTTAGGAGAAGCTGAGCAGACTGGAATGGATGCAGGGAGCTGCCAGTTCCCTTGCTCTGTATATGGTCCAGCATAAAATACTTTTAAGGGTCCTGTCCCGAGGAGCTTTCAGATTACAGGATAAAGCACATACATAGGCTGTCAATCCCCTTTTCAAAACCAAATCTTAGGCAAAAGTACCTTTCCCCCTGCTTTGCTCCACCCCTTCTACTTTCTTAAAATGAAGAGAAGTTTGAAGTCTTAATTCATGACAAAAGGCTATAATTTGTGTACTTTGAGGACTGCCAGGAAATCCTTGGCCTTGACAAGAATAGTGTGCAGGGAAGGAAAGGAGGCAGATCCTGTGCTTTGGACTGTAGCAAAGTTTTCAGCACCCCATGACCTTGCTGGGCTGCCTTTCATAACGTGCCTGGGGCTGTAATCCCCCAGGCTGAGAAGCTGTCTGTCAGGGAGGGCTGGCCAAATGTGCCCCAGGTCCTGCAGGGCTGCAGGACAAACCAGCAGGATGGCAGCCTTGCTGGGGAAAGGGGGATTTTGGAAACATACATAGAGTGACCTCCCTGCAGTCTGTGAGCTGAGTTTAAATAATGCTTGAAGTCTCAAGTGAAGAAGACAGAGGAATAAAACAGTCAAAATAAGAAGTAGGGGTTGAGGAAAAGCAGCCAAAGAAATCAAGAATTTTGAAAGTGAGTAAACTCTGCTTTCCCATTAGGTCATTTGGATGCAATACAGGCATTTTGTGGAACTTTGAGTCTGTTAGGCCTTCTGCTTTTACAAGCAATAGTGGCTTTCTGGCCTTCTGTCATTTGCCAGGCTCAGATGTGCTGAGACTTCTTGGTGGCTGCAGAGAATCAAGTACAAAGGATTCAGGGTGATGAGTTAAGCATCTGACTTGGAGGGATGTTTGGTAGGCAGTACAGCCCTAATGCTGCTGGGACCAATTCTTAGAGTGGCTTGCTTGAAAGACTTCAGCAAAGTAAAACTTAGAAAGATTTCTTTGCTAAGTACAGGCCTGTGTATGGTCAGTTTTGGGGGAAAAGCAAAGAAAAAGCAATGTGGCTAAGTGCTAAAAGTGCTATTTTTAAGGTATCATTCATATTAAGAACTGTTGCTGGATCTATAGATATGAGTAAAGAGAATGAGATTTTTTTTCTCATTGGAAAAAAAACAAGACAGCAGTGCTTGTTTCGTGCACGCTGTGCTCACCACTGCTCTGGCTTCTGGTGAGAGAGATGACATTTTGGTCCCAGGCAGTCACTACCCCCCTCAGCATGGACACTGATATTAGCAGTATTGTGAGTGCAGATGCTCCTGTGCAGACTGCTCCTCTCTGCAGAAACGTTTGCAGAGTCCACACAAGAAATGAGAATAAACAGGCCGATCGGGAGGATCTTTATCAAACCTGTTCCCATTTTTCCTGTGCTCTGAGGCTTTGTTTGCTCTAACAAATCGTGTAACTAAGGAGTCTGAGTCACAGTCACTAGTTCCAGCTGCCTGCCTCATCCCTGTCCTGGAGATCCCTCCCCAGCTGCAGGGACAGTTGAAAGGGTCATGCATTTGCTCCAGTATTACTGCATTTCACAACCTGCTATCAGCTTGTACCTGTGGTGACTCAGAGCCCTAAAGCAGTGCTGCAGCTGGGAGTGTCCTGTAGGACAGTCTTGGTTGGAAGGGGGTCATGACATTCCTCCTTCTCCACAGTGCTGGCTGTGCTGCTGCCCTCAGAGCGATGCTCAGCATGAGGCTGGCACCCCATGCACCCCCTGCCAATGGCCACCTTACTGAGGGACAGGGCCCAAGACTGGCACTCTCTAGGATTAACTGGGAGGTAGCAACGATCCTTTATTCATGTCCTGAATTCTTGCATTGTAAAGGGAGAATTCTGCACAGGCTCAGAGGTGGCTGGGAAACAGAAATTTTGCATACCAAAGGGGCCTTTGAGCTACTTCATTCAATATGTTGTTATTTTCATGCAATAGAGAGTAAATAAATGAATTAAATGAGATTAGCATTGGACATTGGAGTTGCCTTTACTACTTGCAATGCAGGTACAACTAAAACTGAGTTTGCTCAGTTGTAGGATGAGAAGAAGAGCCCAGAGTCTACTGCTGGTTACTAAGTGGTCATGAGCTTCTGAAGCTTTGTTTTGTGTCACTGCACTGAGATCAGCTGTGCTCTGTGGATATGCAGGAGTTTTTAATGCTGGACTCTGGCTGACAAGATCTGCAATGTCCATGCCTCTCCCCTTCTCCTCCCAGTAGAGGTTTGGGTAGTCCAGGTCTCCTATGTGTCAGCAGTGACAATAAATGTATAATATACAAGCACTCTGTTTAGGAGTTGGCAGGAAGCTTCATTTCTGACTGCAGTGAGATGTTCTAACAGTAGGAAACACCTTTGGTTGGAGCAGTTCTCTGCTAAACTCTGCCCTAGAGGGGAATGCAACTATGGAGAAGAGCCCTTGCTTCACAGTGGCGAGAAGTAAATTGATGTAATCTGGGTGGGAAAAACCTCATGTTTGAGCTGCTGTTCAAGAAATACCTTTATGCAGCATACAGCCTCTGTTAAACTGAGAATTGCTGGTATTGCTTATGGTTGAGATGCTGGGAGATTCAGCCAGAGTTCAGCTTGCTCTAATGCTGTGCAGAGCGTGATCTTCTGGAGAGGGGGGAGCTCCAAATTCCTGGAGCTCTTGCCCAGGGTGCTTCAAGTGTGGTAGTTAACTGTGGGTTGGCCTGTTCATGCTGGCAGTGGTCTGTTCAGACTGGTTCAGCAAATGCTCCTGACTGAGCACAGCCCAGGTCAGTAGGCAAACAGTTGCTTACATTTCACTTCTTCATTAAATTGACAAGATTTAAAAATCTTCAGCCTACAGCAGTCAAAACAGGGTGATCTGAATACAAAAGATCTATTATTTCAGTGTGAAAGGGGTTTGGTTACAGAGTTGTGGGGATAAGTGTGCAGGTGGGAATGATGGGAACACTGTCCTGGGCCTAAGCCCAGCAGATGTTCAGGAAGAATGAACTATCTTCTTATACTCTGTCCTTTTCATGACAACCCATTCCATTTCTCAGGCCTGTGTCCACCTTCATGCTCTCTTTCATTCAACATTAAATATTATAGGTCTTTTTCATTTGGCCTTTTATCTTTTAAGGCTGATAATCAATAGTATTCTCACTTATAAAATGTAAGATTTCTATCTCCAGAAACACAGCTGGAGACATGCAGCCATCAATGTGATAAAAGCTATGCACATGTTTCACTTTACCATCAGGGTCCAAAAACCCATGTTAAATCCCTGCCAGGCTGCAGGGTTATTTCTGTACTGGTTTTTGGTGGGTTTGGGCTTTCTTTGTTTGTTTTCACTGGGGCAGCATCACCACTTGTAGAAAGGAACCTGTTCTTAGCATCTACCCTGAGACTGCTCCACGATAATCCTGCTGGAGCTGATGAGGAGGTCCATGGGAAGGAGATGCACTGCAGAGGATACAACCAGCTTGTCAAACCTAGGGTGGCTGTGCTGTGTGCCTTTCCCTGACATGGAAAAGATGATGTTGCTTTTTTCTTTGGGCAGGGGGGGTGGAATTACAGGCCTTAAGTTTTGTGATGCGCATACAAGCTGCAGTTCACCATGAATCAACTTGATCTCCAGTCTCCAAGAATGGAGATTAAATGATCACTGAAGCATCATTATAAATAGGAGAGGGTACACAGTGTCGTCTTCTTCCACCTTGCACCAAAGTATCCAGCCTGGTCCAATGCCATAACATCTCTAGAAGATATTTTCAGAGGCTTGGGAAGAGGGACAGGGAAATGGGGACAACACAGTGGATCAGGTTTGAAGTGTTTCTTTGCTGTACTGTGTTGGGAATGAGACCAAAAGCTCTGGCACCAGGCTGTTCTTGTCAGAGAGGCATTTCTGCATGGTGATGATTTTTCATTGCCTGAATTTCTGGGCAGAAGGAAGCTGGTGCAGACATCCTGGGATCTGCTGGTTTTGGATACATGTGAACTGGTCCCCCTGAAGCTCAGTGCTCTTGGGAGCCATGAACACAAGTGGCCAGGGAGCATCTGTAAGAAACTTGCAGAGTCCTGTTCTGCTTCTGTCACAGTTCACCAGCTGTGGGAGATGGGTGGAGGGGAGGTTGTTCTAGCAGTTACACATTTAAGGCAGGTGGCTGTATTAAAATGTACGTTTCAATTTTGATTGCAGTATTTTAATTGCATTTAACAGCGTCCCTGCTGGTTCTCCATTCTGCATCCGTGCAGCCACGTTCTATTGATGGCCTGTTGTGATTTCAATGGAACATCATGGGATGTACCTGGCACGTCGGGCAGCACTGGATGGAGGTGCCTTTAGCCCAATGTACCTGGCATGGTAAGCGGCAACCAAGTGGTTAAATCTGCATTCTACTGCTCACAGTTTCAGCTTGTATAGCAGGGTGTTCCTGCTTTGCTGCAGCCTTGCACTGACTGGAAATCACTTTGCTCTCCTGATTTTAGTGCTTTCATGCACACAGAGCTCCTTCCCTTTTCACCCACGGAGATTCCCCTTCCCTGGGAAGTTTGCCATGCAGTAGAGAAGGGCCTAGCCATGTCAGGCTCTCCTTGTTCTTCTAGAACATGAGAGAAGGGACTGGGAAATCATCTCACTCTTTTTTTTTCCTCTCCTTTTTGGGCCAGGAGCTGGTAGCAGTTGAGCAGGTATTGCCCATGTCCCAGATATCCAAACGTTGCCGCACAGAGGTACCAGACAGGTGCTCATGTCCCTAAGCAAAGCTGGGCCATTTCTGCAGGAGTCCTGCAAGAGCTGCCTCGGGGAGCCAGGAGGGCAGTTCTGCCTGGCACTAATTGGAATGTAACAAATTAAACAAGGGCCATTTTCAGTTTGCTGATGTGGTATCCTCTGCAAAATGATCCTCCATCCTCCATTTTCCTTCGCTTTTCCATGCCCACACCTGCAAAATCAGCTGCACATCCTGATCTGTCCTGCATGTTTTCTCTCCCTCCCCCAGCTCTGCAGACCTCTGCCTGAGTAACTTCACATGTTGGTCTTAGCTATTTTAAAGTGCTAAATATTTGTGTGAGAAAAACAAGGGTGCTGCATCCTGTTTTCTGCTTGAGCCTTCTTCACAGAGCTTTTGCTGCTCCACTGCCAGTGATGAAAATGCATGTTTGTGCCTCAGCTTCTGAATTCTGCTATCTGACTGCTCCAAGGGGCTGGGGATAGGGAACCATTTGGAATAACGCAGTTCCAGCACTTCTCCCCGTGCTTTTGCTGTTCTAGAATGTGAATATCTTTAAAAGTCATGGGCTAATGACCTGCCAAGTGCAACTCCTGGGGGCAGGTTAGTGGCTGTGAACCACCCACTGCACTGACACCTCTGAGGGTCCTGGTTCTGTTGGGATGTGGGGAAAGGAAGATCAGATAAGCCAGTGGGGAACAGGAAAGCTCTCTTCCCAGTGGGGTCATCAAGTGCTCAAAAAAAAGTTGGTTCATCTGAAGCTGAAGGGTGCAGAAGTCATCTGTTTCAGTTTCACTCAGTTCCAGTAGCAGCTGGACACAGCATTTTTAATGTCACATTGGTGGGAGAGAGCTATGTAGGAAACAGTGGATTTCGTTTTGTCTTGTTCTTCCCCATGCTCACTGCTGCAGTGTCTGCTCAGTGCAGCCCAACTGCTTGGGAAGGTGGAGCAATAAGTAAGCAGGCCACTGTCTTTTCCTGGGTCTATTATAACATGCACAGTAGGCTGATGTTTTAACAGCATCTAATTTGATACATCACATCTAATCTGTTTGTTGGTTTTTATCTGCAGTACTGTTAACTCACTGTTCAGGTGCTTGGTGTCTAGCCTTCTCATCCAGCCACAAATCCTCTACGTGAAATGAGTGATTCCTTAGATCTGTTTATGATTGATTCTTTGCTTCACTGGTGTTGCTTCTTAAAAGGTAAACAATATTCATGTGCTGCAATCTATAACTCAGAGATGAAATCAAAGAGCATCTCCTGCCAGAAGTTGCTAAGATAACACATTTAGCATTCATTCAGCAATTACTTTTGGATAGAGATTTAGTGATATTAAAGAGAATCAAACCTGTAGTGAATATGTAGATTTTATACTGGTGAAAGAGGTGAAGGGATTTCTCTTCTCCTCTGTTTAGCAATTTCATTTTCTGTGGTGTCCAGAGTCTTTGTGCAAATTGAGAGCAAATGAAGTTTTTTCCTGCTGTAGTGAGAGCAGCACAGCTGCAGGAGCAGCCTGTGTGTTTGCAGAGCCCCTGGGGTCAGGGTGTGCCCCAGGCTGGGCACAGCAGCTCGCAGCTCCCAGCTCCTGGGGCAGTGTTGGGTATGAAGGTGCTGTCGGCTCTTAGCTTGCAAAGCTTTGTTTGATGTGTGGCATCTGCTTGCAGCATTACTGTATTCTGTGATTTGTGCCCTGTACTTCTCATGTCTTTGCATGTGCTGTGTCTCAGTGTCATGGATATGGTGGAGGTAGTGGAGAGTCTTAGCCTTGTTTCATTCCCTTCTAGCATGGGAGTATTTGAGCAGGTTCACTGCTCTGAAAAAAGTGTCTTGAATGTGAGAAACCCAAGCTGAATCTGGGAAAAGACCATCACTGCTGCCATTTGTCCAGAGCCTTCTGTAATCCTCTTTTAACTACAAATGGGTGAAATTTTGCACACCACATTCAGTGTTTAAAGACTGTGGCCCCAGTGGACATTTATGTATTCTTGAGGTCTGGGGAGTTGGGTTTTTTACTAGAAATGCACCTGAGCCTTTTCTGAACCAGGGCTCCTCTGAACTGGGAGTGTGGTTTTTTTTGGTGTTTTGTTTTTTTTTTTTTCTTTCCAGAAAACAGAAAAGGAAGGGTTATTAAAAATGATACTGAAATACAAGAAGTATAAACCCACTGTGATGATTTTTTAGGGCTTTGGAGGGTTGTGGTGATGTTAGTCAAATGTTACGGTTTGTTAAGAGACACTCCCTGCAAACGAATGGATAGCAAGGCCTTTCTGAGGCTGCACCTGCCATTTCTTTGAGCAAATAACTTTTAAACAAGATTTAAACTTGCAGTTGTCCTAGGTCCCATGCTTTCAGCTAGAAGTGAGATTCTAGGAATGCCATAAGTTAAGAAATAATGCCTGCTTCTCTTTTGCTAACAACTTTTCCAACACACCTTTCCTCCTCCACCTCTGAAATGCATCATGGTCAAAGAAGGGTTTGTAACTAGACACCTCTCTGAAATATCTGGACTGGATTTATTTTTGTTGAGGACTGCACAAGATACACAAGGCAGGCTGCTACAAGGCTTTTGTCAACAAAGGGACATCAGCCAAAGGAGAGTTCTCTGAGCCATACTCCTGTCCTGGGCAAAGCCCTTGGTGGGCAATTCTGACAATGTTTTAAACACAATGCTCTAAGCTTGGTTGAAGGTTTTGCTGCCTTGATTCATTACATTCATTTTTTTGGGGGTTGTTAAATCCGCGTTAGACTTCAGCTAACAAATTCAAATTTGATAGGCATGGTTATACTGCTTACACCAGACCACTGCATTTGAAATCTACAGAAGGTAATAGCCTACCTTATACATATGTCCTACTGAACATGAGCAGTCCTCTAAAATTTGACACGTGAGATAAATAGAGGTAATTTAAACAACTTGTACTATGCTAGTTTTTATGCAGCAGAACATACTCAGTAATAATATTATCTTTCTCATGAAGGTCAGTAGCAGAATTAGAATTCTAACTCTCTTTCCAGGGCTTTCTCTGTTGGCTCATTACTTGGTTTCAATATCATTTAAGGGAGAAAGGGGAAAAAAAAAAGTAAAACAAAAAAAAGTAAAACACTAAAAATATTCTGCATTAATAGCTGTTTTAAGCCTTAAGGCTTAGACAAGTTGAATCCAGTGATTTCTAGACCTCTGCTCTTAGTGCTACATCAATGGGAAATAAGCCTACTTAAACTTCAGTAATATTATTATTACGACTACTTTGTTTAGGCAGAAAATATTGGCTCTACTGTTTCCCTTCCTTTCCCATATTTGTCCTTTATGGAACACTTAAAAATCATACCCAGGGATTTTGTGTGTTACATGCATGGCAAAGCACCACGATGCTTGCAGTGAAATCGTAGTGCTAGGCTGTTTCCTGCTATCTGTAGTACTGGGCTGTATCTTGCTGTAAATGCAGGATGCATTTATATAGCAAGATGCTGTTAAGTTGCAAGCCATGTTTTTGTCCTCCCCTATCGATGTATCTCAGTGACCCAGAAGTAAGGGCTCTTACTGGCCTGGCTAGATAAAAGTGGGTATTTTGTGCCTCTGTGCTGCTGCTTCTTCCCCTTAATCAGCAATTCTGGAAGCAATCCACAAGAACCAGACATGCTGCATCCTCTATCCTGCAACTCTGATCAGACTAATTACATCAAAACTTGGTTTTTAAATGCTCAGCACTGCTCAGGGGAGGACAGGAGCCCCTGTCCTATCACATTTTTCTGATTCTGCAGGGTGAGTTTCTATTACAGAAATACTATGGGTGGAACTAGCACCATGGCAAGCCTGTACTTCCTCCTTTTGGCTGCCACCCTTTCTAAAGGCATCGAGCTCTGGGAACATCCATGCACAGAGGCACCGCGGTGAATCCACCATGTTCTTGAGTTGCCATCCATTGCTGAAACAAAATCAAATGGGGAAGCAGAGCAGCCTCTTTAGCTGTGGGTCAGGGTGATGAGCCAGAGGGATCTGTGGGGATGCTAAATTAGGTGCTGCTGCACTGAAGAGCCACCAAGAAATTCCACCAAAAGCATAAGCAAGCACCAGGCTGACCAGCAAACAAGCAAAGAGCTGTGTCCTGTGGAAAAAGGGAGGCACCTGCTTGGCAGATCTGTTAGGAAAAGTACCAGGGAAGTCAAGCAACAATGCTGGAGGAAATACTTCATTTTTTATCTTTTTGGTAGCTTTTTTCATAAAGCAAAACTTCTCTGTTGTGCAGAAATGGATGATGTAAATTTACCACCTTTCTGCCAAATGCAGTCTTTCTATTTATCATCACATAGTAAGGATCAGGTTTGAGGGAAGCAATTTTTTATACTAAATGCATCACTCCTTATTTCTTTTTGTTGTGTACCTACACTTGGCACAGAGGGAACATAATGCAGTCTAATGCTTCATCATTTGAACTCTGATGGGACAGAGTGTGGTAATGGAACACACAAACAATAAAAAAATTAACTGATGATGTTTTTAAGAGAGAGCTTAAGCTCTTAATTTCTCTATTTATGGCTTGCTTCTCCTTCAATAAGAGAAATGTTTCAATAATATGATGAACTGGGAAAGGAAGAAAGGAAGTAGAAGGCTAAATGGTGGTTGTTGTTAATTTGGTATTTAATTCCTCCTTTTAAACCTCAGAAACTATTTTAAATTAACTTTAATGGATAAATGCAAGTAGTAGTTGGCACTTTCAAACAAACGCACACGCACCAAAAAGCCTTCCAAAAAACAAGGAAAAAAAATTGATCTTGGGTTCCCAAATGCAGTCCCAGATTGAATTCTGGGTTTGATTGTAATATCTACCTAACGTGCAACTGCAGTTAGTTCTGACATATCTCAATGTGGCTGTTTCCTACAGTCCATACTACTGGGAAGGCCAATATAAACATCTAAACTAAAATACATCATGACTACTGTTTGTGAAATGCATTAACTATATGCAGGTAACCACAATTTTCCTCTCTTTACAGTATTTCAGGATAGAGAAACTGTGACTTGAGATATGCTACTTAACTCTATTATTTTAAACAAAATTATTCATAAATTAAAGACAGAACAAAATTAACTTGAGAAAAATGTTTCAGATTTATGAAGACATTTGGTGACATTTAGCTAGCTCAGCATCCTGAATTTCAGCCAGTTGAGGGTTGATTCTAACCCTACGTGTTAATGGATTGGGATATGGACATAGCCAGGGAAGTGGTTTTTAAAGCAGCTTTTTATTCTCTTAAGGAGGCTTCCCATTCACACCTCAGTGTGGGTAATTCCATCTTCAATGGATTTAGTTGCTACATGTCATTTTCTCAACCCCAGAGCAGCTGGGTGTTACAAGATTTCAACATGTAACGGCCAAGAAACAAACTCCACATTAAAGCAGGGAAGCTGCAGTTTATGCTAATTATTTTACATGCTCAGATATGCAAATGACAGTGAAGTAGATGCTTCTCTTTTCTTCCTCTTTTTCTCACTTCTCATACTCCCTTCAAGTCTGTGTCACGAGAAAAGAGCTTTCCTCTGTACCTAACTATTGTTTTCATGCTGGTATCTTTTGAATAGTGATTCCAGCCAATGACAATTACTTTTGTAAAGAGATAATTACAAATCTGATTTTTGAAAGACTTGAATCAAGTCTTAGCATGAGAAATATTTCTCTCTGTATTCCCAGCAGGATCACAGCTTGCAGGGCTCAATGTACTTAGATCTCCCAAGTCAGTGTCAAGCCTAACATAGTCTGCACTGTGTTAAACCAGTCTATGAAATGTAACCTGCTCTAGTGGAGACAGCACGCTCACACCTCTCTTCCTCGTGTTTTTCAGGTGGTAGGGTGAAGGTGAGAGGACGAGAAGGTGGAGATGGAACTGCCAAATCATGCCAAACAACTGCTACTGCAGCTGAACCAGCAACGAGCCAAAGGTTTCCTCTGTGATGTGATCATTGTGGTAGAAAATGCCCTGTTTCGTGCCCATAAGAACATCCTGGCAGCCAGCAGCATGTATTTCAAATCCCTTGTCCTGCATGACAACCTGATAAACTTAGACACGGACATGGTGAACCCCACCGTGTTCCGGCAGATCTTGGACTTTATTTATACTGGCAAGCTCTTAACGACTGACCAGCCTGGTGAACAGAACTTTAATGCTCTCCTCACCGCAGCAAGCTACCTCCAACTGCACGACCTGGCAGCTCTCTGCAGAAAGAAGCTGAAGCGGAACGGCAAGTCCTTTGCTGGCAAGGCCGGTGGCCTTGGTGTTGGGAGATCTGCCAGGAGTCAGAGACTTTCCACTGCTTCAGTCATCCAAGCTCGCTATTCAGGGTCAAATGAGGGGTTGAAGGGCTCGCACTCAAAGGAGCTGTCAAAGGGAAAGCTCTCTGATGACGAGGTCTTCATCAGCAGCTCCAACCAAGAGAACTGTCACTCCTTAAGCAGGGGAACCAGCAAGAACGGCGGTGGGAGCAGCAGTGCGAACGGGAGCACCGGTGACCAGGAACTAGGCCTTGACCTGTCCAAAAAAAGCCCCTCGCTCCCTGCCGCAGCCTCCCACGATGACACGCAGCACAGCGAAAGCCAGCACGGCTCTCCCCAATCTGCCTCAGCCCCTGCAGCCAACAGTGCCTCATCGTTCGACGAGCCCGGCGTCGGAGCCCCCCACAGCATGGCGGACAGCAGCGACCCCATGGAGATGGATCTGGGTGAGGAGTGCCACCACTCACTGACAGAGAGCAGCCAGCGCAAGGGCCTCCGGCACTCGTCCCGCAAGAAGGAGTGGATCAAGAAAGACAACGCCTTTGACCGAAAAGAAGGGGGCAAAGACAGGGACGAGGGTGAAGGGCTGCCCAATGGTATCCTGCTGGGGCCCTTGTCCAAGTCTGTGGAGAGGAGTCTGGCTGGGGCCTACGGGGCAGACCTGCCCTACCCGTGTAAGGAGGAGGTAGAAAACGGTAAGGAGAACAGTGATGACAGTGGCCAGAGTGAGAGCGAGAGCGGCGGCCATACCAGTGCCAACTACGTCTACCGGCAGGAGGGGTTTGAGCCAGTGGCCTATGGTGACAACCTGTATGTCTGCATTCCCTGTGGCAAAGGCTTCCCGAGCTCTGAGCAGCTCAATGCCCACGTGGAAACGCACACCGAGGAAGACCTTTACATCAAGGAGGAAGGCACGTACGGCAGCAAGGATGAAGCTGAGGATTTGTCCAACCCCAATCAGTCCTACGCTGCGGAGTCCCGGCCCTTCAAGTGTTCAGTGTGTGAGAAGAGCTACAAGGATCCGGCCACGCTGCGGCAGCACGAGAAGACTCACTGGCTGACGCGGCCCTTCCCTTGCAACATCTGCGGCAAGATGTTCACACAGCGTGGCACCATGACACGGCACATGCGCAGCCACCTGGGGCTCAAGCCCTTTGCTTGCGAGGAATGTGGGATGCGCTTTACCCGGCAGTACCGACTAACAGAGCATATGCGTGTCCACTCAGGAGAAAAACCTTACGAATGTCAACTGTGTGGTGGGAAATTCACCCAGCAGCGCAATCTGATCAGCCACCTGCGAATGCATACCTCTCCCACATAAGCCAAAGACTCCAGAATGAGCTTCAAGCCCATCCGCAGTGATTTACCTTTCTGTAGACTTGCTGCTTAAAAAAAAAAGAAAAAAGAAAAAAAAAAAGGGGGCAACTCCCCATACTCTGTTCAGTCATGAGAGGCCTAAACAAATGTAGCTTTAACATTTAAAAAAAAAGTTCATTTTTTTCCTTTTTTTAAGAAAAGAAAGGTCCACAGCCAAGCTGATGCATTTAGTCCCAGTCTCCCTTCAAATTTTGATGACCTGGCAAGAAATGTCTCTTCTTTTTGCACACATCGACTTCATTGCCATATTGTTTATCTGAAGCAGGTAGGGGGACCTTGGGGAACTTTCAGTCTCTGCTGGCTCCCCCTCCCTGCCTCTTTCTGTGTTCCTGTCACTGTACTCATCTCCTCTCTTAAAACCAAACTCAGTAGGGGTATTTCTTGCCATTAAAAAAAAACAAAAAACAACAAAATACACCTTTTCAGTGGCCTAAGTAGCTGTGAAATAGCAGCATTCTCAAGTGCAGAAGCTGAGTCTGTGGACCATCTCACGGGGTTGGCAGTCCCTCCAGAGACTGTGGGAAAGCCACAGCAGTGGTGGAGCCCACCCCTGTCCCCCTGGGCTGGCGATGGTGAGGAGCAGCTCTCAGGGCTGCACCAGTCCCAGTACTTCATTTAACAAATGGCAAAGCCTCCCTTACCATCCCTCCCCATTTTGGTTTTGATCTTTGTCCTTGGCACACATAACCACGTGCCAGCTCCTCCCATAAAACATGCAAACCTCTTTTGCCTTACCCATGACTGAACAGGGACTGGATGCCCTGGGAATTTCTTTCAGTGAGCAGGGGGTCGTCTTTACTTTTCTAGTAGTTTCGTATGAATATTCTTTGCTTAGAGGTACTTGTTTTATTAAAGGAAAAACCATTGTAACGTTTATGTGAATGTTTGAACTGGAAGGTCTGAGGTTAATTCTAGGGTGGGTGGGTGGGGAGGGGGTTTGATGTAGGCTGGACTTGCTACAAGTTCCATAGGTACTTTTTTATTATTTTTTTATTTTATTTTTTGTGTGTGTGTATGTTTTTAGCTTTCCTCCCTCACTAAAGAGCAAGTCTGTGTGGACAGACTTGTTACCTTTGCTACCTCTTGAATTCATGAGAACAATAAGATGGTTAGTGAAAGATTAGGCATTTTTTTTTAATTGTAAGTAATTAAATGTATAAAAGTAGAAGCTAAATTAAAGTTAAGGGATTTTTACCACCCCGTCCTTCCATCAAAAGTCAACTAGAGAAATGTTAAAGCAAAGCTTGGCCAAAGACAAAGCAAAAAATACACTGAGCTAGAGGCTGTGCTGGCTGCTTGGACTGGCTCAATTCGCAGTCTCTTGGCTGTCTGTAGTCACTTTTAGATAAAAGCAGAAAACTTCTCTGAGCTTTTTGGGCCCTTTCCAGCTTTGTTTATTGAGTCTGGATACTATGGGGAGGGGAAAATGTCCCCCTCATCTTCCACTCCCCCAGCACATCTGGGTCAGTCTGTAAACACCTGGCAGGACAGAGGGTGAGGGCATAGCAGCCTATAATTTACTAGAATCCAGAGTGCAATAAGGTGGGGGAGAGGAGGAGAAAGCAAACCAAAGTGTTTCATATCCTCCCTTTTAGACAATTTAACACACGCACACAAAAAAAAAAAAAAAAGAAAAAATGAAAAGAAAAAGAAACAAAATGTTCTTGCAACATCTGCCTAAGACATCACAGCCAACAGCTGCTATTGGTTTAGGAGAGAAGACAGAGAACTTTGCCCACTGATTCTTGGCCCCCTTGACTTTGTTGGCGTGACCTTGTGGAAAGCTATGGCTTATTTCAAGCCTCCCGTGACTGTGGTGGTAAAAATTCACAGCCAGTAGAATCATCCCTTCTGAAATGACTAAGGTTTACACTTGCATTTTTTCATTTGTTGGTTTTTGGTGTTTTGTTTGGTTTTTTTTTTCCACTCAAACCAGTATAGTCTCTATGCGTAAGTTTTACCAAACCTCACGTTTTGTCTTTTTTTTTAAAAAAAAAGAAACAAAACGAACAATTTTTTAAAGTTTTGACCAAAAAAGAAAAAAAAAAGAAAAAAGTGAGCATGTTTGACTAAAACAAAGAAATATAAGCTTCATTTTCTATTGGGGTTTTTTTGGCTTGGTTTTTTTTTTGTTTTGTTTTGTTTCGTTTTTTGTTATTTGGGTTTTTTTTAAGGTAGACTAGTCCATGAGAAGTTTTTGGGTCAATTGACTGAACTGAGGAAACTGGAATCCAGGCTCCAAGCAATAGACAACCCAAAGGCGCTGAGCCTTGGCCTGGTGTCACGTTACAGGGAACACTCGCCCCTCTCGGCCGCTCCCGTGTGCTTCTCCCGGTGCCATTGTCCGCTCGCTCCCGGACGCCTGCGAGCCCCGGGGCGCCGAGGGGCGCATGGACTTTTGCTTTTGGCGATTTGTGCTCAGACGCGCTGTTTATTTTTCGGGGGTTAAGTGGGCTTCTAGCGTCTTTAGCACTTCCACATTTTTGAATATAATATTGAATTATTTTCTCTTTGATTCTTTGTCAACCCCGCCCCTCGAGAATGTCCCCAAAATAGTCTTTGGGAAGGACAGGGAAGGCCGTGCCATCTACCTTGCTCTGAGAGGGAGTGTGAGCAGAGCGCGGGGACAGCTGTGCAAGATGAGTTCTGGGCGCTGTCACCCCGCCTTTGCAGCCACCCAGGGCGGAGCTGCCCCCGCTCCGGCTCCCCTGGAGCCCATTCCAAAGCCGGGTTTAGCTCCCTGTCCCTGCAGTGGCGCTGGGGACAGCAGCTGGAGCTGCCGGAGTCACCTTGGGACAGCGGCATTCACGGGGACCGAGGCGGCCGAGCCCGGGAGCAGCCCAGGCACGGAGCCCCTCAGCCGGCAAAGCCCTGCTCCCCTCTCTTAATTCCATTTCTACATGTGTGTGGGTGATGTAGCTTCTCCCCCTGCCCCGGGCCCCTTTCATTTGTTTCTTAAGCCTTGAGAATTATGTTGAACTTTCAGGACCCAATGCTATTTTTTTAAAACTATTTTTTGGAGCATCTTTTTTTTTTTTTTTAATCCCCTCCCCAGCACTTAAACAGTACGACATAAAGTCTGTGTACAGCAAGAGTATTGTACAAAAGGAAATTATGTTCTTTTTTCAAATAGCTGTGTAAAGTTGTGTTCCATAGATTGAGTATAAACAACGTTTTCCAAATTGTGACAGTAATAATTAATAACTAATAATACTCAAAACTTCAGGGACTGTTTCAGGCCTGCTTGGGGCCTAAACACTCAACTGCATTTGTACGACATAGTATTGTATCAACATTTTTCTGTATTTTAATGAGAAAGCAAAACACTAGTTTCATATTTAAGATTTTAAGAATTTTAGGGTGGGGGGGAGGGAGCTGTGATTTTGTTTTTTTAAAATTTTATTTTGAATTTTTTTTTAAAATACACAAAGAGCCTCAAGAGGAAAAAACCAATTTAAAAGGAAACAAAAAAAAAAAAAAAAAAAAAAAAGAGGCCAGGCAGCTTAAGTATATGCTTTAGTCACTTAGTTCCAGAATGTTTTCGGAATAACAGGAAAAAAAAGATAAAATAGCAAAAGTTGTATAAAAGAATAAGAAGCTCATACCCAAATTCACAAAACTATTTTTTAAACCAAAGCACATTTGAATGAGTATGGAACCTCACTTGGCTCAGAAAAGTACTAATATATTTATCTCATTGTTTACATAAACTTTTACAGTTTCAGACCTCAACAGATCTAGGGGCCAGTCAAAATTAATCTTTGCTTTTTCCATTGGTTTGTCTCTGAAGGCTAGGCAGTGTTCCCCAGCTTGGGAGGGGGAATCTGTGTCCCAGCCTGCATTCCAGCCCTGCTCTGGGAGGGTGGGGAGAGGGTGGGCAATTAGAAATATGGCATGTAGAATTTTTTTTTCTTCAATCCATGAGAGATGTTGCTGGGAGTGAGACCCAGGCACTATTGTAGGGGCATTTAAGCCTCCCTCTTTCTCAGAGGAGTCTGAGGGAACCAAGAGGGCAAAGGGAGATGCAGGAAGCTCTGGAGATAAGAAAGTATGTTAGAAGATGTTGGGAGCTGCTGTACCCAGCACATCTCCTGAACTTTAGCCACGGGGAGCTGGGCTGTTTTCCAGTCCATTACTGCAAAACTTCCAAAAACAAATTCCTGACAAAAAAATCCCCAAAGGCCCAGCTCTGTGCACTTGGGGCTGTTAGCAGGAGCCCCAAAGCTGACAGAAGACACCAAAGAGCTATTGGCACGCAGCTTCTGTGAGGCTTTGCGGGGCAGAGCTGGGGCCCTGCCCTCGGGCACCCAGCAGCTCCAGCCTGGGCTGGCACCGAGCCTGGGGCTCCTCTGGGCCCCTTAAGGGAACCTGGATTGATTCACTCCAGACCCTACAGTCCTGCTCAAAGAGCCCGACCAAAACTCCTAAGGCTGCCTAGGTGGAAACCTAAGTCCGCCTGCATGGTAGAACAGTTTAAAGAAGACCAATGAGGATGGTTTGCTAAAATAACGCTGAAGCCAAAAATAAAAAGGTTTAAGAAAGCTCCCCATCATTAGTCTTGACCCTTTGTAGCTTTTATCTTCTACACCAAAGCCACCTCAAACATTTGAGGGGGGGCTGATGGAAAATGAAATATTAATTTTGCCTGGTCTTAATATCTAACAAAGATGGTGCAAACACTATTTGACAGTGTTGTTTTTGTATCAATATGTATGTGCAGTAATGAATGTATTTATTTCTCAGATTCTGTATGCACAGTTTTGCAATGTAATTCAGAAAGTTGCAAACACAAAGATGTGTCCGCAGGGTCTTCTCTACAGGATTTCAAAAAAATGAAAAAAATATATTAAAAAAAAAAGAAAAAAAAAAGAAAAAAGGAATCTCAGAGACTCAGCATAGCCATAAACCATAACCTGTGAAGACAATACAAAGACTGGACTTTTGTAGCTTTGCATAGAAGAGGAATTTATGTTTTGCTGTATTTAAATGTTTCAATTTACAATGTCACTCTTTTAAGATTCCTGTTTTGGTTTTTGTTTTTGTTTTCCTCTCTCTCTTGTGTGTGGAAAGCATTGTTTTCAAGCAGTGCAGGTTCAAAGTCTGGGTTAGCAGTATTTTACCATGTTGCTTCAGTTCTGAAAAGCAGGAATATGGGTCTTGACCAGAGAAACATCCAGTACACTTAATGAAACAAAATGAAATTTGAGGTGACTGCTGGCAAAATCCAGAGAAGGTCAAAGTCACTTGAGGAATAGCTGTGTGCTTCTGATGGCAGCTTGTGGCTGAGACAAGTCTCTTGTCCTGCCTGAAGGACAGGATGTAGCTCCTTTGTAGTGTCCCTCGTCCCTCACGTACTGTTTACTGTGGTAGCAATAAGGACGTCAGAAATGGGGAGTGGAGGCCTGGGATGGGCAGAGGGAGCTCCGTGCCAAAGCCCACAGCCTCTGCCATCTCATGGTGGGCCTTGCAGACCATACTGAAGCATCAGGTTCAGCACAGCACAGGGCTGGAGCCCCTGGGAGAAGCTGTGCTTTCCAAAGCCTCTTGTTCCAGTATTGGTGGAGTCAGCACCTACTACAGCCTTACAAATCAGCACGAAGAAAGGATGTTTGCTGATTTCTGCATATTTGCCAAATTCTGAAACCTCTGCAATCGACAGTTCTGGAGTTAAGGGAAAAGCAAATAAAAAACAAAGAAACAAAACCTCCCTACGTTTTAATTGGGTGTAAGAGGCTCTGGGTAGCAAACATTGAGCTGTCCCCAGACAGCAGAGATGCTCATCATTGAGATGGCACGTTTGGATAAACATTTGTTTAAGCAAGAATTTAAAATCTAAATGAACCCAGAGCTGTAATTCTGGAAAAAATAAAGAGACTTAGGGCATTTTTTTTAGCTTTTGTTTAAGTAATTACTTGCTCAACATCAGTAAAGTCTCCATTTACTGTAAAATCCTTTCTTTTTATAAGCTTATTCTTGCACTCCAGAACTGGCCATATTCTTGAAAAAGAAAATTTAGGGGTTGCTTTCAATAGCTGAAAGTAGCCTTTTGCAATGTTCTAAGTCCCATGGTACTTTATGATCCTGATTTTAGTGCAGGAAACAAGCAGGCAAAAGGAAAAGCTGTTTCTCAGCCCCTTTCCCCACTCCTCGTATTTTGCATTTTTTCAGAATAGGGTAAGAAATTTCAGCTTTGATTATTTCCTGTTAGACTCACTAAATTTGCTGCTTTCCTTGCAAAAGGAAAATATTTGGGAACCCTTGTGAGGCAGTTCCAGCTCTGCTGTAAGGTTCCTAGCTGGTCCTCCAAGTCAGGAAGACTCCTTTGTTTCAGCCCCGGTTCATCTTTCTGCCACATCAAAGCTGCTGTTTATTCTGCTTTCCTTGTTTGAACTAAAGATCCTGAAACAAAGTTCAGAGAGAGAAATGCATTTTTGTTCCATTGTCTCCTATTGCCACCATCTCCTTTCCTTCCTTCCCTAATTTTCCTGAGCATTTTGAAGGCCAGTGTTGGGCACAGGGATGAGGGGATCAGTGTTTTTGGAGCAGAGCAGCCCCTGTGGCTCGTGGTGGGGCAGCTCTGAACCCCACACCTGATGTGGCATTTGCTGGCAGTTAGGGACCCACTTGATAGTGCTGCTTCCCCCGAGGAGTGGGGCTGGTTTGCACTTCTCTGTCACAAGTTACCAATCGAAGCACTCTCAGCACAGCTGTTCCTCTGACCTTCCACAGGACTTTTGACTGGCTGGGGATAATTTTTCTATGAGGAGAGGATCTCGTTCTGGCTGGCTGGATATTTTTCCCCATTTTGTTTTCATATTTTCGATACAACTGAAAAAGGGATGTTGCATCACCCCTTTTGGTTTTTGTTTTTTTGTTTGTTTGGGTTTTTTTCATTTTAAGCCTTAACTATCAGTCAGTCTGGAAGCCCTGGATGTTTCCTGGGGAGGGGGGAAGGAGGGAAGGTCAAGGGAAAGGCCAACATTCCTGCTGCAATGTTCTGTTCATTTCCTTCAAGAGCTTGAATTCAGGTCAGAGCCACAATAGTTGTGGCTTCAACTCAAGTGTCATATAAAAAGATACAGAAATTATAATATGATCTCAGCATTCAGAAATTTGCAGTCTTAATGTACAGTGATGAGAAACTGTTATTTTATGATCTTTTCATTAAAAGCTTGATTGAAAAATTACATCTCTTGCTCTAGAGTTCACCTTGTTCCTATAGCTGTCTCTCTCCATGTTTTCTCTTCATTTATTCTTGCCCAGGGATCTGAACCAGCTACTTCACAAAGAGACCCCCCTCCCCACATACACAGTTTAATAAAGGCACTCAACCTCACATTTTATGCACCTCTGCACTTGGGTCATAAGCCAAAATCTGACACTTGTTAGAATATAAGAAAGGATGAATTGAGGGGCCAGGTGGGCACACAGAAACGGTGCAGGCAATGGATAATGGACCAATCATAATTTCCCTTTTTTTGTTGTGACCCTGAGCAAGATGAGGCTGATTTTGAAAAGTTACCCCTGTTTTGTCCTAACCACAGTCTGAAAGCAGTGTTTGCCAGAGACAGGAGATGGTAGGTGGACCTGCCAATCCATAAATCCCTCCAGACTATTTGGGCTCTAAGTGTAACTATGAGGAGCAGCTGGGAAGCTGAGGCAGAAAAGTTTCCTATAAGAAATTTTAGTCCTCCACCCACCTATGGTGCAGGTAAAAGGAGTAAATGCTTCCAGGGAAGATTAATGTAACTGATGACAGAAGCACCCACTGCAGATTGCAACCCCTCCAATGTTACAATTCAGTCATTTTTCCTTGGCAAGGTTAAATGTGACCCTAGCAAAATTCATTCACATTTCCAGAGCCTGGGTTCCAAATGGTATTTTTTCAGGTTCCCAAGCCAAATTTTGGATTTAAGAATTCTTTAATAAAATACCTGAATGAAACAAATAAAGCATCTTCACTACACTGCAAGAGCCAAGCCTGATATTTTGCAGCCCTTCCTTTGTAACACTATTCATCAGCTCAGTTGTGCTGTTTCTCCCAGAGCATGGGAGAATGCTGTAATATACAGCAGAGTAACCCTGCTGTTGAATTCATATAGTTCATTTTTTTCTTTAAACACAATGCTGACTATATTTTAAAGTGACTGACTGAAGGAGCTTCAAGTTTAGTCAGTTTTCTGACAGGTTGCAAAGTCAGCAGCACTGGCATGAAAATAATTTTTATTTGTCCTTGGAGATGTGTTTTACCCAGCAAGGTTAAAGAGAAGGACAAAAATGAACAGAAAAACAGATGAAGAGCTACAGAAAACCAGAGGCTGTTTTTCAACATCTCGGATGTGGTAATAAGCCTGCAGTCTTTTCCCAGCTACCAGTGATTTTTTCTGGTTTTTCCCTTTTATTTCTAATTTCTTCTGGAAGTTTTTGCTTCCTGGCACCCGTTTCTCTGTGGCATGAGTGGTTTCTAGCATAGTTAAAAGATTGCATGTTCTATTTTACTTTCTTTGCCGTGGTCAGCTCCTTTTCATCTCATCAGATCCTGTAACAACTATACAAAACTCTTCATACAGTAACTCCCAACTGAAATGCAGCTGCCTCTGCAGTGGAACACTGAAATATGTACAACTGAAGTGCAGAGTGCAGGATGTAAAGGATACCAGATATGTCTGGAATGCCTGGGAATTTGTACTTTCTTCCCTCTGCTTTCATTAGCCCCATTTATTGGTAGGATTTCTTTTCTCCCAAACCCACACTCACTTGCTTCCTCTCCACTACCCTTCTCCCTCTTGAAGAGCAGACATTGGGTCAAACCTTTGAATGATAGGTTTGGGTTTTGCGCTCTTGCAGGAAATATTTCATCAAAATTGGAACTTTTCCATGGGAACAAATTTTATTTTAAATGAGATTTTGTTTCAGCCACTGTTGAGGTCCCATTTGGACCCTGTTGAGTAGATACAGATGGAGAATATTTGTTTGTTTCATAAGAATCATCATGACTGGTACCACAATGAGAAGTTAAAAAGGAAAGACAATTTTTTAGTAAAGAATAATTTCAGATCAGTGAAGGCTGAAAGACTAGGATCTTACTTTGCAAATTATTTCTTAAATATGCCTTCATCCTGTTTTGTACTGAAGATAAACTGAAGCACTAGAGATTTCATCTGCATGTAATGCTACATTTTCAAAAGGCCTAAGACTGCTGAAGCAGTTACTAACTATTAATTTTGTGTGTCTGAGTTTTGTTTGTCTGGATGTCTTACAAAGTTGTCCAGGTTTCAGCAAATTGATTTTGTGTGCACTTGTGCAAAGCCTGCTGTGTACCAAGTTTAGTGTGACCTGGCTTAAAGCAGTAATAGCTAAAGCAGGTGCACTGCCACAGCAAAATGCATTGTTCTTTGTCTTGTTATTTCCCTGAGCTGTGGGAGGCAGCTCCTGCAGCCCCCTGTAAGCTGCACCTCAAGAATCAAACTGCATCTCCCACAGGAGAGGCTGGCTGCTCTCAGCAGAGCCTTAAGTCACTCACCCCTTCCATGGGCTGTGTTTATGCTCATGTTCAGCTCCCAACTCAGAACCATAAATACTCCAAGGTTTGCTATTTGGACCACAATTGCTTCCCTCTGCATCTCCTCTGGGCACTGCTCTTGCCTAAATTCTGCAGTTTCCTTCCTGCTACAGGTCACCATATCACACCTTCCTTCCTTCCCTTCATAGCAATGATCAGTTTTGGGTTTGCTTTTTTGCCCTGCAGTTGTGCTGTCCTGGTGATGATCACTGTTGGAAGCTGCTGCAGAGTGAGGTTTGGATCCATATGTTTCAGCTCAGTAGCTGAGCCAGTTGTAAGAAAGCACAATCTCCCTGCAGTTACAGCACATCCAGAGCTCCAACACTGCAGAGCACACAACATCCATCACACTGCCTTCTGCTGTTCCAGGTGCTAAGAAGGGAGACCAATGGAGCTGGCATGTATCAGCCCAGGAGGTGATTCATGGTCCTGCCTACTTCCTGTGCTTCTGCCTTCTCATCATTTTGCCCCTTTCTTTTTAGTAAGGAGAGATGTTGTTGCAGGGCTCTCTCAGCAGAAGAGGGTAATTTTGGGGATAATTTGGCTCTGAAGCAAAGGCCTAATTCTCCCTCTCTGTTCTTGTCCATTCTCTCCTTCTTGTACACAATAATTAGATTTAAAAAAACCAGACAGAATCCTGCACCCCTTGTCTCTGGATCCAGCTGGTTCCTTTACTTTTCATTAGAGATTTTGAATTTGATAAAAATCAAGAACTCTTGCAGAAGCCATGCTTGAAGCAAGCAGCATTTTAGGCTAGTAAAATTAAGACAAAGCTTTCCCTTGATTTCAGAGGACAGCAGTGGCACAGCAAATTCCAGATCTTTTG
This sequence comes from Zonotrichia leucophrys gambelii, assembly GCF_028769735.1. NCBI lineage: Eukaryota > Metazoa > Chordata > Aves > Passeriformes > Passerellidae > Zonotrichia > Zonotrichia leucophrys. The sequence continues at coordinate 8,237,216 of NC_088185.1, forward strand.
GTCAGTCTCCCTTCACAGTCCCCAGTCAGGCACTGGGGATTCAGACACAGGAACCTGGCCAGACGACATAACCACATCCCCTGGCTCTGGCTGCACAGGGAGCACTTTATGAGCATTAGGCAGAACTGAGCTTCACACCTGGGTAGATGCTGCTGCTCTCCAGCCCTACAGAGATCTGTGCCTTTGCAGTAACAGGCTTGGCCATTCAAACACCATCTGGGACTGGCCAGACAGATCTGACTGCAGGACAGTGGTGAGAGCAGCATCACCAGATGTCAGTTCTCAGCCTCCCAAGGATCTGTAAAACGTGCAGAACTAAGCTCTGGGTTTCTAGCCTTGTCACCAGAGGCCCTTGCTACCCCCATCACCAGGCAGCAGCCTCCTGCCAAGTCCAGCTGGTCCCCTTGCCACAATAGCAGCCAAAGGCCAGCCAGAGAAGATTGCACAACCAGGCCTTGATCTGTATTTTCCACTGCTCAGCCAGAAAACCCCTCCTTTTTTCCAGCACAGCTGTTTTCCATCTCTGCTCAGGAAACATGCCCTGTTTTTGATTCCTGGTCTTGCTTTATGAAGCAATCATGGGCAGGCTGTCTGGGTGGAATGGGTCACGAAGTGGTGGATAACTCTGGATTCTGAACGCCAACACAGAACAAAGGGGAGCTTTGCCAAGGCTCAGGTGAGCCTGGGGTCAGCACACAGACAGGCTCCTGACGTCAGCACAAACGCAAGGTTTTCTTTCTCTGGGCTGTAGTGTTTGAAATCCCCCCTCCCTTTTCCTCTCCTGCCTGCTCGCCACAGCCTTTTCCTGGTTAGACCATGTTTGAGTAACAACATGTATGGGTGATGGTGTCATTATTTTGCTACATCTTACTCACACTAAACTCCTGGACCACGGTGGCTGTTGTTCCTAAGCTGCCAGCCTCGTACAGCTCTGTTAATGAGCTGCCTGTTTGTTCCCTCCCAGGCATTCTGGGTGACAGTATCAGAACACACAGCTGCAGCTGGGTAAAGGCAGCCCTGCTGTCAGAGACACTTCAGCCCTGTGCACACAGAGGGTGGTGGGGTGGCAGACAGTGGCTGCAGAGCCAGGATGAAGTGCAGACCCGGATGTGGTCCACTCAGGAACACCAGCAGCCAGGAACACCCTGGCATTGCACTTCTTGGCTCTCTCCCCAAAACACTGGAAATTAGCCAGGTCCCTGGCCATATCGACCTGGAAATTAGCTAGCTTCCTCAAGGGTTAAGGCATTAATGTTAACACCATCTATATTAACTAAAAATAATATGTGTGCAAAAACATCTGAGTTACAGCTGTTACAGGAGTCCTACCTTGCCTTTTCTGAGTCCTTCACGTGTGAAGAGTGGTCCCGTAGAGCAAAGGCCTATAAGGTGTCTTTTGTGCTGGAAGGGGTAGAAGGAGAAGTTACAATGGACTTACCTGGAGCTCACACAGAGGTGCTTCAGAACAGGCTTTGTGATCACGAAGGGCAGAACAAATGATGGAAGAGGCTGACCACTTTTTCTTTTTTAATTTATTTTTTCCTTGTAGGGTTGAGCTAACAACCAGCTGGGTCTGTGCCTCCAGGTAGAGGAAACACAGAAAAAGAGAAGGGAAGCAGAGTTCCACCTCCATTTCTTTTATAAATTTTCATTGATCAGTTCCTGGCCACTCTAACTGATTTAAGAGTGTCCACACAAAGGACTTAGTGCTATAAGGAAGGATTCAAAAATCATGGAATTGAATCCTTGCTGCCATCACACATCAATCCTTGCTGCCACAGCCTGCAGGAGCAGCAGCAGCTGATATGGGCAGCAACTCAGCAATCTTTCACCATAGCTACTTCTTTGCTTTTCAGTGGGAGTCCTTGTCCCAGGACTGGGGGTGCAGTGGCAACGGGAGGAGGGGAAGAACAGCAAGCAGACTTAAAGCTCTCTAGCAGTGCATTGCAGACCTACCAGCTGGCTCCTCCAGTCTCAGGACTCACACCAGACCATAGGATGCAGTATAGGATGTGCACAAACACTGGCAGGAGGGAGAGATGCCAGCCCTTGGTGTAGGCTCTGCCCTAGCCTGGCTGCACAGCTCTGCTCACAATGGGGGACACATACACAGCATCTGCCAGGGCTTGGCACAACTGCCCCTCCTGACAAGGGCTCTGAGGTTCCTCCTGTCCTTTGCTGTGGATGTGTACACACAATACAGTCTGTGAGCATCTTGTCCTGCCTCCTCCCTTTGAAGGCAAAGGTCAGAGGGATCTCCACAATTTTAAAGAGAATTCAGCTTACACTTCTGAGCTCCTTACAACATGTGTACCTTCCAAACCTCCTGACCACTGTGAATGCTTTCTACAGAGGCATACTGACTTCCCTTGGCTCAGCTGGAGTGCCCACCTGCTCTCTCTGCACTTTTGCCCTGCACAGCCCTGTGCCACCAGCTGGCATCCTACAGGAGACCTCTGCCTACAAAGCCCAGACCGGTTCCTGGTCCACAGCAAAACGGTCATACAAGTAAAACAACAATTTCCAGATAAAAAGGTAGCCCAGTAGTAGCTCATGCAGTCTGTGGGTCACATCATCCCAGCAGCATGGCCCTTTCACACCCCTAGGAACCTGTGAAGCAACATTCTTGAGCAACAAAGGGAAGCATGACACAGTGGCACATAAAATGAACTTGTTAAACTTCTTCCACTGCCATATTCTTTCTGCTGGGCTCTGATTTAGCCTTATCTCCAATGCCAGTACCTTGTCTTTACCTTCATCCCCATTCATTTTTACAGTGTCATTTTCTTTTGCATGAAGCACAATTAAAGAAGCTTAGGGAAAAGAAAGATTTCCTTTGTTTTGATGCCAAAGCTAAATGTTTTTCTTTTTTTCTCTTTTCAGTTTTCTAGTCTAAACAAGAGATGACATACCTTTTGAAAAGCAGCTTTCCTGAGGTGGCTTGTGCCCTGAAAGCATACACAACTGGAAGTTCCAGTGCTCCAGAGCAGCTGGAGGTGTTTCTACTGCCCTTGGGTGGTTAGAAGAAGGGCTGGATTCCATGCTCTGTGGCTTCAGTCCTCCCTAGAAATGGGAATACATGAAAGCATCAGCATCTTGCACAGCCTTCCTTGACATCTCAAGGGAGTTTACTGAGATATTCAGAAAGGTGATGCTTTGGAAAGCTGATCTCAAATCATACAGTATAGCAGTAAAGGTAAGAGATCTCTTAATAGTGCAAGAAGTACAAAGCAAAGCTCAAAGTTTCTCCAGGCCTTCTGAACAAACAGACCTATTTCTAACAGTTTCTGTGGTGGCTGGTTCTCCCAGCCTCATTAAGCCTGGAGAAAGGACAGCATTAAAGTGCATTTCTTTTATATGAAGCAAAACAAGGCACTGTCAGCTGCTGGAAAGCACTGAGTTCTTCAGACAGCCTTGAGATGCTTGAAGGGAGCATCTGTGAACACATATAAAATATTTGTGATCAAACTATGAAGCCTGTTACAAAATAGAGAGGTTTAAGTTGTGCTGCCCTTCAAAGAAAGCCTCTTCTGAGCAAAATTAAGTAGCATCCCATCTAAACCATGACTGCCTGTGTCACTTAAGGCTGATGGAATCAAACACAGGAGAGAAACCACGCAGTGGGAGGGAGCCTCTGATCGTTCCTTTAGCCTGTTGTTCTTTGGTACCTGTTAGAGCCAAAGCACTCCATCAGGCAGCCAAGGGCATGGCTGTTTTAGAAGTGTGCACAGCACTAGGGAGAGGTAGCAAAGCTATTTCAGGTAGCTCTAGTCCTCATCCAATTGAGTTCTGAAAATCTGCAAAGATAGAGATTTCATACACTTGCTGCCCTACCTGTTCCAGTGTTTATCCCACTCCACTGTGAAGTCCTTTTCTGTAGGTTGAGGAGTTTGTCTAGAATGCCACCGTTAGATTTTTCTCCCTAACGTGATGTGTGGAGGCTCCAGACCATCAGGAAAATCTCCCAGTCACAGCACTACAAAGGGAGTCTGCAATGCAATTCTGCATGGGCATGCAGGCTGCAGGGGCCCAGGGGTCTGGAGATGACAAAAGGCAGGGGAACTGCCTGGGCCTTGGCTTTGTCTCTCAAGGCCTGTGCCCAGTGTGCTGCCAACCATGTTTGCCGTGCATGTTTTTGTCAGCTTCTTTCCCCTCCTTTCAGACATCAGATAATGGTCTGAAAAAGCCTTCCCTCTAGAGTATCCTGCTCTCTGCTGCTATGCAGATAGCCACCTCCTCCTCTTCCTTAGCTTTGTCAGCCTGGGACTGTGAACAAGCCCCCTGCAAGAGCTGCAAGGAGCAATCACCCTCTTGTTCAGGTCTCCAGCTTGTTATGGACTGGCTTTGTGCAATGCTGAAGGCAAAAGCAAGGCATGGATGCTGAGCAGCAGGCATGGTGTGGCACAGAGTGAGGAGAGAGCCTGAGGAGAGTTGTAATGCTGAAGGCAAGGGTTGCCCCCCTTTGCTTCTTGGACAAAATGAGTCTTAATAACTTCATGTGCTTTTATAGTATCAGGTACAGGGAAATCCATATTTAGAAAGTGGCAATAGGACGAATTCAGCTAATGCCACCATATCTGCTTCCACTCTGCCTGAAAGAGTACAGGGGGCCTTGCTTTCCTCTGACAAAAGGGACTGGACTTGTATTAAGTTTGTTCTCCTGGCTTTGAAAGGCTTAGTTATAGTAGGGCTGAGAGCCAAATGCAACTCTGTCTTGAGCTGTTCCTTCTCCTCCCCCACTAAAGAATGATTTTTAAGCTCTGGACCCTCATCTCCACCCAAAATGACTGCCCTGATTTATTTTATGCTTTTTTGTTGTTTCCTTTTAAATCACTCCTAAGCTAAGCTTTTGTTTGCCAAGTTTTCAGCCTGGAGCAAATTTTTGCAGTCGAATTATAACCTCCTCTGCTTCCATTTGAAAAAGAGGTGTTTTTCTGGATATGCTGCTGTCCCACCCATTACTCACCTTGCTGCTGGGAGGCAGGGGAGATGGAAATCTTTTTAAATACCAGCATCTGAAAGTTCAGTGTCACAGGCATGGGCACACATCTGGTTAAAGCATTTCCTTCATATCTTGGCTCCAAGTGCTTGGCTGAGACATCTCATGGCAGTAGATGTGTCCAGGGAGCTGAGAGGGAGGGAACAAAGGACACAGAGTGGTTAGGTTTCTCAGAAAGGGAATGGCTGTGGGCTGGAATATAAAGAAATGCCAGGAGCAGAGAGTCTGCTCCCTCAGCACGTTACAGGGTTTGGCTCTCCAGGGCAGTGTGAGGCTCACCCACACTTGAGAAGGCGCCTCTAAAGCACAGGCTGCAGAAAGCAGGAGACTGCTGAGGACAGTGCCTTCCTCTGAAGGAGCAATGAGAGATGGGCTGAAAAGGTGCTATGACCTGGAGGCTGAGGGAGACTTGCAAACTCCTTCTTTTCCTCAAGGATTTTGGTTTCACTACTAAGGACTCAGTGAAAGCCTAAAAATCCCTGCTCAGCTGCTAGTCAGTTCCCAAAGCTGATTTTGAAGCCAGAAAGGTTCTGGAGAAGATGTTTTAAAACAAGAAACTTCATCTCCCCTGATGCCTGATTTACCAGTAGGATCTATTCCCTCTTGCTTACTCAGAGCATGCCTAAAAATGTTATCTGTGGTCTGGGGCAGGGTGTGGGAGGGTGCAAGTAGGAAGGGAACAAGACATATTTGGTGGGGAATTCCCTATGGATGTGTCGGATCAGGTTAAAGTGTTTCAGTGGATTACAAAGGTTTCTTGTACAGGAATTGATTCCCAAATTATTCTGCATTATGACCTTTTATTATTTTTATCAGCTTATTTCCCTTCCTTCCACAAGATCAGTTAACAAGCAGTGGTTGCCTCTCTCACTCCAGGGAGGTTGCTTGCCTTTCCACCACACCCCCTCTCCCAAGGAATTGCTCCATGTTAGGAGCCACTGTAGAATGCAATGACATTTTTACAGATGTTGATGTTGGCAGCAAGTTCTATGATTGCAGGGCACAGGTCTTCTAGACAGGCTATTGACAAGGGAAAAGAAGAGCCACAAATAAAATAACAACAAAAAGGCCAATTCTGGTGTTGAGCTTCCCTGCAAAGGGCAGGGCTGGACCCAGGACTAACTCTGAACTTGGTGACATCATCAGATGCATCTTAGCTTCTGAGACAGTCCAAGGGTCAGAAAACCACAAGGTAAAATGAATTTCTCTTGCTTTCTAAGAGTCAGAAACTAGAGTGGGGGGCATTAAGAGAAACCTCTTCCTGCAGGCAAGCTCTCTGCTGCATGTGAACTCCCACTGTTTAGGGAGTGACAGAAGCTGAGGACAGAGGGACTTTCTGGTCTATCCATCTGCTTACCCCAGGGCAGGTCAGCTCAGTCTGCCATCCTTGACTGAAATTTTTATACTGTGTTTTAAATATTTCCTTCATAGACCCCCACAGCCATCTTTGCACTTTATTCTTGGCCTTCATTAGATTTACTGCTATAAAGGTTGTTTTTTTTTCCTGAAAGCCTTACTGTAGTTAAAAATATCAAAATTTTGTCCTATATGCCCTGGACATGGAGAACAAATGATACCCACTCTCCTTGTATTATCTGTATTGTCTCTCCAGCCCTTTACTGCTCCATGATGTTATCACATTTCTCCTTCGTTCTTCTTGTTTAAGAGCCTCAGGCTCTCTCAGTTCTCCCCTTCTAAACCTCCTAGATTCTCTTCTCATATCTTCAGGCAAATGCCAAGCTTGCTATGTGAGGGAGAATGGCACAGCCCCATACTTTGGGGCAGGGCTGAAGTGTAGCTACATGCAAAATTGTCTGAAATAACTGAGGCAGCTTAAAAATTCTTCTCTCCAGACACTTTGCTGCAGTACTACAGTTCACTCCTCTCCCCAGATGAGTTATCAATTAGTCCGCAGGCTGTGTTTCACATGGCCTGGAGAAAAACCCAAAATATGGAAAGCTGCTTTCAACTGTGCTATTTTCAGGGATCTGTGAGAACTTCCAAAGCTAATTTCACCTCCCAAGTCAGCTTGTCCCAGCTACCCTCTGACATGTATTTTGCAAGTGTGCTTACAGGATCACAGAATTGCTGAGACTGGAGGCAGCTCTGGGATCATCTTGTCCGCCCCCTTTGCTCATGACAGGCTCAGCTCCAGCGTGTTGAGAACAGTCCAGTTGGACTTTGGATTATCCCTGAGGAGGGAGACTCCACAGCCTCTCTGGCAACCAGTTCCTATGTTCAAACACCTTACAGTAGAAGTCACTTAGAGTCTGTCTCTGTCCTCTTTATTCCTCCTATCAACTATTTATACACATCAGCTAATCATATCCAACTCCAAAAACCTCTTTGTCTTTTATCTCCTCTCCATGTCTTTTTCCCATTAATGCCTGCTCTGATCAGCAAAGCAGATTCCAGTTTTAGAGAGCTGCCAGGGAAACACACAGCAAACAACCACTCAGGTGTGTCCAAGTATTTGCTCCTGTTCTGATCATATCTACATGACCAAACCTTGTTGTACTTCCCAGTAACAAAAAGCAAGGATGCAGGGAGCAGAGCAATCAAAGGCAGCATCAGAAAAGAGGGATGAAGAACTGCTCTACTCATTTTCTGTATCCCAATTTTGACATCCATTTACAAAGACACACCCTCCTCCCACCATTTCTAGAAGCCTGCAGGATGATAAATACTTAAAAGCCCACGTGTAAGGAATCTTGTGATGCCTGTCTGAATCTGCAGGTGGTTTGAGAAGTGTCACTAGCTGACATCTCAACAGAAGATAACGAAGAACCACAGTTCTAGACAGGGTGGGAAAGGGTAGGAGGGCAGCAGCCCAGGATCTTTCCCAAAATACTGTATTTCTTACCCAGCCTCCATACTACTGCCAGCTTTTCCAGGGAAGGACTATGGTAGGGAGAGGATGGAAAAAAAAAAAAAACTCCTCTTCCCCTCCCTCCATTCTCAGTTCTGTGCTAAGAGCCCAAATGTTGCACTAATTTGACCTTGCCAGACCTTCCAAGGGAACAATTATGTGGGTCTCTGCCATTATGCCTTTACATTTAAAGTCTGCAGCCCTTCAGAGATGCAGGCACTCGCCTGGCTTACACTGCTCACATCAACATGATACAAATGAGCTACAGGCAAAGCAGGGCTGGGACAGGCATCCTTTGCAAGGGTTGTTGGGGAGCAGAAAATAATCACAAACTTCTCTCTGCCCACAAGGTGAAAACCTTTACAAACCATGGACACTCTGGACTTTCCCCTTGTCTAAAGCCTCATTTTTCCTTGGAATATTTATCTTTCCTACATTTCCCCTCAGTAATAATCTAATCAAGTAGAATTCTTCTGGTATTAATCAGATGAGCAAGGGAGCTTTAACTTTGTGGTTAATATGATCAATTGAGGATGTCAGGACGGCTTTGACAGGATCACCCTTGGAATTTGCCATTTATTAACTAGGCCATTAGCTAAAATGGCATGGCTGGGGTGGGGCTGGTTTTGCTTTGCACAAGGGAGATGTCCTGGTTGAGGGTGGGGAAGCTGAGGGTGGTGGAGTTCTGTCTCCATCTGATTCAGAGATCTCAAACAGCTGCCCTGGCAGCCCTGAGATATCTTTCTCCATCTGTGCACCTCTCTTTGATTTCATAATCTCTTCCCATTATTGGGAAACCATCACAAATCAAGCTGGAGACTGAACCAGGGGAGCTTGCACCACCACCTTGCGTAGGCTTGTGGTGCTGACCTGGGAGGCCAGGAATGAATCCCCGCTGCTCCAGGCTGCTCTGCCACGGCAGGAGACAGAAATGCTCCGAGCCCCTGGCCCAGGGCACCAGGAAGGAGAAGCTGGGTTTACAAACAGAGGCATATTACACTTGCAGAAGCAGCAGGGATACAAAGTAGGCACATGCAAAAAGTTCAGGCAAGTGAGGAAAACAAACTGAAGAATTTGTTAAAAAATTTGTTTTCTCTCCTTCAAGTTTAGCACTGACAGATGGATACCCATGGTCAGGTAATGGAAGAATACAGGGAAACAGTAAAGAGGAAGCAATTTTAAAAACATAGCTGCAACATTCTTTCCCTCCAAGCAGGTTTCTATCCCAGATACCAGAAGTTCTAAGCATCATTTACTGTATGCTCCAGACAACTTCACATGGGTTATTGCTAGAGGGAGCTTTCACAAATCTCAAAGATCACTGCACAGAACAGAGACAGAGGCACTCAGCACTAGAAGTCACTGGGCCATGATGCAAAGAGTTGAAGAGTGAAGAAAACTCCCCTAATATATCATAGGGTATGTCTTTATTCATTCCTCATTCAGGCAGGAGCAGGGAAAGAAAATAAGACCTCTATTCAGGGCCCTTTTTTTGTAGTAGACCTCAGGAAAGACAGCAGGGACTCCCTGTGACTGCGATCCCACCTGATGGCATAAAAGGAGTCTCTAATCCTCAGGGGCAATTGGAACACAATTGGAACACAAAGCTCCAGAGCAGAGATTCTGGGAAGGGGACAACAGGAGCTTCTCTGGACAGACACGAGTCAGCACCTGAGGAGTGTGAGTGTAGCCCACACAGGGGCCAGGTTTGAAAGCTGCCTCTAAATAGCATCTCCTGCTACCCTTTAAATGGAGGCAGCCCAGTGGTGTGGCCCAGCAGGGCAATTTTTAAATTCTTACAAACCCCAGAATCACAAAGGCACTGATTTCGAGCTTGCAGCAGCTCTGGGAGTCTGTGCACTGCAGTACCTGTCACTGCATCCAGACACCCCACAGCATTTGTTTGTCTTGACTCACTGGAGTAACTGGACTCAGCAAGGAGCAGAACTGGACCCCCACAGAGCATTTACACATCGTCCTTTGGACAGAGCTTTGAATACAGAAAGGCAAAAACCAGCATCGGTTTCTAAATTTTGTCCTTCCTGGCCAGCTAAAGAAAGAATTAGCACCAGAATCCAAATTGCTGCAGGAATAAAAGCACATCTAATCTATGCAGTCACCTCTCTTTGATGCACACAGAGAACATATTTACTTTCATTCACTCCCCCTTGGAATGTGGCAATTATGCATAGAAAAGCCTGAAAAAGGAGGGTCTTGAAATCTCTGTACAGTTTGTAATTTATAAATTTCCTAAATCACAAACCAAGATCTTGAGTTAGCCCTTTACCATTCATTCAGCACAAATAGAATTAACTGAAAATTTAACAGCCACTCCATAACTTCTCACATTGCCTATGGAAAAACCTATCAACTTATGTCTCAAAGTGCAGGTGTAAAATTCCTACTTCTCAATTTGTTCCAGCAACTGCTCTGATGAGGGAACATCCCAGAAAAAGTATTTCTTCACCAGATACTTTGCAAAAGTATGGTTCTGAACCCAAATTCCCTATACCAAAGTAATCTTCTTCACCTTACACAGATCACTTAGTCTTCATTTAGAAAGAAGGTTATGGGTTCTCCTTGAGGCAGTTTGCTCCAAAAAGGTCCACCCAAAAGATAAATGAAAAGCCAAAAAATTGTCAACAAAAAATAGAGACTGAACCTAGCAAAACTGCTGCTGATATTCAGGAGCAGAAACCACATGCCTCTTGCCTGAACAATTTCCAAACCATAAATGATGTTTAATGTGGAAAAAGTCATAAATGTACAAAAGTTACTTCTAAAACCAAAAACACAGAATTCCTTACTTATGGCTTTGATGAATGAAGTGTTTTGTATTCTGGCGTCATGCTTGGCACTCTAAAGAACTTTTCTGCTCGCTGGAAATTAATGGCACTGCATGTTGGCATGTCCACTGGCCTGCAGCAGACTGAGAGTGCCCTGCAGGATCCCAACACAGGCTGTCTCTGTTGGCTGCTCAGCAAGGTGGAACAAGTTCTCCTTGCACCAGTCATATATCACAAAAAAGGGTTAAATAATACTGAAAAGACTTTAAATGGTTCTGTGCATTATGTTCTTCAGTGCTGTTGGCTCCTACCTGTCTTTCAGCTACTGTCCAATTCAGGAAGAAACAATGTGTGAATAAATCACACACAAACCAGAAGCAGCTCACACAAAGCAAAGCAGATTAAGGTATTTCAAAGGACACAGGAATTAAGGAAACAGTGCTTTAGTCTCCTGTCTGGTACTGTTGATTTGCAGACATTTCCAAGTGTGTTCCAGAACTATATTTAAAATTAAGCTTTTAAAGTAAACAGTTTCCACTGGGTGCCAAGATTGCTTTAATGCCAGAACAGAAAGCTCTGTCTGACACATGCATAATTTTCCAAGCCGGAAATATAACAAAGCATTTAATACAACAGACATCATTTGATAGTCTCAGCTTAGACTCCCACTTGGCAGTGGCAGTAACCAGTCTTCCATCAACTGCATCCAAAAATGATGCTTGCCTAACTTGTTATCATGCAAAACATTAATGGGAGTATCTTCCTCTTTTGAAGTCCCTTAGAAATGGAAACATAGGCTGAAACTGCCTGGTACACAACGAGGCAGAACATCTGAGAACCCTTCCCAGGTGGAAGCAGACAGAAAAACACAGGGAAGCAGCCTTTTCCGTACTGAGTCACATCATGTACACACTGGGGATCCATGGGAGCACAAGGAAGCAAACCAGTAACTATTTTATGGAAGGGCCATGCTGGAAGAAGTCAGCAAGCCTGGAGCTGCCTGGTCAGCTCTCTGAAGGCAGCACACGCTGTTCTGAGAGCTATCTGCTTTCTTTGCTCCCCTACCACTGGTTACTTTTTGCATTATGCAATCCCAAACTTTAGAACAAGGATCTTCTTATCTTCCTGGATCAGTGAGTGGCACAGGTTCTTCACTTCTTCACCTGGTATGAAAGAGAGCTATTTTAACTCCTTCACTTCCAAAATGTACATATTTTTGGTTATAAACACATGTATGACACCAGATCCTCAGGATAAACAACATTTGAGTGATAGTTTTCCTAGGCTTAAGTGGTCTGTTGGAAGAAAATCATTGCTGAAAATATGTGAAAATATTTTAAAAACCCAAAAAAACCAACAAATCACAGTATGATTTGTTTAATGACACTTGGTGATGATCTGTAGCCTTGTCCCTACACAGAGAAAAGGCTCATTACCTACCAATGGATCTTTGTGAGCAGGTCCTGGTAGTTGTTTTCATCATTTCTAACAACCAGTGACTCAGTTTTCCTTTTCTCTTCCTGCACCTCACTGAGTGAATTAAACAGGCTGTCAGTGGCTCAAGGCCAAGTCCAGCCCTCTCTCTCTGACAGCACACTTCAATTTTGCTGTTCCAGCACTTCTTGTGGGACAGGTGCCCAGTAAGTGCTTTAGAAACCAGTGTTTACTATTCACAAGAGGAAGAATTTCAGGAAAAATACTATCCTAACATCCATGACAGGAGTTTTTTATAACCCCCTTGTTAAAGTCATGCTTTTGGTATGGCAGCCTTCTGAAATGCATCTCTTTTGGGGTCCAACCCATTCTGCAATTTTCTGTGTGCCTGGAGTGAACATTCCCTCAGGTCTGGTAGGATCCAGATCCATGGCAATGTTCTCCCTGGGAAGCAGTGACTAACATGCTGCTTAAAAACAAGTTGTTAGTTCTGAAGTATGTCAGAGGAAATATATTCCTGAAGCTGCCCACTGCAGCATAGCTGGCCTTTCCTTAAGGCTGCAACTGAAAAGACCCAAATCCTTTGTGTCTCAGCAGACTCTCAATTCCTGAACAGGCAACAAAATTGAGTGTCCCCCCTAAGAGCTGATGAAGTTCTCTCTCTGTATTTTGCTGCCAGTGTATCTTGCTATTTGACTTCTAACAAGTTTTCTTTTCAACAGAAGCAACTTCTACATCACCTTAGAGCTGGTGCAGCTGGGTCAGAGGCTGTGCACAGAGTGACACGTCATGCATCAATTGCAGAGGGAATTAGCTCGAGTTCCATGGGACTGATAAGGCATTTTTCAGCATTTTCAGTTTTGTTTTACTTTCTTGCTCATTATTGAATGCTGCTCCTGTTTCTTATCCATTTGCAATGTGCCTGTGTCTTTAGTGCTTCTGTATAGCCCTCAGCAATCCACATGTTGCTCCCCTGCTCCAACCTGATGCTTGCTGGAAATCCTCCTATGCTTTTCCCAAAAGACTGAGGCACTTTCTGCTCTTTGCTTTTTCTCAGCTATCATATGTGTTTTCCCTCACACCTTTTAAAAATTTGCCACCAAAACAGTCCAGTGTGCAATATTGCAACAATCTTTGAACAGTCATTCCTGGAGCTGCTATGGAAACAGAAGAATTGCTGGAAAAGAGTTTTCTGGCAACTCAGGCTCCCCACCTGCAGCCTGGGGCACACCACCTGAAGCTGCTATCATAATGCCTTGTCTCCTATCTCATTAGGGCAGAAGGTAAATTGTGATTCTTTATTCCTCAGCACAGATCAGAGAAGCATCCTGAATAAATTCCCCTTTTCTCTTTTTATATGATAATTTTATTTGGAGATTGCTTCCAATCTCGGTTCAAGAAATGCTTTGGAATGAAGAGTACAGTAGTATACATTATTCAAATGGATAAAGATCCTCACCACTGCAATGCTGCACCCCCGTCCTTTAAAAGCTGCTGTTAACCACTGAATGTTAACATTCTTTTTTTGCCCTAGCTGGACAACTCCATGATCAAAACTACACTCATTAAACATGTACCAAGAGACCACAAAAAGACCCCCTTATTTTCAGTAAATTAAACATAGTGTTAAACAGAGTGCTAAGATTGACTCTGAGTTATCAAATGAAGAAGCTCCCAGCTTCAAACACATAGATCAAGGGACAAAAGCTATTGGTAGAGCTTTGAGTCAATGGAAACATTGGCATTATTTCTATCAGCATTGGTGGGTTACAATACAGTAGACATTCCTGAACCCCAAATTTCTCAAAAGAAGGAAACGGTCCTTGGACCAGGCCTGAAGTTTTCCAGGGAAGAGACATAAAAGTTTGTCCTGCTGCCACACAGACTTTGTTTGGTGACTAAGTATGCCTGAGTATCTTGTTAACATGCCCTACAATCTTGAAAGCTGACCCTTTGCAATAAGAAGTGTGACAAAGAAACAAGCTCTTGAATGGGGAAAAAAGGCTCTATGCCCCAAGCACTGTAACCCGAATCAGGGCCTTTCTGAAGGAACAAAGCTGCTTGTACACAGGTGCCTGCTCCTCCAGTCAGCGGGTAAAGTGCAAGCCAGCAGCACTGTTGGGAATTGGGCAGCTCAGGAGTTTGAAGCAGAGGCTGGTCTGCTTTGTCTCTCGATGTCACAACAGTTCCTGAAAATTTCAGAGTTCCAGGAGAGCTGCCCGACTTCCTCTGAGCCGCTGCCTCCAAGCTGCATTCGCAACACTGGCGGCCTGTGTATTTCAGGAATGCAAAAAACTGGCACAGTGAGGTCTATGATTCAGCCAAGATGATGTGTTGGGACATGACTGAAGTTAATTAAAAGGAGCTTAAGACAGACAGACAAAAAAAAGAGTTTGCAAGACTTCTTAAAGAGCCAATTAATTATTATTTGTGGCTGCACACGCCAGCTGGGCCACAACATGGAATCTCCCCAGCCCTTACCACTCACCTCAGAGTCTTTATACAATGCCAAAGAAAACCCATATGCAGGTCAGCCTTTGGGAGCTCTGGGCCAAACTCCCTCCTCTAAAGCTGAGCAGAACTTTACATTCAGCAGAACAGACTTGTTTACACCCACAGATATATGCTTGGTCTAAATCGTGGACACAGAGCAAGAAATGAATGATATCTTGGTTGACACGTAAAAAAGCATGGGATCTGCAGAGCAGGATGACCCAGGGACAATTGTCTTTGTAAACATGAACTGGAAAAGGAAGGACTGGCTCCACCTGGAGTCAGGGTGGAGGAAGAGAGAATAAATGTGAATAACTTCAGCCCCTCTACTGCATGATAGTGATAATTTTCACTGCTGCACAAGGCACTCACACTTAAAGAAGCATAATTTCCCTGAACACACTTCCAGACTAGTTTCCTATAAGAAATTCATTGCCTCATTAGCAATTCCCTAAGACTCTAAATTCCTTTAAATTCCCAAAGACTAAATTCCAAGTCCCAAGTCTACGGACCTAAACCCTTCATTACTTCCCTGAGGACAGCTAAGCAATATTCACATGTGTGAGCAACCTCTTTGCTTTCAGTTCTCTGTACATTCAGCCAGCGCTGTCCCAGAGGCACGGCTGAGCAAAGGCAGGAGTGGGCCTTGCCCAGCCTTGGGAACTCGGAGCCACATCACTGCACAGACAGAGCAGTCAGAGCTCCCAAAACCGGCACTTTCCCTGCTCAAAAGGCCAGACGGTGCTGGGGTCTGTCAGTAGCTGGCGTGTATGTTTACCAGGAGGTTACAAACGTCAGGAGGCTGCGGGTGATTGCAGCTCCGAGGCTGCCGTGTGCGTGTGAGTGGCACGGCCGGGCTGCTCCCGCGGCAGGGCCAGGAGCCTCCCAGCGCTGCAGGCCCCACACCTGCTCGCACAGCCCTGCCTGCACGTAGACCTTGGCAGCCCCTGTGGCATTTGCTGGGGTGGGGGTGGGAAGACCACGGTGTCATTTACACACAGGTTGAGCAAACCAGGTGCAATCAGTTTGGGTTTGGCTGAAGAATCCTCCACCCTTCTCGAGCTATTTAACCCCTGCAGTGCCAAACCTTTATGCATGCCCAGGACAATAACAGCATTAGTCTGCAGAGGAGGCATTTGTAGATCAGTCATCATTCTCATATTGCCAAAGGCAATGCAGGAGGGATAGGTCATGTTGAGAGAAAGATAGCCAGCCCTCCGGCTACTGTACTCTTAGAATTATTTCAATCAAAGCAATAAATATACACAGTAAATATAAACTCAGCTGTTATCTGAAAATTGTTTCATTGTCCTGTCACCTGGCTTTGGACAAGCTAAAATGATGCATGACAACCCTTTGAAGAGCACAGTATAAGGATCCATATGCTGCAGATGCAATGGGCAAGAAGGTGGCAAACAGACAGTGGGCAAACCAAGCCTTCAGGACAGGGAAGTGATGCAGCACTGCCAGCGCACAGTCCTGGGACACAGCTGCACGCCAGGCCAGGTCTGTCCCATGGCAGAGACAGGGGCCCTGGGATCCATGGTCTGGAAATTGCTCTCTGGAATACCCACTTTTGCCTTCACACCCACTGAGCTCGCTGGTTTGTGGGGTATACAGCGTGCAGCTCTCCCATACAGGAAGATTTGAGTATGCAGTTTGTAGGGGGTGGACAATTACCAGACCCTGACATCAGGGGTTCATAAAGTCAACCAAGGGGTGTTTATTCCCAGTCTGTTTTGTTCCTCAGAATTAATACCATAATAACAAAGGCTTAATTTCCCTATGGGAAATTGCTGAGTGCAGATTGTTCAGTCTGTGGGGGACATGTCTGCAGAAAGGCCTGGAAGAACAGATTTTATTTGAGTTTCTGTTTCCAGGTGTTCTAAACCTTTCACAAAGGGTTGAAGAAACAGGGGAGGGTCCTGGGGGGAAAGTCCCGATTTAAAGTAGCTTAACACCTTGCTGGATCCTTGCTGAATGCAGTTTCAAATTAGCAACTCCAAACCAGCAGGAAAAATGCTTCTCTCGACCCCTGGGGGGTCAGTGCAACACCCAAGCACTGGCACAAGGCAGAGCTAAGGTTTGACACAAAGGACTGGGTTGCTCACCTCTCTCGGGGGCTGAAGCCCGGAGAAAGGGGCACTGCTTCCAGAAAGGGACAAAGCCAACCCCACAACAAAGGACACTTTTCAGCAGCACATAAAAGGAGGATCTGGCTCTGCCCCTCCGGCCAGACCCCACCCCTCGCAGCGTGCAGGCCTTGCCCCAGCCAAATCTAATCAAGTCTGACACACAAGACAACAGGGACGGACACTTGCCTTAGGCAGCCCCCTCATCTGCTCCTCACCCACACATCTCCCCCCGGCGCACAGGGCGCTTCCTTGCTTGAAGAGCTGAGGCCGGCCCAGGCCCCATCCCTGCCGCCATCGCCCCCTCCGCTCGGGCAGGCACCACCCCACAGCCCCGCGGCCCCGGAGCGTGAGGTGAGCGCCCCGCAGCCCCGGCCTGATGGAGCGGCTCTGCCCATGTGTGGGGAGAGGCAGCCCCGACCCTGCTGCAGTGGGGCACGAGCATCGCCTGCTTGCAGCCGCTGCTGAGGCTCCCTTTGCCTTAGACCCTCCATAAGTGCCCCCACGTACCTGGAGGAGTCTTTGCCCCCCAGCCCTTAGAGCTTAAAGTGCAGCTGAGTGTTGATTAAAGTACACAGGAACTGGGCCAGATCCTCAATAATACAAGTGTTCCTTCAGATAGGTGAAAAAGCCTCCAAAGCTTCATAATAATGCATTTAAGCATTGCTGGGACAGTCAAGTAAGTGCTGAAGGTAGAAAGCAGCTCAAAGCAGCCAGACCTGTCTCCTAATAGCAGAGAAGGCTGAATATTTCCTAAAATTGTCCCTCCTGCATTATCCACACCATTCCTCAGGTCAGGACTCAGTGTGCTCCAGAGTGGGCGAGAGTCTAGCAAGGAAGGCTGAATAAGCATTGCTTGAAAGGGAGGAGGCAGGAATTCACCAAAGTGAAGAGGAGGAGGAGAGAGCAGAGGCTGTTTTTAGAAGTACTGGCACCATCTTTGTCTGCAGTGGCCAGGAAAATGGTTGGAAGCCCCATGACTTGAGCAAGAGACCCAGACCTGGGAGCCAGAAGAGGAAGGGACTTGGCAGAAATTCCCCAGCAGAGCGAGGAATCATTTATGCAGCAGAATATTCAGCTTGGCCTCACTGCAAAGAAAAGCTGCCAGATACCTGATCGTGCCACCAGTATATTAGCACTCCACTCCCCTGCTCTAATATAGTCATGAATCTTCTTCATGCACTTCTATCTTCCATTTGATCAGTTTTACACAGCTTCTCTGCAGCCCTTCTTCCTTCACTGCCCTGGGGCCATCACAGCATTCTCCCAGAGCCATGGGTGTCCCATCCCCCTGGCTCCCAGCTACCCAGCCTCATTCCTTCCTCACTTGCCCTTTGGGCACTGTTGTCCCACCCTCTCCTTTGAGAGTCTCACAGCACATGGAAGGGTGAAAAGCACCACTCTGGCCTCCCTAGGGTTAAAGACAAAGAGGCCAAGTATCAAAGAGCCAACTCAGGGAAATTTTGGCACCTGCAGGAAGCTGAGATAACCTGGCTGATGCATTGCTAAACTCACTGCTTCAGTTTATCTTTACCCTTCCTCTCTGAACTAGCTGCATGTAGCTCACTGCATGGTGCAGTGTGGCACAAAGCCCTGGGTAGCCAGAATGTCTGCAGGAGACAGAGCAGATAGAGGAATATTCTGTCACTGCATTTATTTTCTTACTTGCTTGCACCACAAAAAGAGAGTGAGAGGCTCAATATCAGGCAGCTGTAGCACCTGACACAGTATCACAATGGAATTAAGATGCACCTTTAGCAGTGCAGAAAGTTGGCTGCAAGGGTTGGTGGTGCCAGCTTACACTGATGGGCAGTCTGAGAGGTTTACACCCATGCCAGCCAGAACTTTGAAACAGAGCAGTGCCACTTCAAATACAGACAGACATCTAAAAGCTTCACTAGCAACTGATAGTCATGTCCTTGGTTTCTGAGCATGTTTGCCCCTTTTCTACTTTAAAAAATGAAGCAGAACAGTTTTAACTGTTAGGGACTTTTCAGGGCATAGCCATACACCAAATAATTTCCCTTTGCTATAATGTATGGAAACAAAAATGACCCTTTTAGAAAGGCTATAATCAGCTGGTTAGAATGTGCATATCTCTCTTCCCAACAAACACAGAAACATAAATCTACACTTGAGTTGTAGTCCTGTTTTAACATGTCATCTACTAAGACTGTCAGTTTCAGTCTAGCTATGAAAATCTGTTGCTGGGGGAATAAAATCCTAGCTGAAAGTCTAGAGCTAAAACAATAACTATCCTGGAAACATTTGTTAATGAACAAATGACTGTGTAAAACATTGCATTGACAATTGTATTTTGTACAATTGTATTTGTATAATTGTATTTTAATTATCCTCTGTGTTGACAAGAAACATAAACATATCCAAATCCACTTGGCCAGTGTTAAAAATTAAGACAAGAAAATTCACTTTGGACCTGATACTTACCACACTGGGCTTGAAGTCACACAGAACTGGTTCCAGACCTTGTGTCCAATGAATCCTGCTGCAGACAGGACCTGCATTCTTTCCCTTTTAGAATAAATGCTTGCACAGGGAAGGTCTTGTGCCACACAGCAAAGTGGGTGACAGCAGCAGGTATGGAGGGAAGCACAGGAATGGATTTTTAATCATAGCTAAAGAGGATGACTGCTAAGCATAGAAGTACAAACTTTGTTCTTGGATACTTCAAATTACAAAAAGTTGGGTCCCTGCCTAGTTTTTGCAAGTTAGCTGGATTACCATCCTGCCTTTCTTTCTACTCATTCAGGCCATGAGTTTAAGGCTCCTGAAAGGCACCAGATATTGGGGGGAGGAAGGGTGTATTTGTTTGTTTGACCTCACCTTGCAAAAACAACAATAAAAGAAGGGAAAACCATTGGATGGCTTGAGATTTACTTTCCAGCAGAGTATGACTAAGGCAGGGAGGCAGCCTGGTAAAGACTCAGGACTTTGGGGTGGGACAAAAACATACAGAGAAACTCAATAGAAAATAAACAAGATAGATAGAAGTTTCCAGTAGAGTGAAGAAAATGGAGACCAAACAGGTGACTGGGAGGCAGTTTTTGTGGACACAGCCTGGAAGGGAGGAGAGCCAGGAGTTTAATCTCCAGGCATCTCCAGGCACAGTCTATTAATATGGAGCCAGCAGACTGACAGACTGAAGTAATAGGTGAGAAAAGCAAGGGCAGAGAGACAGACCAGAGAATAAAGCTCACGTGGAGGTGAGTGGTCCAAATGCTGTGCTGGACCCTGTTTTGGTTAGTTGCTGTTGTGTAACTGGAGATTTCACATTGGCTTCCTGGAAGTCTATAGTATTCAGGAATCTCCCCCAGGGAACTTGCTGAATGGAAGAGCACAGTGACCAAGGTGAGCCACAGGCAGTTAGTGGGAGGTAGAACAGAAAAGGTGTGAGGGTGAGGATGAGGAGAGAAAGTATCTAAGAAATACAAATTGATGCTGGTTTGTGGGACAGGGAAAATCTGAAGAGGAAATGATACCAGACAAAAGGAAGGTCCTAGGAGAGAACACAAGTTCTTTGAACTGAAATTCTGCTTTACTTTAAAACACACACATTGCAACAGAGATGTGCATACACACACACAAACAAGTCAAGTATCCACATGAACACAGTTGGTTCTGGATATCCCTTCTTTCTTTAATTGGTCCCAGGTGAGGCATCAACAATCACATCTGGAAATTTTTATACAAATGGCAGGAAAGCCAATGACTCGGGTCACAAATATTTCACGCTCTCTCTTTGCCAGAAACAGGACAAATGTGGTTTACATCTGCCTCCCTATAAATACACACACACTTGCAAGATTCTCTGCTATGGTAAATACTTGTGCATGTAAAAGCAGAGCTGGTCAGTGTTCCTCCCATCCACCCAAAGGAGATTTGGTCAGAACTAAGAAACTGGATGCTGGGTGACACCTGCAGTCCAGGTCAGGCCTATTGTCAGTATCAGGATCAAGAGATGGCAAAGACATCCTTCCTTGCTGGCTGTAGAAGCAAAACACAGAATCAAATTTCATGGATGAGCACTTTCAAAAGCTGCTGCAGCCCCTGCCTTCCAGACCCATACTCTCTGTGAGACCACAGTGTCAGGCACACCCAGTTTCTGTCTGACATGCAAACTCAGCTTAACTTTCAAAAGCTCACCTTTCAAGAAAAAAAGCCACTGGGTCCTCCCTTAATCCCCTACTCTTCCTGCCTCAGGTGCCAGCTACCACCTGAGTTTATCCACAGGGAGTCAACAAGAAACTGTAATCGTTTCTTGTCTGTGATGCACTAATTCAAGCAAAGCACTGCCTGACTTAATTAGTTCTACCCAGAGTGCACTGGTGCTGCAAAAGGCTCTACAAATACAACTCATCTCAGCAGTAAGGACCAACCTCTTGGGCATCAGAGGATGAACTCAGATCAGGTTCTAACAGTAGCACTGTTTCCTAGCAGAAGTGCTGTGTTCAGCTTCTGCTCAACTACTCTATGAGCATTATAATTGCAAGAGATGGACACTGTGTCAACAGTTCTCAAAATTGCAGAGAAGCTGTATTTCTCTTCAGTGCTAGCTAATTCTTAGAAGAACCACAATATCTTTGGTTTTCTGCGATGTCCTGCTAGTGCAGGTGATGCTGTTGGTAGGTGGCAGTGGACACTGGATGAGGAGAGCTGAGAGGTGTGCTGGGTGCAAGAGTGTGCACAGCAGGCAGAGCTGGGCAGGGAAACTTCCACACCCCTAATGAGCCAGCTCTGATCCTATCTGTGGCAGCTTTGTGTTGCTCCAGGGGTAAAGAGACTGCAGAGGTGACTTACCTAGATGTCAGAGGGAACCTCCTAATGCCACCAAAGCGATCCAAGTCAGTATTTTTTCATTCCCTCTGCCTGCCCTTGGCATAGTGGATGTTCCAGTAGTGGTTTTACAGAGCTCTGCCAACTTCTGGGTAGCAGGGTATGACATGGCTCACTGCACCCCTAGAACAGCCTGGAGTCTGCAGCTCTGAACTCCAGGATGATGAAGCTGCTTCACAGACTTTGATCAAAAATAACTTTCCGCACTGAGGAGATTGCCTAAAGCTAAAGACACAACTTTACCTACCTCTGAATGTCCACTGTTAAGCTTCCCACCATCAGAATTTGTAATGGACAAGAGTCAACAGCACCCAGCTACTGTATCTTTTGGGTTTGATCTTTTCCCTTAATCTGTGGCATTTAACTAGAGCACCTGACTATATTTTCTCTCATCTAAAGCTTTAAAACAAATTGGAAAATTCCATGTATGTTCAAGTAGAAGCTGATCACTCAAGCAGAACAGGACAGCAAGAAACACATTCTCTTATAGTCAGTGGAATTCCAGAGGCAAAGCACTTAAAATTGACAAAACGTCATCATTTTTTATTCAATGTTTAATTAACACATTCAATTTACCTCTACTCCTACTGTTGCAAGAGAGATTAATAGCTTACTAATTTTAGGTGTTTTTTTAAGGATTAAAGAAATTTGATTAAACACTTCATCTCTTGACTGTTAGATGTTTAGAGCACTCCATCAGCCAGGCTCAGATCTGTGATGCTGCTGGTTCCTGTCTGAGCCTCACAAGTCCAGAACAGGTGCTCCCCTACCAGGTGCCTCATTTGCCTCATTCTCTTTGGACCCCTACAAGAGACACTGCTGGAAACAGGATCCCTGAACTGATCAATGAGTTTGTCATGGATGGCTCACACCAATTCCTGGAGCTTTCCAGAAGCCCACACCAGGCTAGCCAGCATGGCAGGACCAAGGAAAACTGAACCAAGTAGAAGCAGCAATGTTTGGAGTCCTGGCTCCAAGTGCTGACAGACAGTGCTGTGCTCTGATTTATTCCCTGGAGCCTTTCTAAGGGCACACATTGAAATGACCTCCCCACGTGTCTCATCTGGTATGCCACAGGTGTGAGGCTGTTGCTGCTCTTAACATCTTTTAAGTGTTCCACCAGATGAAAAGATGAATTCCCTTTGTTCCTTGGAGATGGAGTTTCTTTCATTTCCTGCATAAGGATGCAGTCCACACTTCCAGTAGAGGGACCAGATGATGTAGGCCTGGAGGGCAGGGGTGCATTTGCATGGGATGGGCTATCAGGTGGGTTTGCACAATTAATCACTTGCACCCATTGGTAACAGCAGAACTGTTCTGAGGGGTTGCTCTGTATCACAAGAGCTGCAGAGAAGAAAACCATCATTTCATACCTTTTTGCTCTCAACCCATGGAATGAGTCCCCTTAAAACCAAAGCTGAATGAAAGGACCATGATTTAGCTTATTTGCATATGTGATTATGTAAATCAACCTACTGCTTCTTATCCCATGGCAGCAGAGCTGCCTGCAGAAGAGCCTCCAGTGGAGAAGATTGGATTATGGAAAGGGACATATGCGTGAAAACAGGTCCTGGCTGCATATTTAGAGTTCATCAGCAGGCACGTGGAAAGAAGGGGGATTTAACCCTTCCCTGTCAGAGAGACAGGACAGAGAAAAACAGTGCAACAACCATGAAGAATGCTTAGATACAATGCAGCAGCCTTTACTGGAACATGTTTAATGAAGTATTTTGTGATCGCTTGGACAGCTGTGTGCAAAAGGGTTAATGATCATAAGCCAACAGAAGTCAAAATGGTGAAATATTTCTAGCTCCACGATCATCACAAGAAGAGACATCATTCACATGTCATTGTCACCTTGTGATGTGCACAGTTCCTGCTTGTTGCTCACCAGCATGCCCAGTACCCACCTCGTGGATGCATGTCCAGCATTCCCGTGCAGCTCTCCTGTATCCCATTGCTGGCTGCACTGGCATCTGCACCAGCCTTCAGCTGCCACCCCACAGGTGCAGCATCCAAGCCTGTGCCAGCTGCACTGCCCAGGACATGCCATGGCCCTATAACTCCTTACCCTTTATTATGGATCTGCCTGCCTAGCACCCCACTACCTCCCAGGGGTGCCCAGGGCAGTGACAAAGCAGCTTTTTATCCCTGAGAGGCTCAACAGGCCCCATGATGGAGCAGCACTGCTGGGGTTAACACAACCCCTGTCCAGCATATCTAAGCATCTGTAGGAGGGGAACAGTTTTAATCCTGTGGAGAAGCAAACAGACCAGGCCATCTCCATCTAGAGGAAACAGGAGCAGCATTCAGGGATGCACAAAAACTGCTACATAGTATTTTGCAATCTCTAAATAATATCTTACTAGGGCTAATAGGGCATCTCTCACAAAAAAACCCCAAACAAACAAACAAACAAAAACCAATGACAACCAAAAAATCATTAAAAGTAACAAAAGGAAAAAGAACTGGCACTTCTAAAGAACATGGCTAATATGAATCAGCCATCTTACAAGTAATAATTTTAAACTGACTACAGGAATAAGTGACAATAACTTTAGGATTTCAAGAAATGTCCCAAAGCAAAACTAAATATGTCTCTGGATTTCTCTTTGTTCTAAAATTTAAATCAAGATGATTTGAGCCAAGAGTCACTCAGCTTTTAAAGCCAACTTTGACCAATTTAAAGTTTCTAAACCAAGGGAAATAAAGTAGATTCTTTGGAGGAATTTTGCATGCATGACACAAATTCAAAGCAAAAGGTGTTGTGTGGGGGGAGGGTGGGTTTTGTTTTGTTAATCCTAACAAGACTGGCAAAACAAGGGGGATTGTAGCAAAACTTTTGGTTGACCCAGACCAGTAACATCTCTTCAAGTTATTCTGTTGTTATCTACCCTGGGTCAGCCACCCTAACCCATCCTTTGTGAATATATGGAAAAGTACATACAGCAGCTGACACTGGCTAACTCTGGCTCATTTTTCAGCTGTAAGCAGGACTAAGGTGAGATCAAACGGTGCTGAGTCAAACCCAAACTTTGTAAAATGGCAGAATTATGCACAGCCCTAAGATAGTCCCAGAGGACCCACTTTAAATATCTGCAGTTTGAAGTGTAAATGAATAAAACAAAATTCCTTCACTTACAGGATTCCTCATCCTCCTAGCTTCCTCAGGATCATCAGATTTGATGCCCTCAAGGACAAGATCAAATTCAAGATGATGGAGCATCTGGAATGTATCTGTGCCTGCAGTTTAGATGCCAGCTTCCTCTTCTGTGGTGCCAGTGCCTCTGCAAATCATGCTCAGAATCAGGGGAACAACCAAATGTGTGTTTGTTTTCACGATCTTCAGAATTAAGAGAGGGGATTAGCTGTGGGATTTCTTGCATTTCAGCTGCACTGCTTTAGCCATAGCACTGTCCTGATTCTATGGTAGAAAGGATGACACCAGAGGAACAACATCCATCTAGCTCCAGCAAAAGTATTCTGGCAACTTGCAAGATAATTACTAAACTTCCACTCATTTTTGGTTTTTTCCTCACAGTGGAATTCAGAGTATGTGGTGGTTGGAGTCCAAACAGCCCTAGAGGCTTGTATGGGAGGGACTGCCAGTCATGGTCACTCCAGAGAGGAGGGAGAAGGCAACAGAAAGGAAGGAATCCAGCTGAGGGAAGGAACATGCATGCAGACAAACCCATCCCACTGAGGATTGCAAGGAGGAGCAGCATGCTGAGTTCAACACATCCTGAGGGACAGAGCTTGGAAGCAATGAGAAGGTCTCTTGGATGCAGTCAACAACAGCAGTATGAGCTGGCTGCTGGCAAGGGCTGTCGATGGCAGCATTCACATGATGCTGCTTTTTCCCATTTTGAATGCCCCCTGTCAGGCTTGTACCACTCCAAAGTACCAAGACCCCATATACACTGAACCTCTTCTCTTCAGCCTCCTCAAGGCTGGCCATGGACCTGTGCTGTTGCCTGTATTTGGGAAGGCCTGGGTGCAGCTGCTGACAGCCACTGATCTCTGCAGTCAGGAACTGACAAAGACGTGGCAAATGTACCCTGCAGAGACAGGCTGGCACGTTTAACCTGCACCAGCTGGAAAAGTGACTGCTGAATACTGGAAACTGCTTTATCCACGGGGTTGGTCTAAGGCAGCTCTTGCCAAACTGACCAGGAGCTTTGTGCCCCAACAGCAGGGTATTCTGTACCCACAGCAGGGTAAACAGCCTGGGTCAGGGTGTGCTCTCAGTGCAGCTGCTGGAGCACTGGCAGTGCCCTGGCCCAGCCTCAGTGCCAGCATCACTGCCATGAGGCAGCCAGCCCCAGCTCAGAGGTTCACTCCAGCAATGCCTTCCCGTTCCCGGCTGGCTGTCTCCCATGTGGCGACGCATAGCACTATTCACCCGACCACTGGCCCAGCCCAGAACTGTTTTTATTAGAAAACACTAAGGCAAGCCTTTCCAAGCCTCAGAAGAATCATCTTGTAAAGATCTGGGCTTGAGATGCCAAATGATTGCTGCTTTGGCGGAGTCTGCACATTCATTTTTTATTGGTCACAAACGCTTTCCAGATGCTGGCATGCTGGCTGCAGATTGCAACTCTGGGGACTTGGCTCCCAGCCCCAGTCACTTTGTTAAACTCTTGACCTGCTGTGGGTTAAAAGAAGCGGGGAATGGGACTGAGTCACCATGAGGGCATTGCTAAGAGAGAGTGCGCACTACACGGCAGAGACCCATTTCAGCAGCTTTCTGTGCTCAGCTGGCATGGAAAACATTTAAGGTGGTCCACAGCAATCCAGTTCAGCTGCCAAAGCTGGTGAGAACTGCAGCACAGCACCAGCCTGGGCTTTAGGAGCAGGGGCAGAGAGCCTGCCCTGCAGCTGGATTTTCCACATTGCAGCCCATCCACTTTCCATCTTTTTTTCCTCTGCACAAGTGGATTTCCCATCCCTGCTGCAATACTAAAGCAATCCTCTGAGCCAGAGCCATGTGCAAGATCAGACTGAAAGCTGAAGCCAGGAAACCTTCCTTGGGTTCAGGTTTCATGACAAGCCTGAAGCTTGTTCATCAAGAAGGTTTGCAAACCATTGGGGAAAAAAAGGCTTTCTGGATTCTCAGTTGTTGGTGTCCCAAATAAGGGGGAAAAATAAAATAAACAAAAAAGAAAGAGAGATGTGAACAAACAGAAGGAAATGCAATTTTGATGGAGCTGTTTGATATTTTTCTGAATGGAAAAAAATTCCTTTTGAAAAACATAGCTGTTACAAATCATTGGGTTTTTTCTCTTCCTCAATAGGGCAGTTAAAGAAACCTAGTATTTTGCACTTTTGGATAGATTTCCTAACTGAAATTCTGCAGCTGATGACTTTCTTTAATCTCAGTTTTCAAGAAGAAAAACTTCTCTCAAAACCTCAATTCGAAGAGAACACTTTTAGCTGAAATGAAATTTTTGATGCTGCTTTGAAATATGCAGCCAAAAGCAGTATTTCAGAAAATGCATTTCCATTCAGAACTTCTGGACAGGAAGGAAAATAGTTCTTGATAAGATCAACTCTGGACAGGAAGGAAAACAGTTCTTGATAAGATCAACTGACCTGAGCTTTGGTGCAGTTCCCCCTTCTGCTTCTGGGGCAGGGGGTGCTCAGGGAACAGAGCCCCTGTACAGGTCCTCTGCCCAGGACATCACCTCAAGGCTCTCATCCTGCTCTGCCACCCACTCCTTTTACAAAGTGCTGCCTAAAGCACAGCCCTGAGGAGCTCCTGGGCTCTGTGCTTGGGCAGATGATGAGCTGTGCTGGATGCCAGGATGGGAGGCTGCTGCTGGGAATGGCTGGTTACCCTTCAGCTGGGGGACACTGCCAGCAGAGCTCTGCTTGCTCCCCTCCACCCTCCAGCTGGGGATGGAGACTTTCCAAGAAGTCTGATAGAAGCAGGATGCTGAGGGACATCTGGGTGAATCACACTGCTCTGGGTGTTCACTTCTAACCTTTCTTCAGACCTTTGTGGGAGCTCAGTGTCACCCACAGACCGTTCATTAGAGCAGGCAGGGCCACAGGGGCTTGAGCAAAAAGGAGAGAGTGAATGAGCCATTCCTTCTGCTTAAGCCTTCAACAGCCACACAGGGAAGAGACTTCAGTGGGAGCTGGGATCTCTCTTTGTGCTCATCCTCCTCAACAGAGGCCTGCCCACAGCTCTCCTGGCCACGTGTGCAAGCAATGCATGATCCCTTCAGCAATACTTGTGCAAATAGAAAGCTCTGCAGTCCAGAGGGAGTACTGGGGGAAGGTTTTATCCAATGGATCTGGTCCAGTGATGCTAATTAAATCATCACATTAGAGCTGGGGGCTTTCTTGAGTAAGTGTTAGCACTTGAGCTGAATCGCAGCTCAGATCACAGCCAGGTGTGCTCCCTGGATCCAGAGAGCCCTGCCAATCTCATTTCACTTGTGATGCTCAGGCCAGGTCCAGCACAGTCTCCAGAGATGAATAAAACAGGGGAACAACCCAGTGTAAACCTGAAATCCTTTAGATTCAGCCAAGTGGAAATCCAGCCTGACTCCCCACCCAAAACCAAACAAGTGAGAAAAAAAGAGAAAGTTTTACATAATAATCTCTCCAATGTTACAGCAGACAGTGTTTCTCCAAGGACATTATGTAATGTCTCGTAAGAGCTTTTAGCTGAATTATCAGGTGACTTGCACAATTACTGAAGAGAAAAACAGAATCACAGGTGAGCAGTAGGTGTGAGAATACACATCTGCCTGTTATACATTAGCAGCTGGAGAAGTGATTCAGATTCAATGAGATGTCACTGGAGATAGGCTCATACAGGTTCAGAGGACCTGGAGCTGTTTCAGTCCGACTTTCTGGCCCATGCCTCTCTCATCCAGCATGAGGGAGGACCTCTCCACAATCCTTTGTAGAGGCACAGAATATCCAGGGTGAATTTTGCTGTGGCCTCAGATCTTCAGGCCTTTACAACAGGAATCCCTGTTCTGACACTGATTGTGTCACAGTGACAAAAAAGAGAGCTCTTGGCTATTTCTTCTCCCACAGTCCAAGGATGGGAAGGATGAAATCGTTCCAGATTAATTCCCACTATGTAGATGCTGATGTTTACTTCCAGGCTGTTCTCTCCCTTGCCCCTTCTCTCACTGAGGGCTGTAGGGGTACAGGAGGAAGAACATGTGCAAGCAGAGCCAGTACATCAGATAATATAACCCCTCATGCCAGCTTACTGACTTCTGCCTCACAGAAGAAGTAGGGAAAAAAAGCCCCAACAGCAAATTTGCTCCAAATCTCTCCCTTCTGAGGTTAGGAACCTTCTAATTACCAGCTAAAGTTACTGCTGGCTTGATGATGCCCATCTGTTCATGTGCCAATATTGCCTTTAGTCCAAGCAGTTGTCCTCCTCCCTGGCATTTACCTCTCCTTTTTCTCCTGTTCTGTGTATTTATAGAATTTCTCTCAGCCTTCACTGCACCAGATTAAAGTTTATTGAGGGCAGATTAATGCAATGAGTTTTACATTGCTTTTGCCACACATTGGTCTGTATTTGTCCAGCTTCAATATTTGAATGAGGCAGCTTTGTTTTCAGATCAGCATTGTTCTTTTAGCACATTGCTGAAGAGGTACCTTACAGCTTCATGAAAGCAATGAATCCTCTATTGCTGTGCAGAGTGCTTTGCAACAGAATAAATATTCACATGAAGACAAATCTACAAAGTGCTATCAACATGGTAATTATTGAAGCAAGGGGTAGATATTAGCACACTGAAGGCAAGAGAAGAATAAGGTGGATGGTACTGTCTCAGCTACCGTTGTTTGAAAGAGAAAAGGCACTTGGCAGAATGAAGAATTAACTTCCAGAGAAATTGAGACATTGAGTACTGCTCTTCAGCAAGCCCCTAGGCAACAAATTGATGAACTTCTCCTACAGAAGAGGAAAAAATAAGTGTTGCCAAATTTTTAATATTTCAGTGTATTTTCTGTAGATGGTTCTAGTAATAGCAGAGTAATAACACAACTGGAATCATAGAATTTTACCACAGGAAACATAAACCCTTAGTAATCCCCCACTTGCACCATAATCAAATTGCTGGTACCATAACCTTTTGTGGTAAAACCAGACAGACCAGCAAAGGCAAATGCCTCTTGGGTGAGTACATGCCAGCCTCACATGATGTTGGGATGAGATAGGAAGGCTTTGTCCTTCTGGTTTTGTGTTCCATAATGCTTTCCAGTGAAGTAATAGAGCTTACATGCATACTATCCTCTATCCTGTGAGTGCAACACAGAGATGTATATGTGATATGTGATGCATTTAAGCCAGTATGCTGCTGGTTTAAATACATCTGTGACCTGCATTCCCAGCAGAAATCGCCTTAGTTTCCATTTTCTGGCCAAATTGTTGCTAATATTTTGATGTAGTTTCTGCTAGAGACATTTTAGAGAATAGATTTTGTACAGGGGTATAAACCAAACAATTCCATTGACAGCTGACAGAATTATTTCAGATTTGACAAGAACAACCGATATAAAATCTCAGCATTTTTTGTCCCTCTCAAACTCTGCTGTGAAGTCTTAGTGGTTAACTAACTTTTGTATTTCATCCCCGAGGCAGTTGAATTAGTCTAGGCAGTGAATAACTGAGTTAACCCATTACACTGCGTGGCTTCCTACAGAGAGAGCAGCGCTGCACAAGAACGTAGCCTCAAATAATTGAAGGTAAGTGCAGCTCATTAGGTGGGATTCCAGGAGATACGGTCAATCACCCAGGAAGCTGTAAAACACATTAATGTCAGTTTAAAATGCATTTGGTTGTACATTGTATGAACTGCAGGACTGCTCCAGGTACCTCCGGGCTGGGGACGGGAGCGCTACCAGCGGCTCTCCCGCGCCCCCTGCCCCCCGTTCCCGTTATTGCAGAGCGTTCCTGGGATTGCCGATTGCCGCTGACGGGACACGGGCTGGTTGCGGAGAACGTGGAATCTGTGGGAAGGGAGGATGCGTGAAAGGAGAGTCGTGAGAAGATTCCTTTGAATCAACCTGGGAAGAGCTGGTTCCAGCTCACCCTGCTCATACTGCCCATCACTACTCCTGCATCAAAGAGTTGAAGTCAATCACGGTCCACTTGCAGGGCAGAAAGCTCCTTCATTTTGCTTCCATTCTGGAACCTCATCCTTGTTGTGTTCCACTTTGGAGGGAGGAAAAAGTATGGCTCTATTGTTTATGCCTGGATTTGCTCTCTAGGCTAATCCACACCTTCATGTCAACACACAGACACAACATATAGCAAGAGTAAGGGATCATCGCTCATCTCCCTGAAATTCTCCCACTTTGAACTCTGCCAGGTATCACCATCACCATTTATTATTATTTCCACAACTATCTTAGCAGGTTTGCAGGACACACCACTGCTGACTCATGGATCCAGTGGATCCCAGCCTTCAGCTCTGGTGCCTCTGCACAAATGGACAGTAGCTCCCTTTAGCACCTCCCTGGAGCAGCAGGACCTTCCAGCAGGAGCTCCTCGGTGTGTGCAGCACTCTGCCTTTGGTCCAGGGCATCCACAGCTCCAGCATCAGCACCTTGCATCTCACTGCTCACTCCTGTCCTTTGTGACTCACCATCTCTTCTTGTATTCACATCTGGTTCTTTGCAAGCATTTCATCAGGAATAAATAAATCTATATCTGCATCCACAGGCAAATACCCAAACCTGTATCTGATACTATCATGCCAACAGGGATTAAGGAAAGAACAGTGGGTTTGGAGCCCCTTATGAAGAGGTGAAGATTGATGTTGATATAGACAATGTGTCATCCTGAACTGTAACGGGAACAGGCAAGAAGGAGGAGAAAGAGCCCCTACATAGATCCTGGGGGGCAATATTTATAAAGAAATCTCAAAATTCCCCTCCAGACATCCCATTTAGGATTCCTTGCGTTATGGAGAGAGAAGGCAGCCTAGAACACCCCCATAGATTAGAGAAATTGAAGTATGACTAATTCCAGTCCATCATACCTCCCTACCTCTGGAAAATAAAGAATAAACACTGACTGTCAGGGAGCAGCTAGCAGCTTGGGACTGAGACTTCATCTCCAGGATGTTTCTTCTCTCATCTCTTTGCTGACAAAGAAACAAATTTTTCTCTTAAGCATTTCTTGCTTGCTTTCTCTATCACTCCCTTCCTCTGAAAGTGTAAAATGACTCAATTGGATAGCAAATCAAGAAAGAAAAAGACGAAACATTCATTAGAAGCTGGAGAGAGTAGCTACCTACCTTCAGTTGTGGGGGTTGGCACGGATTCCTGCCCATAAAGATAAGCCTCCACAGCTGTAGTTCTAGGAGGTTAGATCTTTCTCCAAGCATGATAAGCCTCAATCCAGTGGATAGTACAAAGGGAACAGGGATTTCCCCAATACTGGTAACATATTCCACCTTCAGGAAATATATAATGGATGAATTATAAACCCTTGAAATCCAGTTTTCTAGTACAAACATGGGTAGATCCTTGAAACGGCTGTATTGATGTAGTAATTACACCAGACAGTGTTGTTTACTAACTGCAATAATACACCATAATAAATGATAACCTAACTTTATATTAGAATATTGTACTAGGATTTCAGCTAAATAAAATATTTTGCTGAGCTAATGCAACTAATTTAGCACATATAAAAATCTCAGCCTAATTTCAGGTTTCACAATTGCAGAAAGTGCCAAACCAATTTGAAATCCATAGGCAAAACAAAAGGAACCAGCAGGTTATGCAACCAGCAGTCGTGAAAGAGAAAAAAAAAAAAAAGAAAGATGAGCAAAGAGAATGATCTTGCAGAATCTGAAGGATAATAATGTTACAAGTGTTATAAAACAATGTGGTTGAAATGGTCACAAGAATGTTTGAATTGCCTTTCCTGTATAGGATCAGCAAACTGCACATGTGCAGTGACAAGGTATTTGGTCACTCTTGTTTAATACACACACACCTGAAGAACACTCTAACTAAATAAACCTCTGAGAGGGAACCTCACTGCTGTCCCTGCTGTAAGAGCAAGAACTATTGGAGCCATGCTGTGATCTGCTGTGTCCTGCAGAGAAACATTCTGACTATTCTACACCTCCTCCAATGCCCTTTGGAGCTTTAAGGAATGGTGAGAAAACTGACAGAACCATGACAAAGCTGTTCACACCTGGATCATCACTCAGGTTAACAGTCATTGCTAGCAGTGCTTCATAACCCTCACGAGTTGTGCAGTTTTTAAACAGGTGGTAGGTGTGTTAAAGCAGGAGGATAAATTTGTATTCAGGTAGAAATGAAAACATTTCCATTTGCTCACCCTAAAGCACACGTGTGTGTACAAACACACTCATACACCCCCTCCCCCCTTTATCAAAATACTTCCCAAACACAACCTTGCTGCACAGTGCATCACAGCTTAGGGGTAACTACTCTGAAAGCTTTAGGACAAGGATTGGTTTTTCCACTCTCCAGTTTAAAATTAACAATATTTTGCTCCTGCCTGATTTTGTTCAATGACACTCAATTCTAATATTTGCAATTAGATGTAAATCCGACTTTTTAAAATGGTGCTGAGTTCTTGTAGTTATCCAATAATTGCAGTGAGCAGGCTGGACAGGTCTTCCTGGACTTCAGAAAGAACTAAATATGCTGTCTCTGGGTTCCACTCCTAACCCTTCCTTCAGCAGCCTTTTCATTTGCTTATTTCAGTGCTGGATCCACCCTATACATAAAAAGCTTAGCAAGCCATCATGCAAACCAGCCGAGGTTTTCAAAAAAAACCCTTATATGCAGGCAGAGCTACAGTTAACATGGTTTGGGGTAACCCCACAAAATCAACAACTCCAACTTTGGAAGAAGAGCAATGACTCTTCCCGTACCACTCCACACTGTCACAGCTGAAATGAAGACAAACAATTTTCATCCATCCCAGCCTCAGCCCATTCAGCACAGATGTATGAGAAACACCAATGGTTCGAGCCATAGGACTGAAATTGGGATGTTCATTCTCGACCTGGTGGGCACATACACACTTAGCCTGGAATATCATAAGCACAGTTTGCCCTGAAATCACCTTGTAAGTGACCTTGCCATTGCTTCCCACTGCCACTCAAAGCACTGTATTACAGGTGGAACATGGGCTCTGCATCCTTCCTTTGGAGTGAGAGGAGCAGGGTAGGGTCTACCAGTGCTGAACTTCAAGCTGCTGCAGGTATATTTCTACCATCAAAGTGGATCCTCTATCTCTGCATTACATTGCAGTCATTCTAAATTAAGAAGAGAGGAAGAAAAAAACCATGATTGGAGACTGAAGTTTTATGAAAGCTGAGATTCTCCCCTTCTGCATGATACCATCTCCCACATCAGAGGAAGCCCAATAGCCGTGGGCTTCCCATCCATCTCTGGCTCCTAAATGGCAAAGCTGCAAACAAACTCTAAATTAGGCAATGACTTCAGGTAAAAGCAGAATTACCACACACTTGTCAAGCAGCCAATTCAAAGCAGCAAGACCTGAGGAGGAGGCTGAATGTTTGATGGATTTGCTGGCTTGATTGGCTGCCACAATGCCCAAGATGACCGATGACACTTTCTTGGGCAGGAGCCATCTCCTGCAGGGCCCACACCCTGAGCAGAGGCTGCTCTCCATCACAGCAGCTGGCTCCTGCTCTGGCTTTACTGGCTGGATGTTTGCTCCTTCCCAACTTCTAAAACAGGTCCTACTTGTAGGGGGGTGGTGTGGGGCTTGATGTGTCTCTGGTATTTATAATTACACATTTATTGAGCTTGTGCAATCCTAACTCCAGCTTCAGGCCAAAAGTTCATTGCTAGAGGGGTTCAATAAAGAATTTCCTCCTGAGAATGGAGAATTACATCACTTGCCAAGTGTGTCAGGCGGTTTTCCAGCCTCCTGTTGGGTCACACCCATTTTGACTACTCTAGTGGATGGATACTGTACATGCCTGGCTGTATCCCTGAACTCCATTGGATTAATTGTGTCTGTGTGCTCCACACATCAGAAAAATGAGTAAGGTTTTCATAAAGCCCTTATTATCCTGGGCCTCAGGACCCTGAAAAACTGAAGCAAGTCAATGCATAAGGACCAAAATGGGTTTCCAAGCAGCAGACAGCCAACTGTTGGATATTTTGCATGTATAATCCTAAAAAATCAGACTTTTCTTTGCAAATCTCATCACAAGGCCTTGGTGACAATAATTACGTATTTCTGATGGAATGCTTAATAATCTCAGGGACACATCACTTACCATGCTGGAGACAGTGTCTGCATTTAAAGAATGATGGTTCCTGCCCCAAAGACTTCAATCCCTGTTCAGCATGATGCCCTGATTCTTTCATATTGTTCCTGTGGCATCATGACAAGCTGAATGCATGATAATGTATTATCATCTTTCACTCAAGGAAATACAAATCCTGTTCCTTCCATATGCCACTAAAAGATCACTGCCTGTCTCTCCATACACAAAACACATGCCTGAAACCTCGAAGAGAAAAATCCATTTCACCTGTAATGCTCTTAGATGATATTGCACCATGCTGGCATGATGATTAACAGAATAATCCCAGTGCAAACAGATAAACCAGAACTCTTGCACAGACAGTTTTAGTTTATGATGGAGTCTGATACTACTGTTGGTAGCAAACCAAGGGAGTGAGGCTAATTTTGTTGGCACTATCAAAGTTCATGTGAGTATAAATGCTCTTCCTTAGCCTTTCTATATCAGCTGTCTTGATGGCCTTACTGCATTAAACCTTGCAATGCAATAAACAATTACCCAGATGGGAAACTGAGACAAAAGCCATATGTCTCTCAGGGGATCACATTGTGAGTCAAAATGAAGGCATGAACACCTACCTGTTTCTAGTCTATAAACTCCATTTACTGACCACCAGCCTAAATGTTTTCCACCTCACAGGTGTATGGGCTGATTATGAGAAGCAAAGTTACAGGAAGACATGGATTTTAGTAGAACAGACTGGAGTGGAGGGATGAACATGATTTGATGGGTTGCTTGGGGGGGAGAATTGGCAAACATAAAAACAATCCAATTCAAAGAAATTTAGCAGATGAACTAGGCCCTAATTGCAGACAGACAGCTACACTGCTGCAGATACCAGGTGCCTTTTCTCCCAAGGAAACAGCTCAGTGCTCACAAGCCTCAGAGCTCCTGCACTCAAAAAGGAGCAAGAAACACACAAATATTATTTGGGAATATAAAAGCAGCACAGTCTGGTGATTTCTTTTATAGCCAAGCCTGCCAGAATCCACATAACCTTCCCAGCTTAAATCCTGATGAAAGAGCACCCTCAGCTCCCACTGCCCAGAGGGAAAACTGCACATACTAAGAGCCCTGCAGTACAAGGCATATGAGTATGGGTATGTTAAGGATTACTGTGACACCAGGACCTTCTGTCAATTCAAGGATCTCGTGCAGTTTCAAGGTTCCTGGAGCCAAAAGCCCAAAATAACACAGTTTTTTTCATTCCCCATGTTGCACAGCCTGGAGCCAGTCTGGTGTCTGGGATAATGGCCAGTAATGTTTCTGAATGTTTTTCAGGTCCTGACAGAGGTTTTGAGCTCAGCAGATCCTCATGACATCTTCTTGTGACTTGAGACTGGCTTACTGCAGCTGAGGCAGGCAGCAGGATCTGCCGTGTCAGCCCCTAACACAGGGCACATCAGCCATGTCAGACACCCATCTGGTCTCCAGAAAATGGTCACTGAAACGTTCTGTCAAGCTTTTAAACGTACTGACTGGCACAGTTCAGCTGCTGAACCCCCTGAAATCCATGGTAATGTTTTCAGAGACAGACACATATGCAAACTCAAAACCAGGGGCTGGAATGAGCCTCCAAATATAAATCATTGTTGCTGACCAACTGTGCCAGACCACCTTAAATGGACACTGTGCCCATCTGCTCTTCCCCCCTCCTCCCCCACACCTCCTCCCTCAGGGTTGTAAACCATCCTGCAATATTTAAAGTAGCATTGTTCACCTCCCTTCTGAAGCCCCTGGACCATCTGAGCGGCTATATATTCTCTCTGTGCTGTTTGTTATTCCTGAGGACATGCACATTGCTGAACATACTAATAAAAATTTCATAAAAGAGGTTGCCAAAGGGGTGTCTATGAGGGGATTTGTAAAGCTTGCTCACACACATGCACACCCACACTCACTCGCCCTCCATTCACCATTAAGAAAGGACTGCAGCAGGCAAAAGCAAGTACCTCTGTACAACAAAAAGAAACATCTCTGCTCCTGAATGGGACCAGGCAGGCTTAGGTAACAAAGATCTATATCATCCAGTGATTCAATGTAAGCAAACACAGAAGCGTGTTCCTTTGCAATCTCCAGCAACTGAAGTGAAAAGCAAGAGAAACTAGCAAGAAAATGCCTGCACAAGGCATGGCAGCATAATAGTGCTGTGTGTGCACGTTGGTGTGCTGCCTGCTCACTCACCCCCAGCTGCCTCTTGTACCTTTCTGAGCAGACTGGAAGGACAAGGAATAGCACTGACTGGAAATGTATTCCAGAAGAGTGCACTCTCCCCCCAGGATGTTGTCTGCATCCCAGGACTCAGCACAGTAGCACTGAAGCTGGTACCTGAGTCTGAGCATATACAGATTTTAATACTTTGAAGTACTGAGAAAATCCACTAGGCACAGACTGTCCTGCCTCAAAGCTAAGCACAATGATGTCTCATAGGGTGGAAGGCATCTAGGAAAGCTGGAAGTGCTAAGGGATGGGTTTTGGTGATTTGATTTCTTTTGCTCTTTGCATCTTTCCCTAGATGACCAAGCCTCTGCTTAGTGGACTTTACATTCAATTTCAACAGCCCTCGATTGTTTGCTCAGATTTTCTGTGCAGGGCATGGGATTAAAACATCTCTTAAAATTCTTTGAACTGGTATGTGTGCAGTATTCATCAGATGCTCTGCTCCACTTCTGTGTTGATGGTGAAGTCATATACATTTTTATCTGAGCTGTATCTCTGTCTCCTGGATGGAAAATGCAGTATAAATGTGTGTCATTATAATCAAATACAACAAGAAAAGAAACAAAACCCCAATAACATATACCAGTGCATGTTTTGACTGTAGTAAAAAGGTAGAGCATCTATAGAATTGTAAATAAATGACCTAGAGAAGTCAGGGCCCTTATTAAGGCAGACATTAAGAAATTACTACAACACAGGTTGCTGCCCTCTCAGTGACTAACAGCCCATGTGGAATTGTTGTGGCAGAGCATTCAGTAACACATTAGGGGTGTTTTTATTGTAACACATATTTACAGGCTTCATGATCTCTCTTGTAAATTCATATTAAGGAGATGTACGTAGTGAGCTTTCAGAGCTGGGCTTGAATATTTTGTGAGTTTTACCTTGGATGCACAGGGACAGTCTCAGAGGATGGAGAGCTTTCTTTGTAGCTGTCACAATGGGAAACACTCAGAAAGGAAAACAACCAGCAAGTATATAAGCAAGCAGCAAGTTTCAAGGAACCAACTCTCTTAACACTTAGGAAAGAGGACTTAAAGCACAAAAAGAGAGATGTTCCAGTGATGAGGCCTACTCCACTGCTATCCAGCTATACAGACATGGACATTTGGGTGGGCTGGTGCTCAGGTGCCTGAAGCTCCAAGGACAGGTATTACCTTAGGTAACACCAGGATGCTATTGCTTCGGTTTTCAACCCAAGAAGCCTCATGCAAATCTATTGCTGTACCATTGCAAGCATAAATAATTATGACAAAGCAAATAGATTCACACCGTGTGAGGTGCTTTGGCCACAATTTTACTCATGTACAAGAATATATTCACTAAGAAGAATGATTCTTTTCTAGATTAGAATCTGTATGTGCTGAATAATCCATATCCATTCATCAGCTCAGCAAGCTCCACATGTGTATATTTAAACACAAAATGTACAGATGTTCACTGTAATTTGCCTTGCTGAACATCATGCCTATTTAATCAGTTTTGAAGGTCAAATATATTTTAATATTTTGGCAAATGCCTTTGGAACCAACTTAATTAAACACAGTTAAATTGGGCAGTGAGTTTTCCTCAAAAATGCTTACAAGAACTAGTCTGAACAATTAGCTGCAGGCTGAGATGGATGCAGCTGGAGATGTGGATCTGGGGTGGCTGTGCTGTGCCAGAGCGAGATCCGTGTGGGTGCCGGCACTGCACTCCTGGCAGCACAGCACACACTGGGAACAAGGAGAGCAGCACAAGGCAGAGCACAGCAAAAGAAGTAAAAACTGCAGATTTTAAAAAGTGTACAAGCAAGGAAGCTCAGCTATGCTCTAAACCTAAGGGAAGCTCATCTACCAAATCTCTGAGGATCCCTGTCAAGAGCATCACACATGAAGGTAAATGAACTATTCGTGCTTCCAGGAAGGGAGCCAAGGACTGGGACTGGAGCTCAGTTGTTCCACTTAGAAGAAACCACCTTCATGTGAGATAGATACATAGAAAATGTATGCTCATCTCGTGGCATACATATGTAACAGTGCAGATGCTCTGCTTTGCTACACGAGTGCTCAGGCAGACACCTTTTGCATGTCAGCAGGAGCCTATGCAGCTTCTCACGTGGAATGTACATCTTATTTTCACACGTCAGCTCAACAGCATGCATGAACACCAGATTGCAGGCACATGTGCGTATGCATGTGTTCTTGTGAAATACTCTGGCAAGTATGCAAGCTTTAGGAAAATGTTCTGTCAGACATTATGTTGACAGATGTAGATGCAATGCATCTTCCAGTTTACAGAAACCAATCCAGACAACATCTTTCCATACACAAAGCCAAAACTAGAGTGCTAAAATTCAGCATTGACATCATATCCAATATTGTAATTGTTATCACTTGACCCTTTGGTCCATGCTTGTTCAAGGCAGCTTCCTTTTTATTAATATCTCAGCACACTGTGTGACACAACTTGAGTGTGTCCTAATTTAATTTTAATTAGTGCAGACTTTTGCTTTCCTCACTAATGAAACAGTGCTCATTACGAAGTGTAATTGAAGACCCCTAGAGGGAGGGGTGCCTGGAGACCTCATTGTGTTGGTACCCGGCATCCTGCCCAATAAAATTCCCTTCTGAACGAAAGCAGTTTTATCATTAATTCATTCTGCAGGGGGGCTAACTCGCTGCCAGCCACTGAGCTCGTTCTGCTCTTAGGAAGAGCCCAGAGCCTGTTTGTTTTCTCCAAAGAAACAATTCCAATTTTCTAATGACTAAAACACTTACATCGTAAATCCTTCTGTCTCGTTGTTAAAAGTATCTTTGAAAAGCAGCTGGTATGAAAGTAAGCCTCTCCATTAGAAGCAGACTATTCATGAACTTTTTGTGTGTGCTTTTAATTGAGCTTGAATGATACAAATATTGAGCTGTGGTTAACTCCATTAAAAAAAAAAAAAAGAGAGAGAGAGAGAGAGAGAGGGAAACATGCTCTGTTTACAAGCACTCCAAGATGACCCGGGCAATCACAGTAAGAAGCAAATGAGCTCAGAAGAGCAGGCCAAGCAAGTGGTTAAGTGACCACCTTTGGATGCACACATATCACAACAGAGGAGGTGTGCATGCCTGGAGTATCCCCAGACTCTCAGCTTCTTTGCTCCTCAGGTGTGAAATCATGGTAACTGCAGAGAAAAGTTCTTCAGATAACTGCACTTACATTTGTTTATGGCAGACTCAGGGCTTTTTGTAATTTTGACTTTAAAAGTTTCCCCTCTCAGTTACCAGACAGAGCATTGAACTGCCATTGCATTCTCTGGGTAAACACAGGATATTGACTACAGGGATTTGTTCTGAAATAATAACTGCACTTCAAATTCACCTTCTGCATCATTCCAAGCCAAGGCTGGAGCATGCCAAGCCTCTACACCAGGATAGGAGAGAGCAAACTGGGGCCTCCAAGTTTATCAGAGCTATCACCATACCAAACACTGGAATTGGCAGACTTTTTTCTGGCATCATTGAGGGTCTTGAGTCTGGGCAGTCAGCAACATGTCCTGTGAGAGCTGAGGGAGCTGTGCTAACAGACACACAAATCTGTCCAGCAAAGGGGAAGGATTAACATATGAAGGGGAAGGAGATTCAGATTAACATACAAAACTGCTCGGATGTTGCACTAAAACCTTCACTTCACCAGTCTGGGATTAGGTTTTATCAAACATGCTCTGGGGTTAGAGATTTATCTAGTGTTAACCCAAACAGTATTTGTCTGAAAAAGGCACCTCCCCCAAACAGGGCATCTGAAAAATGCGCAGCCTTTTTGCCAGTACAGATCATAAAAAGTTGCTGATTTTGATTTTCCTCAAAACCAGCAGCAAAAGGCATATATTTCACCTAGAGCAGTGGGGACTTAAAGGTCTTTTCCCTCTCTGGTTGTAAACAACACCATAGCTTGTATTCTAATAAATATCTGAAATGACAGCAAAGTGACCTCTTTTGGTTTCTAACCCTACAGTGCCTCTCAGAGCAAAAGCCTCCCCCTCCCAATCAAGTCTGGTGTGTACATGTAACACTCTCTGCCATCCCATTCCAGGTCAATAATTGCCAGCAAAGGGGACTGTTTTCCAAATTTGTGCTGCCCAAGTTTCTAGGCTGAGGTACAGTTTAGTATCACCGAAAACCTTGCCAGTATATAGTGTGCTCAAAATATGAAAGAAAAATTGCATGTTTACATAAATCTAGTCCACCTCCTCAACCTCAAATTAATGACTCTTCATTAACATTCCTGATATGACCTTTTATAAAGCAGCAGCAGAATTAAAAGATCCATGGACAATTGTGCATTCAGACTACTCCATTTCCAGTGTAGTTTGGAAGGTGAACCACAATTTAATTGCATCGCCTAACAGCAAAATCTCTGTGTTCCTGTGTCCATTATAATCTCAGGCTTTGGTGACAAGAAAGTTAAGGGAGACACAGGGAAGGGATTTTGCCCACTGACTCACAGCAGCGATCACCAGCACAATACCATTAGTGAAACCCAGTTCCTTTAATAATGAAGTGTTTGATAGACACCGCTGCTCTGGTTCTGCTATTAATCTTGTCCTGATGCTGTTACATTAGGGGATGTAAACTATCTTTTCTGTCTACTCATTATGGAAACTGCAATTCACATCCTCCCAGGAGTGCTCCAATTAGCCAAGCCTGCATCACACTCAGCTTTCCATCAACTTGCTGCATTATGCTGTGCTGGAAAAGCGAACCTCCTACCACAGGCATGCACAGAAACAGCCTGCAGTAGCACATCACTGCTGACTCTTCAGATACATTCTCTCTAAAGCTGCAGGTTTTGGTCTCATCAGCAATTCCTGGATCTTTAGACAGGAAAAGCAAATCCCACAATACAGTTTTTTTAAGTAGCAAATGACACATATGATTCTTGATCATAGCAGGTCTAGGGGAGAAGGGAAAGGCTGTGTGTGATCTTAACCAAGCGACTTTTACCTATCAAGTAAGATTTTGTACTGTCCAGTACTGCTACTGAGATACTCTACAGTCTGAGTAATCCTCTCTTCCTTTCTTGGCACAGTCAATTATCAAATAGTTAACTTGTGCCTCTGTTATACTTTGGTAGGTTTTTAGTTTATCTCTTTCATTTTCCTAAATTGCACTTGTACGTACACATACCCCAGCCCTGGTTTATATGAAAGAGTGGGTTTCTGAGATTAGACTTGCTTTTGCTTTGTTTTGCATCTTCCAGTTTAAAAGCAAACTATTTCCCCAGTGTCTCCACAGGTAATGTCATTTTGGACAGCAAGTACAAAATTCTTGCGGCTGTCTTAGGTGACATCAAGTAGAGGTTATGGATTTTGCTTTACAAGCGAGCTACCTTCTCCATGGGAACTAAAAGTGCTTCACTAGAGGCTGTTTGCAGTGGCTGGAAATGTCTCCACTCCTCTCTGCTCACAGCTCTTGCTCTGTTCAAACGGTGATGCTTATCCTCTCGCCCAGACCCTGCCACTGCCTTTCTGATCTGTAAGCCTGACTGCAGCTGCTCCCTAGCTCGGTGCTGTTTGTTGAGGAGCTGCTCTGGGGACAGCAGAGGCTTCACTGCAGCTTCCAGGGGCTTACCAACAGCTACAGCAAGACATGCAAATGTAACCCACGGCTCCTGGCTGCTTTTGCTTGCTGCCATCACTTTAAGCTGTTTGGGGGACAGCAGAATGAAGTATTTAAGATTTCAATCTTCAGAATTTCGTTTCCTGAAAGTAGGAAGAAGCAGCTCTTCATGCAAAGCGATGCAGAGCTGTTGATTGCAGAGCCCGCAGCCGCTGGGCACGGAGCGCGGGGCTGGCTCCGTGTGAGCCGCACTGCCCGGCTCAGCAGCGCACGCTGCAGCAGCGGGGAGGCAGAGAGGCGCTGCAGAGGGTGCTGCAGAGACCGAGCAGCTCACAGACACTACCGAACATGCATCCTCTGGTGCGCTCCAGAAAGAGCTAGAGGGTTATTTTGTTTGTTTTTTAATAAAACATCCTCCCAGCAACTTGATATTTTTAAAGCAAGTTTTCATCCTGCTGCCACTTCATATAACCCAGCCATGTAGAGCCCAGATTGGAGACACTTTTTTCGGGGAACAGTTATTGTTGGCATTTTCTAAGCTCTCAGCTTTCCTTAGTTTGTAATGCAAACTCTGCGTATGTGCATTAGCAAAATGGCACATTGCAGTGCCTGGGAGTGAACCACTGTGGAGGTGACATTGGGCAGGGGTTACGTGTGTGTGGAGCAGCCGGCTGATGTGTGAATCCATTACTGTTATCAGCAATGCATTCAAATGACCTACTTTTAACACTGTCACAACTGCCCGGCAGAAGAATTCAGTTAGCTGCTGGCATGCAATTCTCCCTTTGGAGTGATGGAAGACTAACACGTGCAGATA
The DNA here is from genome assembly GCF_028769735.1 of Zonotrichia leucophrys gambelii. NCBI lineage: Eukaryota > Metazoa > Chordata > Aves > Passeriformes > Passerellidae > Zonotrichia > Zonotrichia leucophrys. Next base: position 8,280,718 of record NC_088185.1, read on the forward strand.
CAGAGCAGCTAATCCTCCTCAGGTATACCTACATTTTTTCTAGGCAAAGCTAGCAAAGAAAGGTACAAAGAAGACCTTTAAAATCCTCTGAGTGCTCTTTTCCAGCATGGAGTCACCAGGTCACCACACAAGATAGTGCTGAAAAATGCAAGTGCCAGAGATCCCAGGCGCTCAGATCAGCAGAGGATGCAGAAACTCACTCAGCATTACCTAAGAGGGACAGAGAGTTTATCACTGTTCTTCTCCTTTGCTATTCATTGTGTGTTTCCATGAATGAACTTTCTGTATAAACAGCAACTGTCTTGGTTCTCAGTGAGCACAGCCTGCTGGAAAACATCCTACAGAACTCCATTCTTACAAGGGGATGTTATTGTTCATTATATTCCTTACACATCCCTATTTGAAAGAATGAAGTTCCATTTCATCTGTAGAAATGTTTAAATGCAACCACCTGCTTTTAAGCATACCTAGCATTAGACATAATGCCAATATTGTGACTCTCCCATTTTAATTGAATCAATTAAAAAGTATTCAAAATTTTAAAGTATTATATCATAACATTGTGTTATCTTAAAAGTGGAATAATTGCACTGGCCATAGACAGTCAATAATGGAACAGTAGTCATATTAGAAGTGTGTTGCAAATGCATTAAGAATACTCTGAAAGACTACTATATATCTTCAGCATTTGGCAGAGATGAGTTTAAGAAATGAACTCAAATAAAGCACTCCCACTGATTTCAACAGAGTCAAATTTTGATCCAGATCTTATCAAGATTGGGTCCTGTACACATCACACACAGCTGAGCCAGAGACACAGACAATCCTGGTCATCGTCCAGCCACATCTGAGGAAACATGACTCCTGCTTCTGTAGGACAACAGGCACTCACACCAGCTTGCCTTGAGCTGGTTATCTGAGTGAAAGACCTGGTTGCTACTGCTGCAGTAGGAAAGCAAACTTTGAGAATACAGTTTACTCCAAGTTTAGGAACAGCCTTCCATATAAAGGGCCTGCTTTGGAGGCTGTTTGTTATCCTGTCCTTCAGACAGCTGTTCATGAACCAAAATTTGGGAGCCTGCCTTACCATGCTGATCAGATCTGAATTAGCAACCTAAGGTTGCAAGGCCTCATATAAAGGGATTTTTTCCACAAGGATTCTTAAAATTAGATCACAAGAAAAAAATGCAGCTTAGTGCTTCAAAAGCTGCAATTTGCTAAGGCCCTGAGGGCATTTTGGCAACTTCATTCAAATATTATCTACCTCTCTGTGCTGCCAAATTGGAAGATAAACTTCTTTTCCACGGGCTCCTTAATGTCAGTACAAGCTTGGTAGTAAATCTGCAGTGTGCAAAGCAGGTCAGATAGCTCAGGTTCTCCTATGAAGGCCACTGGAACTGCTCAGGTCAGGGCTCAGAAGAAGACAGAGACTTCTGGTGATCCCACAGAGGCTGCAGAGCTGGGGTATGTAGAGGTCCAGAGTTCAGCATTCAGATGTCAGGAAGAGCTCTGCTATTTCACCAGGCAGTTCTTGTCCTTTACACTCACTAGTGCTGGTTTCAAATTCAAGAGCACTTTGTTGTGTTCTGTTCAATGAAGAGCTCCCTTTATCAGAGGGATTAACAGGGGGATGTGCCCTTCTACTTTACTCAGGTTTTCCACACAACCCCACTGCACCTGTGATTTAGTGCTTGTTTTATGGCAGAACTTAGGTGTTCTCTACACATCTGTTCATCCTTCTGGGACCCTGGAAATGCCCAGGAACTAAGAAAATTCTGGAAACATAATTCCTTGCTGTATGATTCTCAACTTTCACAAACTTTCCAGTTTCATGCTACTTCTCCTCAGGTTCTATTGTGAACCTCCAATTTTTGTAGGTAATTAGGATTAACATGGAATTCATTAAGACTTTCACTATAATAAATATGTAATACAAAATGGTTCTCTTTTCCTTTCCAAGTCTCTAATTTGAAAATAAGTCATTCAAATCCAATTTCTGTAAGCTGCATTCCAAGTTCCTCATGCCTCTAGTATTGTTATCTAATAAAACTGCATTGGTTTTGCACCAAACCCAGACAGGAATATGTTAATAAATTTCACACACAAGAATTTCAGTTCTTAAATTGCCCTTTGTGTTCCTTTTAGCTTTTATAGTGACTATAATTCACTCTACATGAAAAGAAGATTAAAATGGCCAGTTCACACAGTGGGACTTGCTCTGGCATGAGACAGCTTTGGAAATTATATGAGCACAGAGTAAGAGTCAGCTGTGAAGATAACAAAAAAGTGAGGCTGTATTAGAAGTGGCTGTAGCTTCTTATTGGTAAATCCCACTCCTTTTTTCTTGATAAATGAAGGCTGCTTCTTTCCATCAAATTGTCACTGCACAACCAAACAGTGGCAGAGCAGCTCTGAAGCTTCCTCTGGTTCCCCCTGACTTGTCTGAAGGTTTTTTGGAAGCAAAGGGGGAGGAGGTAAACACATCCAGATCTTTACATCTTCCCTAAACACGTGTGTAATGTGCAACCCCAAGACATATGCATGCTCTTACCTAATCCACAACATCCACAGAATGTGTTTTTATTTTCTCCACAACCTGTTTTCCAAATGATGGAAAATTTAAAGTTTCTAATTTTTTCCTTTTCCTCGATGAAGGATTTTCACTTTCTTAACCTCCTGGGAAGGCAGAGTCACAAAAACAGCGGCAGGGCACTGTAAATCTTTGAAACTAATAATTATTAAACACATAAATCTATTTAATACATAGAGCCTCCAAACACACTGACTGGAGAATATGAGAGAGAGAGAGATCCACATGTAGCAAAAGGGCCTTACCAGCTTTCCAGACACCAGGCTGGAACTGTATTTCTGTGACAAGGCTTCATTTGCCAGAACAGCTACTGGGCAGGAGCCTTGGGAAACCTTGAACTTCCAGTTTTTCATTCCACACTACCAGCAGCTCAGCTGGAGTCCCTGGCAGCGAGCTGCAAGCAGAAAGTGGGAACCAAACCTCCTGAGTTGTTTCAATGACCACAGCTCCCCCTCCCCTTGCCAAGCCTTTGGGCCCCTGAACGGGAATGCCATGCCCAAGGCAATAGAGACACAGCCCAGGGCTCCACACCAACTGCCTGCTGGAAGTTTGGGTCAGATCTCTGTGATAGGAACAAATCTGTATCTCTACAAGGCAGATTTAGGTATTTTTGGATGGTTTTCTGTTCCTTTCTTTATCTGTGTTCCTTTAAAGTTTCTCCTCAATTCTGAATTCCCTTGGTATGTAAGTGCACATTTCTGGGATGATATATATTGCAGTGTTTTAAATTACTGACATACAATGTGAACTTTGGCTCCCTCTTAGCACAGACCTGTCCTGTGATTATGATTCTGAATGTAGATTCATATTGCATTTGAAGACTATATCTTACTATATGCAATAAAGAGAAGTGTCAAGAATGTGAGACTCTCTAAGCAGAACTGCACTTAGAAAGAAGAAAAGAAGAAAAGAAGAAAAGAAGAAAAGAAGAAAAGAAGAAAAGAAGAAAAGAAGAAAAGAAGAAAAGAAGAAAAGAAGAAAAGAAGAAAAGAAGAAAAGAAGAAAAGAAGAAAAGAAGAAAAGAAGAAAGAAAAGAAGAAAAGAAGAAAGCTACCCATGGTATTTTGGTAAATGTTGACAAAAAAAAGAAGTATAGGAATGTGACAGGGAGGTCTAGGATATCAAAATTCAAATATATTTGATGAGGAATTTGAGGACAAAACTGGACAAACCACCTTCATGGTTTCCTCTAACTCAAAGTATTCCATGATTGACGTAAATATCTTTTGTTTTGCCCATTAAATAATTCTTATTTATGTATTTCTCTGCCTGTCAGTCCTGTTACCTCAGGATGGAAACCCATCAAATGTCCCATGTTGCTCAGAATGGCAGCACTGGAGAAGCTGTAGATGGTGTGGTCACTTGTCCTGTCTGTGATGGAAACACGCTGCACATGCTGCAACTGCTGCACTGTGAGCGTGCACATCAAACACACTGAGTGACAGGCTGAGTGAATGGAACAATCATCTCCATATTTTGTTGTAGAATTTTTTTCTAAGAAAATATGAAAGGGAAATGTGGTGGACAGGTCCAAGGAGATTGAATTTAATCTGCTTTTGAAGTTTTTTTGTGGATAACAAGAAAAAATGTGACAGGGATTTTTGGATGGATCTCCTTCCATTTTGCGGGCTAATGGAATTTGCTGAAACAAGACCACCAGCTGCTTTGCTTATAATAGTTTGCACTAGATTTCAATATATTCATTTCCTTCTAATAGGTGCTGACACGAATCCATACTGAAGATGGGCCTTTTCCAGTGCTCCAGATGCAAACAAGCCTTTACCCTAATGGTGCTCAAAATTAGAAGTTACATTTTTCAATATGGAAAGTTTGATGAATCAAATAATTCTTCAAATCAATGACTGCTGCCTTCTGAGTGAGTATAATGAAATCTTGATTAGAATTGTGTGACCTAGAATCCTGAAGAATAAATCATGAATTTCCTGTGTAGGAAGGGCAAGATAAGAAAGATATTTGATTTTAATTTTTTTAAACCATTTCTAGTGTCTAGCTTTAAGCAAACATTTCTTGGAAGTTTGAGAATGTTCAGTTCCTTCTTTCCAAACTATCCATTACTTATCAGCTGGTTTCCTGAGAAAACAAATCTTACACAATCTTGCTGCATGTTTAAGTATGTGTTTGTCCACATCTCCCCATTAATAATTGTGTGATTTATTAATATTTAGCACGATATCATACCCGACACTTTGTTGAGTAGTTATAAGTCATTGGCCAATGTCAACTAAATGTGACAGATATGTAGATCTCAAAGATACTTACATTTGGTTTTAGCAAAAACTGGTTTTGCCAATTCTGCATAGTTTTGCACATAATTACTTAGCATTGTTCATACATCTCTCTTTTCTGATTCAAGACCATATTGTCCATGAAAATACCAAGGGATGGGTCTGTCTCCAAGCTGTTTTCCCAGTGAGCTATGAGCAAACCCCCCCAGAGTGTGTGACTGGAGCATCCAGTTTAGTTTTCATTTCTGCTACATTTCACTTGCAGCACCACAGATGCACAGAATCATTTAGGTTGGAAAAGGTCTTTAAGCCCAACCATTAGCAGAGCACTGCCAAGTCCACCACTAAACCACATCCCCAAGTCCTGATCTTCAAATCTTTGAGTACCTCTGGGGACGGTGATTCCACCACTGCCCTGGGAAGCCTGTCCCAGGGTATGACAACTCTTACAATAAAGAAATTTACCCTGATATCCAACTGAAACCTCCCCTGGCACAACCTGAGGGCAGAACCACGCTGTAACGGGAACGCAGTGGGCCCTGTGTTTCGTGCTGCGATGGGAGCGAGTCCGAACTCAGCCCTGCGCGGGTACCCCTGAGGCTCCGGCAGCGAGGGCGCTGCAGATTCTCGCTTTGCACATCGAGATGCTGCCACCCCACGGCCAGAGAGGGCGAGCGGCGCCCGCCTAAATCGCCGACTGCCATTTGCGGGCTGGCAAAGGCTCTCCGGGCTTCTCTTCGCACACGCAGGAAGATGCCTTGAATTTACACAAACACTGCCGGAATTTACACAAACACTTTTACCCCACTGCTGCGCCTTCTAGCGAGCACAAGGATCTTTGAATACCGTCCTTCCAACACTGTTACTTATTTGTCACTCAGTAAGTTCTTGCCTCCAGCTCTGTCCCTTCCATGCATCCTGGCCAGTAAAATTTCCACTGCCGTGTCACATACACATTAAATATCCATCCCTGGGATCCACACATGATCGATCTCCCCATCCCACATTACAGTCATGATTAACCTTCTCCCACTACGTCACAGATTCAATACACCTCCTTTGCCTCCTTCACTCAGACAAAATGAATCTCCTTAGTATTGTCAATAATAATTTTCTTTATATCTTGCATAACAACACAAGGCAATCTGACAGAGCACTCGGGCAATAATTCAATCTTAGCTTCCCACCGACATTCATTAAACTGAATATAACTTCACCAGAGCTGCCATTGAATTATACCCTCATATCCTTGTGGGAATTGTATATTATTCCTTGGGGAATAGCAGCAATGCAGTTGAAGATGAAATAATTTGTTTTTAAAACCCCAGGATTGTATCTGATAGCACATTATTTCTTCATCTTGTTACTCACTTTGCATATTAATAATTAGCAGAAGTTATTTCCTCCATTCCCCCCACCTTTTTGTTTCATTTCATGTCTGGTAACATTAATCCATGTGAGATAAGATGCAGCAAGATTTTAATACAACTGAAATGACTGAGATCTTCACTGGAGGCAGGCAAACCCTAAGAAATTCAAATTCATTTTGGCAAACAACAAAACACTCTTCACCACTCCCTCCTGTATTTCAGCATCTGTCCTTTCCACTTGAGAACAAGCCTCCCCTGGCCCTGCTTGCAGTTGGACAGGGCAGAGCTCAGGTGGTCTCTGTGCAAACACTGTGGCTGCTGCTCCTACTGCTGCATCTCCAGTTCAAGTTTCTCATTTGTTTTTGAAGAGAGGTCATATAATTCACCCAACCCTAATGATGAGCACAAGATTCTTCCCAGTCCATGGTGGCTCCCTGTGATGGCTTTGGAAGCTATTCTGTAATGCTGCTGTGCTGGGGATGGGAAGAGTTGTGATGTGCCTCAGAGGTTGTACCAGTACACAGTGAAGAGAAAACCAAGAAATGCAACTGCAGTTTTCTTCTTGCCTTGTGCTGCTTCCTCTGATCTCCCTGGCCTTTGAGGAGTTTCCTTCAGCCAGCACAAAGGACCCCATTTTCTGCAGTGGTTCCATGTTGCCTTCAGCAAGATGGCCACTGGTCACAGACCAGTGAGAGCCACTCTGGGAGGTGAGAGCTGGCCTGAGCTCTGATCACAGAGCTGCCTCCCAGTCCCAGCAGAGCACACAGGCTAAAGAGCCATCAGTGCCTGTGCTGGGCCATGAGCAGCAACTGCCAGGCTCTGCCTTTCACTTCTTTTTCACGGGCTGTCTATTCCTGTCATGTTTGGGGACAGAGCCCAAACATTCTCCCCCCACGTCACTCTCCCGCTCCTGCACAAGTTGCCTGCTGTTAAACCTTATCCTGCTGAATACCATGTGTTTGATATTAATTACATGTCCGAGCCCCATGAAAGTCATTGAAATTTAATGAGATGCAGGGATGGAACCACTGAGCCAATGGCATTCATTAAGGGTTGCCATGGAGATCAGTTTGCCAGGCTTGACCCACATTAAGTGCCACTGGTCACCTCCCAAACAGACAAAAACATGAAATTAAAAAAAAAATTGCAGCCAATTCCTGAGGGGTATGAGCACTATGGGGTTCTGACGGCCTTTAGCCAGAGCAGCTGGGGCTCAGCTGAGTTCAGCACATGGCCCGTGGCCCTGCCAGGGAACGGGGCTCTAACAGAAGTCAGGAGGTGCTCGCTCCTGTGTGGCATCTACAGAGAGGAGAAATGACCCCACCAACCCACTGACACAAAGAGGCCACTGAGCTCTTTCCAATTCCCTTCCACCCCTTAGAAATGGTGCAGCTGAACAGAGCTATCATTCTGTTCAGCTGCACCAAAATGTATTTTGTGCTGTTTCCAAAATGATGCTGCTCCCAGCAAATACCAGAATTGTGACTCTGAGTCTAAGGAGATGGGTGAGAGAGTGAGAGAGCAGGAAAGGTGCGGACATGGGTGGAGAAAAGAGGTTGTAACTCAGCATGGAAACACTAAGATAGAGAAATTTTAAAATCAAAAGCTTCAATGAGAGCCAAGGATGGCCTGCACAGGGGTAGGGAAAAGCTGGTATTACATCCTGGCTCAGCCAGAGTCACTGCACAGCCTTGGCCAAATTGCTTACTTTCCATCTGCCTCATTCCCTCTCTGCAAAATCAGGGTCACAATATGCCCTTCTTCCCTACCCTGGTCTAGCGAGATAGAAACCAAATCAAAGTCCTGCCCATGTGCTTTTCTAGAGCCTAGTGAATGGGGCAGCGTGACCTCTGACAGCTCTTTGTAGTCTCTCAGTATAAATAATAATATTAAACAGAATTCATTAACCAGCTCACCAATCTGCCTGCTTTCCAGCCCACCAGTAATCTGTAAGAATGTGCCTATGCTGCAGCTGCAGGAGTGGCTGGGTGGCAGTGGGGGCCCAGGGGGAGGCAAAGCCTGGCTGTGCAGAGGTGCACACACAGCTCTGCCACCCAGGCAGTGTCTTTATCTCCCAAGTAAACTGGGTCCCGTTACAGGGCAGACCCTTACAGCAGGTAATACAGTACAGCAGCAGCAGAGCTGCCTCTGATTTCCAAAATATTTTAATATTTTCTTTTTCATCCTCAGTCCAAGTACATACCAACAAACACATGCAACTATTACATCCCAAATTCTAGAAAGGAATATACAAGAACATGATAGTTTAAGCCAGGTTTCAATGAAATGAAAAGTACCTTCATCACAAAGGCAAAAATGTAAGTTACAATTTATAAGGCAACTAACCCCTAAGCGCAGAGGCCATCCTTTGAAGCACAACTCAAAAACCAGAAAGAAATTGCAACAAACTTATCTGAGTACATCTGGTTCACCTAACCCATCTGCAGCCCTGGGAAAGAACCCCATTGCCAAAAATGGCTGAAACCTTATCCCCACAGCCTACGGGGGTTCAGATAATTATATCTGACATGAAAACTTGTAGCACATACAGAAAACTGGAGGGGGAAGAAAAGGTCAACTGTATAAAGATGCAATCACTGTGGAAGGGGCCAAGTTACAGCATGGTGAGCTGTTTAAACAGCCAAGATAAATAAGATACAATTAGGGTTACATTGGCTCACCCTTTTGAGATCCCATATGTGGGTGTATGAACCTTGGAAAAAAAGGGCCAAGTTATCAGGACTTGCTGTTTATTTAACTTGGCCCATTTCAAGGCTCAGCCTGTTCTAACTTCATCCCATTTTTTGCAGCAAACATCCCATTTCCAGTATTTTTGTACTTGTAAAGTGCTTTCTGATCACATCTCTCTTCTTTTTATTGTTTTCTTTAAAAAGAGAAAAGTGCTGAGAAAGGGATGAGAAGCTGAACTCAGGGCCTCCTACACCAAAGTCAGCAAACCTTATCCCTTTGTGCCAGCCAGCCTAGGGTCTTTGGTCAAAAATGAAAGCACAAGAGTTTCCAGCATGTTTAATTACCAACCACAGGGAGCCTGGTACAGCCTCACAAATGGAGTAACACATTGAAACTAGCAAAGAAAAGTCAACTGAAAATACTTTGTAGAAGGGCCACAGAGTTGAAGCCCACTTCTGGAGGATGCAGAATTTCATGGCAACATGAAGTTGGCAATCAAAGACTGACTCCTGCAGAGTTCCTCAGACTCAAGCCTTGGGATCAGCTTTCCCCAGCCTCTGCAGAGGTTTAGAGACTAATCTAGTATTTTACATAGCTACCACACTGAAAGGGGCTTGTGTGCAACAGTAAGGTTAATTCAGAACACTTGCTACAGGTCTGCCCTCCTCAGTACATGTTAGAAACTGTTAGAAATTCTAGTAATAAATGTATGTAGCTGTTACTAATCTGTGTGTTTGAGATGTTTCCTGCTATCACAGTGTTACCTATACCATCTCTGAAACAGACAGGAGGCTGACCCCATCACCTGCTTTAGCCCCTACATGCCACTCCTCTGATGCATTTCTGCAAATATTCATTCTTCTCATACCCATGTGAAAGAGTACCTGGTTACAGGATGGTGGGAGGAGCAGCAGGGTTAATTAATTTATACAGATAGCTGTGTTTCATTGCAGAGCAGGTCTGCCTCCTTCTCCAGCATCCACTGGCACCTGTTCCACTCCATGGAAACTTCTCCTTTACCAGGTTTGTGTCTCTGCACCTGATTTTAAGATGCTGCCTGGTGATTGAGCACTTTCTCCTGCCTAAAAAAATGTGTTGGCTTAACACAGTGGTGTCTCTTCTGGGTGAAGGGCAAAATTCTCATTGCTAGTGCACCAATGCAATCCTGTGGGAGTCCGTGCTCACTGAAGCACAGACAGAGGACAGGCAAACTGGAAAAGGCTCCTGGAGCTCTTCAGAGGGCACTGGCTGTCCTACTCTGTGAGCTCCAGGAGGCCTCAGCCTGGGACTGCAGCTAGATACACACCCCCATGAGACTCCTCTGTACATGGCACATCTGGCCTCACCCAGTTCATCCCACGGACCAGCAACACAAAAGTACCCATGAGTTTTTAATGGCAGGTCCAGGTTCAAGTGGTCCTTGATAAATCAGATATTGGCCATTTGCTGGGAGCAGAAAAACAGAGATAAAGGAGCTGAAAGGGTCTGTGGCAGAGGTGGTGTAGAGTGAGGGCCATCTGGCCCTAACAGCAGCACCAACCTCCCCCATACACCCCCCTCCTCCTCCTCTGGCAAAAGGGTCTGCTCCTTGCAGCTGTGGGGAGGGGGAAATGCCATATGGGCTTGTGGCTGGGAGACTGGAGGGACATTCAATACAGCAGAGATGAAGGTGGAGATAAAGCCAAGTATGCTGGGGAAAATTTATATATCCTCCCCACCTCCTTGCCTCCTCTGCCAGATATTTAGGAACCAACATCTCTGCTCTGTTTTACTGAACAGAAAAGACCTATCCTATTGCCAGCTGGCCCTGCCCCATGCCAGACAGGCATTTTTCTTCTGTTACGTTCCCCTCTTGTGCCCAGCACTCCCCAGAGCCGTCGGCACAGGGGTGCAGCTCAGACCAAGCAGAACAGAAGTACCCAGAGGATGAACCCAGCCATGCAGCCCCTCTTCCCTTCTCCATTTATCACTGTCAAGCTGCAATAATTGAACATTTGCATCCCCAATTTCACACAGCATCTCCCCACGTCCCTGCAAATTAGTCCACCCATATTTACAGACACACGTGTCTGCTGGAGATCTGCCTGTGCTGAGGGCTGCAGAGATGGGGGAGCAGAAGAATGAGAGTTTTCTATCCTGCTGGTGCATAACAAAATGCGCTGGCTCTGAGGCTGGCCAGCAATACTGTGCTTTATTCCTTATGTTCTTCCATCCCATCTCACAGTATAACACATCCACATGGTACTACTGCTGTTGTTTGGAGTTTCTTCTGTTTGTTTGCATCATTTACACTTTTATCTCCTTCCCCTGTGAGCCCTCATGGAGGTGTTTTCCTTTAGTATGCAGGCCTGGCTGGCCAGTTGCCATAGCAATCCATTGCAGGCCTCATAATATTGCAGGAGGCAAGATCAAAAAGGCAGGATTGTAATATAGAAAAAAAGAAATGAAAAAAAAGAGAGAGAGGAAAAGAAGACAACGGTATCTTTCCAGTCTTCTTCTGCTCTACCACACACAGGGGCACTTTGCAAGAGTCCATCATTTTAGGACTAGAGAGAAAGATGAATACAGTTTCAACAGCCACACTGCCAAAAAGCCAGATACTGACAGGGGAGAAGCCATTTAGAAGGTTGGCAGAATGCTCAGCATGCACACAGCCTCCATTCCCTACAACACTTTGTATACCACTTTTTCTCTCTCTGCTAAATTCTGCACTATTTGCCCAGTGACACAACTCCTTGCTCTAATAACAGCTAATGCCTGAACCTAGAGTTTGCAAAGGCTGACACTGTTCCTCAGTGACTGGAGGCCAAGCTAAGCAACATTTTCCCTTTATTTGACTACAGTAATCTCATTTTCCGTTTTTTCTGGATGTGTTTGAGATGCCCATTTGAATCTAGTCTATTCTATTGTACAAATAACAATCTGTACTAATCCAGACCTTTACACAGTCACCTCCAAAGTGGTCCACAGACACAGCAGCCAAATCACCATCATGAACAGCTGAGTCCCAGACAAACAAGCCTGTGCCATGAAGGAGTTCAGCACAGAAATGCAACATAAAGACACCAAAACATCCGATTTGACAATAGTCCCAAAACAAATATTAGTGTGCCTGGCCTTGGGGTTGCTGCAGCTCATGGCCATGTGAGCACAAAAGCTGTATTAGTGTTGTTTAGTGTCTGTTCCAACATTTGCTCCTAACCACACGTGTGCCATGGATTTGTGAGGTTATAGGTACCTAAGAGAAAGGAGAATACAGCCAGTGCTACCTGAAAAACTGGACTCATCACCAAGACCTGGACTCATCTCAGCCCTGCCTCCCCTGAGCCCAAAGCTGCCACCCATGTCTTCTCTCACATTTCTGCTCCATTTTGAACATTTTGATTTACTTAAAAAATATTAAAAGGAGATTTTTTTTTTAATTTCACATTTTACGAGCAGCTCTAGGAGGCAAGGAGATGAAGAATCCATCCCCAGTGGAAAACACGTGGCTAACGGGCAGATTTAATTTATATGAAGCACACCACTCTCTCATAAGCTCTGCTTGGCATATTAAACTGGTGTCTACATATCCTTCCAGTGCCAGAAATATTCATTTCCCACATCATAAAGACCCATCCATGAATAATAATATTAATAATTAAGCACCTGACTCTAGGGCTATACTTAGAGCATCATAACACTCTAATCATTTGCTTATCCCATGATAATTACACTCCTCCATCCTATTTCTATGCTTTGCCTTATTGGTTAACCATTTATTTGCTAGGGTGTTTCTTGAGACCCCACCCAAGTTTTCAGAGCCCAAGTCTCACCTTCCTAGCAAGCTGATGAGGGATGTGCTCAGCATTAGCAGCAGTGTTCCCTAAGACATGCTGCAGCCCCAAGGTTCTGCTAAGGACTGTCATTGGCACCAGGCTCACAAACAGGGGTGGCTCAGCAATGCGGAGCAGTATGGATGTCCCAGCAAGCTGTGCTGGCACAAAGCCACACTCATTTCATCTCTTCCTGAATGGAGAAGTAACCAAAGCAGTGGGAAGTGAGGAGGATGAATCTCTGCCCCACAGAGCCAGGCAGATCATTCTGGCCAAGCTTGCTCAGCACTAGCAAGGAGCTAGGAGCAATACAGCTGTGTTAGCATGGCATTCTGCCTGGGCCAATTAGCTTTTCTGAGAAGTGTGGTCTCTCCTGCACAGGCTCACCTGACGTGGCCATTAGGGCCTGTTTGGCTCAGTGCTGGTTTCTTTGAGCCCATTACTGTCAAAATTATGGTGCCAGTTCTGCCATCTTTCCCATGCCATGTATAAATTCACTTGCTACTGCACTGATTTCTACTAGAAATACTGTTACATGCAACTCAAGACAAGAAAAACCTTACTGCCTGCTTTGACACACACACTCCTTTGCCATGGTACTCACCTTTCATGTTTTCCCCACCAAAGCCTGCAACTGCAGCACAAACATCCAGGATTCTTGACTATCTCCTTATCCATAACATTCCTGCAAACCCCAGCCACAAATTTGTCCCATGGAGATAGAAACCTCTAGGCAGGCAAAGGTTCCTCATTACATGCAATCTCACAATATATAATGCATCATTTCTGAAGGAGCTTCAGAAAGAGAGAAGGTTCATAAAAAGCCAGTGGACCGAAGTCTGTGAGACCATCAATAAGAAAACAACAAGCAGAGAAGCAAAACAAAATGGGAAATAACAGCTAGTACTTCAAGAGCTGAATATATAAAAAAGTTTAGGGTCAGCAAAGAAGGCTTATGAAAATAACATGAAAGCAGCAAGATCACAAAAAAGTCTGTTAATACAAAAAGGCTGGTGTGTCAGAAAAGATCTCTAATATTGGAGAAAACTACTTTTGTGATTGTTTCCATCTCCACACAACAAACACAAAACTCACAAACACTTCTGTGGCTAAGTTAAATCAGAGATTGGTGCTATGGCTTGTTTCCTTTGTCTGTTAAATAAAGTACCAATAAAACCCTGTTTCTTGCTGAGATCTCAAAGCCAGGGAGCAGGAACACATACTCCAAATGTGAGGGGATTCTATATACTTACTTGGGTAGAACTTTATTTATCAAAGAGTAACCAGTTACATATGGATGAAGACAAGTCAGATCCTGCAAACTTCAGCAATACAAAGAACGTCTTCTGCAAAGTCTGTTGAAATCAAGAACAGCCAAAACCACCGGATGCAGTGTAGGATGATGCATTTGAAGAGACCATGTTTTCATCAGCAATGAGACAAAGCAACAAAGGGAAGAAAAACTGATTTTTCAAGAAGTCATGAAAATAAGAGAGGCCAGTTGATAAAACCGTGACATGCTGGACTCCAGCACAGGTACTAACACCAGCATCAGAGCTTGCTACTGGTACTAACACTTCTCACCAGATTTTAGTGCCTTGAGGTACTGATATACATGGAAATGATGAACCCTGTTCACTGGTGTCATGCAGAGCACATCAGGTACCATGAAGGAAGCAAATGCCCCAGCAGCTTGTGGTTCCCATATCTCTAAAGCAAGTCACACCACGTCAAACAGGAACACGACAGCTCCTGGCTGGAGCTGTGCCTGGGGCTCAGTCTGTGCTGCAGAGCTGCCCTGCTTTGTTCTACCAAGGTACACACAAACCTCCCCAGCCAAGCAGACCTTGGCTAAAGGCATTCTATGCAGATTTCCCTATTCCTTTAGGGAACATGGGGCAGTCACCTCTTGCAGCACTGCCTAAAGCACAGTGATATGCAGAGGCAGGTTCCCCTTCCTTTTTCCCCCTTTGCAACACTGCTATGCCATCCCTCCCCTCTTTTTAGTCAGACAGCTGCATGTGAAATGCCTGGAAGGACCTCACAGGGGCTGCAGTTTCACACAGAAGCAAAGCACCACCCATCAGCTGCAGGAAGTGAAAGCCCAGAGGCAGGAGCTGAGCAGCTGCTCATTGGAAGCAGCTGATGGCAAAATCCTGCCTCCCTGCAGGGCAATTCTTCCTGGCTCTTCTTGAGCTCAGGCAGGATCCTCACCTCCTTCTGCCTGGCTTGGAATACATCCTGTTAATAACCATTGTAATAATCACTGTACCTGCTTTTGTGCTGTGACTTCTTAGCACTGCAGTTGTACCAACTAAAAGTCATACTGCCTAACCACAATTAGTTAAATCATTAAAATTGCAAGCCCTTCAAGTCAAAACCATTTAAAAAACCAAAAAAATAACCAGGAACAGATACTTCCAATCATCATTTTAACAGTGTAACGTACCCTTATCAGATGATTTATGCAAACACAATTCACACCAGAATACTTGCAATACTTCCTGGAATACCTTACTTATCTGGAATATTTGCCAACAACTTGCCACAACTTTGAGTGTTTTTTGTTGAATTTATTATCTGCCCAGCTTGACTAATCTGTACACCATGTTTCTGGAGTTCCTGCTTGACTAGTAACCTCCCAGAACCAAAATCAGTCTTCATAGTAGCTGTTCACCAGTTCAGTGTGAATATTTCTGTATGTCTATAACTCTTGGAAGCACATGCAAGAGTCTCCTTTTCCCAGCATCTCCATGAACTGAACTATGTTGGTCAGAATAACCAGAGCAAGCCAGCAGAGGAAGCCAGCAATATCACAGGGATGATATTGTGATAATTCATACCAGATTATGTAATGAATCTGGGTCAGGCCAATGAAAACCATCAATTATCCATCAGTGGCTACTGTCAGCAGCCATTTAAGCTCTTATCTAGCACAGGGCAGTGTCCCACCAGTTATCTTAGGCTCCTTGTCTGATTCAAGCTCTGCACTAAAACTGTTTTACACTATTTAAATACAAACTAACATATATACACTTGTATAAGTGATACACAAGCAGCTCTGCCCCTGCATCCTGGAGAAGGCAACCCTGAACGTAACCACAAGACCTGAGAGCTGTGAGGACCTGAGGCTAAAACCCAACTCTTGCTTTATACTTTTAATTGTCCAACAATATTCATTCATTGCAACAGCCTGCTGTCTCATGTATGCAAGACTGCAAGAGCTTCAGGGCAGAGGCCATCATCACTTTTGTATGTTTATACAGTGCCTACAACAACACAGTAGCAACCGGAAATCTAATAATTAAGTTATTATAGTAACAATGACAGGGCTGAGCAGCAGTCACTCTGGCTGTGTCAAAGCTGCATAAATCCATTTAATGCTCACACAGATATTCTAACCTCCCTGGCCTGTTACAGAGACCAGCTCTTGAGAGCAGAAAATCGGGAGAGAGACGAATGCACTGAAGGTTAGCAGTCCTAGTGCACAGCTGCTAGTCAGGGTAAAACAATGGGTCAGTCAAGGGAGAAAACGAGTCTGCTTCCAAATCCCTACTCTGAATGCTGTGGGTTAAATTCCTGTGGCCTACAGAGTGTAGAAATGAGAATGAGAAAGATGAATGTGATTTTCTTTTCATGAATGCAGAATCTGGTAACAGAAAGTCCTCAGACGTGCAAGTAAAGCCAGCCTTGGTGCCCTCATCACTGCCATTGCACAACAGCTTTCCTCTCTATGACGTTAAAGCCTTAACACTTCCTTGGGGGCTCCTTCTATTCTGTTAAAATCAATAGCATTGGGCTCCACATTGCTGTCCTCCAGAACCAGAGTGTGAACACAATTAGTTTTCAGACCAAGTCAGTGAGGCAAACTCAGCCCCATGGTCATCTCTGACTCTGACTGGTGCTTTAACTGCATTGATAAAAGGTCCTTCAGTCTAAGGTAGCACAAGTGTGTGACCCCATCACTCTCAGTGGGACTCAGGCCAGAGAGGACAGACCCTATAATCTATCTGCTCATAATTTTAAAGCAGAGCACAGCCCAGATTCATAGATAATGCAGAGATGAGAAGAAAGAGTAAAAACTTCTGTTGCTTCTTTTAGCTGGTATTGTCAATAAAAGTAGTAATACGCTGTCTGTTATGCCAGAAATTCTATGAACATTTATGTCTGCTTTTTAAACAACAACTGCTCTGAAGTGATGTACTCTCAGTTAATGACAGGCACAACAGGTGGGTGGAACAGAAGGAGACAAACAATGAATAAAATAAGAACATTTTGCATTCTAAGCAGTTACCCCATTTCTCTACATCTCAAGAGTTAAGGCATCCTTTCTGCAGTGCTCCTCTGAGACCTGTTCATCATTTGTATGGCAACACCTGCAGACATGTTAGAGAACTGCTTGCTGCAACATTTGGCACTGCAAGAGATATGGATTCACAGGATATGGTATTTTAAAACAAACCAGAGAGGGCACCAAACACTGGTCCCATTTGCACCTGACCTAAGAAGTCCAAAGACTAAAGCCCTACCTACCCTATTAGATGTCACACTATCCTGTTACTGCCTTTGGCTCTGAAATCTTAAAATTTCACCAGACAGGTAGGGAACAAGCCATTAACTCAGGGAGGCAAAGCACTTAGCAGAGCTGGAGGACAACAGGGCAAAGGCTGCTCCCCCTTGCAATGAGACATCTGTCTGTTCCACATGCTTACCAGGAGCCTCTCTGAAACATTTGCTATGCAAGAGAACTGCAAGGTCAGGTGGAAGGTGTGAGAAGAAAATTGGCATTCCTCCTTGAATGAACAAGCATGAAATTCCTGCAGCCATCCAGAGTTGCTGCAGGTGAAGCTGGTATACCCCTGGCACTCAGAGCTGCTTTAGCAGCTGCAAATTTAACAAGAGTAGTATTAAAATAACCTCAGTTATTTATTAAAGCAGGCAGGCTGAGCGACATTTCTATTGCAGAGCACCAGGAGATTCCCTGACGCTGCAGCACAGCAGGGCAATGTGCATTCCTGCACCGCTCTCTGCAGCACACACAGCCTGGCTGTGCTCTCCCAGCAATCAGCCTTCCTCACCTAGAGCTGGGGGAAGGTTTGTTACAGGCTTTGGTGCTAGTAGGATCAAGTACTAAATCCATGAGTAACCACTGATGTTACTTGTATTCACTACAGCCTTTTCATCTTGAATAATCAGCATTATTTATCTTGTGCATCATTCTGTCTCTGCAATCCTGCATCATGCCCACAGCTCAGTCAGAAATGGGGGCATTATCTTTCAATTGTTGGATAAAACTGAATTATAACATCATTTTTACTTTATGGCTGAGATGTTCAGACACTTAAACATGGGGTAAGTAAAGTGAAGGAAAGGCTCACATTAATTATTTGGACTCCTGCAAAAATCTTAGCAATGTATGGGAATCTCTTTTACAGATTCCTGTCCTACCCACTACAAAGACTTCTGCTGTAAAGTATCGTGTGTATTAACAAACACAACAAAACAACGAGGTCAGATGCCCTTAATTACACCAGTTTAAATCCAGAGTTACTTTGATAAAATCAATTGGATTATTGATGTTTACAATGCTATACTGGGGAGCAGAATTTGACACTTAATCTCTCTCACATGGGTTGCTGCCCTGCAGCAAACTGCAGGTCCTAGTAATCTGTTCAGATGCCCTCAATGTAATCTGTAGCAACTGCTCTGCATCCAGCAAATTAGGATAATGATCTAACACTGAGCACTAACAACAATTAAGCCAAGGCATGCACTGTTCTCTAGAGCAGTACAACATGCCCAGATGCTCTGCAGTACATTGCACAAACCAGCTGTGTATATCAACAGAAGCATCAAAAGCAAGATCCTGTCCCTGCAATACCACAGGCTTTATTCTGCCTCCCAGCATTCACTGGGCCTGGTTCTGCCTGTCTCATCTAAGGTATGGGCATGATGATGCACTCACTTCTCTCCAGCTGGACAATCAGAGCTGTCCTGGAACACACTGCTACCCACGGCTGCAGAATCATCAACACAAATGAAAATTGTGAAATGCATTCATCCACCTTTTGTGTCCCTTTCTAGTAATGTCATTTACCAAACTTTCTGAAATGTTCCTTGAATGTACATAGGCTTCATCTGTACCAAAACTTCTTTTTTTCACAATGACTATAGATTTTGAAACATAACACTTTCTTGCCTTTTTCTAAAAACAAATTATCAAAAATTCCAGTCTTTTCACTGTGACTCTAGAGAGAAAAAATTGTAAATCAAAGCCATAAAGAAAAAAAGTACATTCTAATAAAGACACTAAGTTCTACTTTAGATGCCTATGGCTTCTGATTGTCCCCATACCAGTACAAAGATGGCAGCAACACGTGTTCAACCAGAGCATTCTTTAAAGCCACTCTGTGCCACAGTAAAAAGGAATACATGGTGTAAATCATAATCCCAAAGACTGATGCTAAAATTGCCTCAGATGTCTCACAACTGGATATAGCTCAGCTATTACATATTAATTTGGCTAAAACCCTTGCTTTTCTAGTATTCAAACTGCAGGCAAGATGCAGGGGGATGACTTTTATGCAGGTAGGTGGGCTCCTTTTTCATCCTGGACCCTTGCTGAGTCAAAGGTTTATAAGCCACAGCAAGCTTGCCACTATCACTATTCAAAACTGATGCCATCTTAAAATAGCACAAAGGCAGATCTCAAAGAAAATAGCACTGTTTCCTTTCCTGCAGTCAGCTGTGTATTTGCCATTCTCATGTTACACAGATGGACTGAACAAGGCTCTTGTCCTTTATCTACAGATACCAATGCTGTACCTAAATGCTGTCACTTCTTGGCTGCAGTGCCTCCATTGTAGCAGTTACCTTTTCAGCCCTTACTGATCATAAATTACTCCCTAAATGAGAATATGTTTATTTAGCTTGTATGCAAGAGGCTTGTGCTTTGAAAGAAATTCTTCTCTAAGATATTTAGGCACTGGAAAAGGCTGCTCTGGGTCAGTGCAGATCTGTTTCACTAATTATTGGAGAAGGAAAGCTTCCAGATATTCAAGTATTTATCACAAAACATAAAAAATTAACATCAACATTCTAGCAAGTTCAGAAAAATAATTTCTCCTTCAAGTACTCTCAGCTTTTCTTCCCATTCCAAATCCAAGTCAGAGTGCCACAGACAGTGCAGCACAGCTCCACGTGCATGCACAGTGGTGCCTTTGCCACATTTCTGAACGAGTGAAGTTCTGTTCAGCAGCTCAGGATTTCATTCATTCTGAGATTTCAGTGCCTCATAAACTGGATTTTTGTTTGTTTGTTTTCCTTTTTGCTAAACAATCCCTTGTAAAGACGTAGATGTGTGGAGCTTCACAGTGGGCAAATTACAAACTCCTTCCTAGCAGGCACAAGGCAGAGGTTTATGCCTTGACATGCACTGCTCTTGTAGCTTTATCATTATATTTCACTTCATCCTTTTTTATCCAGCTCTTGATGTTCCCAGCCTTTAAAGAACGAGCAGGTATCAAGTACTGCAGCTTCAACATTCAATTGACTTACAGGGAATTTGATGCCCACCTTGGTTTTCCTGCCTTAGAAACTTCTCTTTACTTTGGATCCTGCTGAACTCCTTGCTAAAGTCCTACATTTTGTCAGGATGTTCTGCAACACATGACTCTGGAATATTTTCTTTAGCTGTTTTAAAGATGTTACCTATCAAATATAGGTTTATAATTAACATTTAAAATCCATTATCTCCTTCCTCTTCTACTGTAAAATGCAGAGAGGGGGGTTCCTTACCATCATCATGCTAGTCCTTCATTTCACATGCTTCTGGATTTTTTAAAAAATTCTCTGGAATTGAAATAATTCTCCATTATTGCCCCCCCTCCAACTTAAATAATCGTTTTTTGTGTAAGCTGCCTCATGTTTCTAAGAATAATCATTTCTCCCTGAACATTTTTATTTTTATAATGTTTTGTGAACACAGAATGCCTGAGAACAGACCCAGAACCCCCTGTGAAGGCTGGAGAGGAAATGTCCAGACCTTAACCAGGAGCAGCTCTGGCTGCTGAGACTGCTGACACTCTAAATCAGCAGTTATCAACCTTTTCCAGGTTGCAGATGCAAAAAAATTCCCATTGGCTGTCCTAGGCTTTTTATAGCAAATCTAAGCACACTGTCAACAGGCTCACTTTCCTTTTGGCGCTTTCAGAACCTCTGGGAGCCTCCAGACCGCAGATTATAAATCATTAAATCAATTGTCTTAAAAGAGGTGCAAATTTCTCATTCAGCTCAACAAGGTGTTAACAGCACGGTGCAGCAACAGCAACCCAGGTGTCAGCACTCCCAAACTGCCTGACAGAATGATGACCAACAGAGACATTAGATAATTTTGCCATTGTGCAAGGATTTGAGGATCACAGAACATCTGTATTTTTCAGCCCAACCTCTGACACTGGTGTCCTAATTCAAAGCAAAAAGTTTAGCGAAATTCGTTTCTCTTCCTATGTCCCTGATTAGCATTAATATATGTAAATTTTTATGCAAATACATGACATTTAAAGGTAAAAAACTCTGCTCTATATAATAATTACATACACTTTTAAAAGAGGTTTTTAAAGACCTATAATTATGAGATAAAAGAGAGAGCATATAACTGTTATACTTACACGTCCTACATAAGTTCAAATGGATATTGTAGCTAAGATAAGAAAAGATTTATCTTCTTAAGTTCTGATTCAGCAAGACACTTTAACATGTAAGTAATTTTAAACATATAAATAAAACTGAGAAATACTGGTTCCTTTTCTAAGGAAAATTTTGGGGAAGTTTTTAATTTACAATAAAAACTTTTATTTCATTAATTATAAATTAGATATTTAAACAAAGACTTTTCAAAACGATCAAATTTCTTTCCCCCAAAAGGAATTTTTTTTTCATTTTTTTGCCTTCAAAAGGGAAGAGACAGATCAGAAAGTTTCAGCTAATAAAACTACAATACAAAATTTTACTTTTTCCATTTTCCCCGTGCAAGCACTGCAGTAAACGTGAAGCTTAACCATGCTGAAATGCTGTGCTGGAACAAAGGCTGGATGGGTTTCCTCAGATCGGCGCGTTCGGGCAGCTCCCCGCGGTCCCTGCTCTGACACCGCGGGCTGGCGCTGCAGCCCCGCATCCCCGGGCACTGCCGGGAGCTGCAGCCCCGCATCCCCGGGCACTGCCGGGAGCTGCAGCCGCATCCCGCATCGGCACGCGGAGCTGCAGCCCCGCATCCCCGGGCACTGCCGGGAGCTGCAGCCCCGCATCCCCGGGCACTGCCGGGAGCTGCAGCCCCGCATCCCCGGGGCACTCGGGCACTGCCGGGAGCTGCAGCCCCGCATCCCCGGGCACTGCCGGGAGCTGCAGCCGCACCCCGGGCATGCGGAGCTGCAGCCCCATCCCGGGCACTGCCGGGAGCTGCACCCGATCCCCGCTCCCCGGGGCCGCATCGGGCACGCACTGCCGGGAGCTGCAGCCCGGCCCCTGCGCGGGGTCCCAGCCGCTGCTCCGATTCATTCGTGCCTGACCTGACCCGCGCTGGGCTCGGGACTCGCTCCCTTCACCGGGCCGTGGCGGAGCCAATGCCCCGTGCTGGGAACCACACGGATAACGGGGGCAGACACGGGGCACACCAGGCCCAGCCCAGCTGCAGATAACTTCGATTTGCCTAAAAGGATCAGTAAATCCATGGACAAATCACCAAGTAATATCTTCACAAGAAGAGAACGATGACGAGATGGATGTGCTAAAGGCAGTGGAGAGAGTGACCAGCCTTGCCCCCATTGGCTCCAATGAACCTCTGTGTTTATTGGGGCACCAGGCAGCCACAGAGCCGGCAGGCTGCAGAGGCTTCACTCACGTTGCTCATCTTCCCTTCCTGGTTTAACACCGACCAGGCTGCTCAGTTTTGCTTTAAACTTGAGCAGAGAATTAGGCCATGCCCTCCTCAAGAAACAGCATGGGAAAGAATATGAAAAACGTACACAAAATTAATCCAGGCCAGTGACAACCTGAGGATGGGGGGGAGGGAGAAGGATTTATTCATTTTCATGACAATAGCCATAGAGAAAAGAAATGCTCTCTTGCCTCTCCCCAGGGACTTGAATTGAATTCCCAGGGCTGCCAATCAGATCAAGAATTTAACACGATTTATTCTGTGGGGAGCCTGTCTGGAGCCAGTGTGTCAGCATCTGGATGATGCCCTGAGCCTGCACAAGCAGAGCAGCCAGAATCATGGATCTGCCTGGCTTGACATGCAGAGAGAGATTCTGGACACATGCACAGAGAAACAGCTTCTCCCTCATCTATGGCAACATAAAGCTGGAGAGTTAGAGAAGCCTGTATTATTTAATTAAAACTCAAATGGTAGAAAACACAAGTTTCAGACCAGAAATCATTGGTATTGCTGTAGATGACATTCCCACAACCCAGGATCTTGGCTCAGGCTCAGTGACTGTCAATAGACTGCTCGAAGTGGCTCCCATTTGGAATAGTGTTTTGGTACCAAAGAGCACATTATGAGGCTGCCTTCTCTTCTGGGACAGTTTGCAAAGAGTTAAACTGCAGCTTATGTGACTTTTAGCCACAGCTTGCAAAATTAATTCATGTTTCAGGCTGCAGAGCACCATGAACCACTCAGAGTGCCATGGGGATGATAAGCTCTTAGGTCAATTACTGCACAGATGTGCCCCAGTTTGGCTGTCTCTCATTTTAGTAATAATGCTACATATATATTCCTATAGATTTAGCCTATACAGATTCATTGCAGAGAAAGCTGTAATCTATGACCCAAATATTCCCAAGTTTGTATATTTATTATACAAAGTTTGCATGGCTGTTTCTACAGAAACAAACAGGACCATATGGGTATTTCTGTCACTAGCAGTTCAATCTTTCCCTCACTGCAGTTTCATTTCTTCTACTGTGGTTAAATGCTCAACAAGAAAACATAACACTGCAAAGAATGCCAAGTCCCCTTTTGTTCTTTCCTTGGGCATTTCCAACTGTGGCATTTTCAGATGTTGCTTAAAGCATGGCACAGCAAATGCAAGACAGTATATTCTACCAAAAGTCCTGGAAAGACTTCCTGCCAGTAAGAGACTGTTCCAAATTTCCTCAGAAACTGAAGAGCTGAGGGGAAAGGATCTCCCACTGCAAACATGAAACCCAGTCTTGGACTGCAAACCACTCAGCAGAATTTCAGAGACAATTGGTTATCAAGAACTGGCTACTGGAGCACGCAGTGAATGACAGATGCATCATGTGCAAAGGTACCATTGGTGCTGCCTCATCTTTCCAGGGCATCAACAAGAACATAAGAAGAATTCATATTCCATCTGGTGCAGGAAACATTTCAGCTACTACCAAGGACTCCAATGAGTAGTACCAGTGATGAGAAGAGATGCCATCACTTATGTTGCTTATTTGCCTACATTGAGCTCGAATTATTTTGATAACATCTATAAACGGATGCATACCATCCACTGGGAAATACTCATCTTTCTTTTTTAAGGAAAGAATGTTTCTCTATAGAAATTAAGAGTTGGAGGGGCAATGTTTCATTGAAAGCACCATGGAAAAGATTATGCAAATAACTGCCAGAAAGGCAGGCTGTATTTTCCTGCAACTTACAGATTGATCCAAACTGAGAACTCTGTATTATTGTTATCCACCCATTTAAGGTCCTATTTTCACTTCAGTTTCCATAGAAACCTGTTGTCCTAAATCTGCAGCACTTATAGCCTTTTAGTGTCATGGGTTCTTTCTTTACAGCTCTAATTACACCATCATCCACAAGGGGAAATGGCTGGGATGCTTTTCCCACCACAGAAACATTCAGGAAGTGCTGCTCTGTAGACAGAGGGAATATAAAACCTAATCATAAACCTTCAGACATCGTCCTTTTTGGACAATTCCCCTATGTCACAGCTGTATGTTTTATTGTTTGGGTTTTGAACACGGGCCATGGCAGAAATAAGAATTGAATTGGCAGAGAAAAAAAAAGATTTGGGTTTTTGCCTTTTTTCTGTCTTTTCTGGTCTATATTAAAGAGCAATTATATACAACTGAAGAAAATGGAAAAAAAAATACTTGTAAATTAACTACACTGGTGTGACATGGATATTAAATACATAAGGTTGAACAAAGCTGTCAAGGCATATGGTCCAGAAAGACCTCCCACTGCCAAAGGAATGAAGCTCTGCCCTTTTAATTTACTTCAGCTCTCAGGTCTGCATATAATTTTCTTCTCAGCATATGAGGGGTTAAGGTTCCCACCTATGCATTCCAGATAGACTCAATAAGAGTTTTTCACTGTGCTAATATAAAACACACAGAGACCTTTGTCTTCCTGCATGCTGGTAAAATGCCCGTTGTGCTATGCAGATTATTATTGTTATTATTATTTCTGGCACTGTCACTTCCAGCTATGGTGCTTCAAAGCAATGATATTAAAAACATAAAGGCAGGCAGCCCTTTGGAAATAAGGAATTGCAACAGCAATGCAAAGAACTTTTTATAGCAGCCCTTATTGAAACATCTGGAGGAAGTATCATCTAATGGCTAGTGAAGAGAGCTAAAGAGCCAGGACTCCTATGCTCTGTTTCTAGGTCTGTCACTGTCACTGATTTCCCATAACCCTGGGCAGGTACCTTAAAAAGTTCTATAAAAGTGGCATCTACCCAACCTTGCTCCTTTATGAGAGGTAAAGAAGTAATCCAAGATCTGCTGAAACTTTCCTTTATTAGCAATGACAAAAGATGTGTGTACCTGCAGTCAGTTTTCTGCTGTCACTGCAGTGGCACTGCAGAGGACACAGTGGCCGTTATCACCCAGAGGCAGCACTCACCTCCCACACCTGCTACTTACTCCTCCCATCTCTTCTGTCTTTACTGGGGCTGTGTTTCCACCAGTTTGCAAAAGGAACACTTCTTGTGAGCATTCCCCAATTTTCTCCAACACCAACAATTTTGCTGTGGCCAACAACTGAAACTGTTTAAACAAACACTCAGCTTAGCCTGGGGCTCTTCCAGCGACCAGTGTAGGAGTAACACCAGTGGTGAGGTATTATCTTTTACTAGAACAGCTCAGTTTGGGGTTTTTTTGGTATTTAGGAGGTGCTCAATGCTCAGAGTGTGCCTGCTTCAGGTGAAAAGCAGGACAGAAAACAGAAGACAAAAAAAAAAAAAAAAAAGACATCTGTGGCATTATCTGTGGCATTCCTGACATCAAAAATAGTAGCATCATGTATGGGGCAATTGCAGTTCTGTTTACTGGCTCCATAGCAATCAGAAAACTACCTAGATTTCCAAATCTTGTTCACCTGGCATCTCAAATAAAATTGTTTTAAAATAGAAGCTGTTGAGACAAAGGTAATCCTAAGGTGGCAGGTGGAGAGGATACAAAACACAATCCTGGTTTTTTGCTCTATTCATAACACAGTGTGGTCCTCACTTACAGTTTATCACTGTACAGACCTCAAGGCAAAAGAGCAGAAACACAAAAACACAAAAACCATGACATCCTGGCCATACACACACTGCTCCAAGCAAATGCAGCAAAAGAAACATCAGGAATATTTATTTGGCTCCTTTTGTCATTGCTGTGCTCTTGCCATAATTTCTGTGAATAATGAAGCTTCATGCTTTCCATGCTTGTCTACATCAGCAAAAAGCCACTTGCCTAAGATTTTTACAGAAACAGAACAACAAAACTAATCCCAGCAAAATCTGCACCACAACTATTTTCAGTGTTAGGGAATGTACAACATTAGTCATTTAACCACAGTGACTGAAGTTTACCAAGTGCAGGCAGCTGTTTAAAAGACAACCTACAACAAAACAAAAAAATCATTCCCTACCCTTCAAAATGGTACAGAAATTCAGCTTTTGAAAAATGAGCAGATTCAAAAAATTTACATGGATGGAGTAGAGCTACATTTGTCAGGTAAATTATCTTTTTGTTTGGTATTCTACATCCTGACACTCTCCAGAAGCAAGGAGCTGCCATGTTTTACCAATATTTCCTGAACAAAAGGAGCTTCCAAGCCAAACCAGAGGTCATGCTGACCCCACTAGCTAAGGCTTTTAATCCTCACAAGCCGTGTGCAGGCTGATACAACTTTGCCCTCATCAAACTGTTACCTGTTCCAAGTGTTTGCAGATGTTTTCCAGCTGTGTCAGAGGCTACCATTATGACTTTGTTGTTAATGACACTTGAATGGTTTCCTTTAAAAATAGTTCAGGCCCACTGACACTCCAGCTCTGGGGGTGAAGCAGAATGCAGGCTCAGTGTTCCAAGCCTGCTCTGCCAATTATTGCCATGCAAAACAAAAGCAGCTCTCACACAGGATGAGCAGGATGTGGGAACCAAATCACTGTTGGGCACTGGCAGCCCTTGCAAAGATATTTCCAAGCTATGCCTGGAGAGAAGAAGAGGCCACCAAATAGCTTGTTTCCAATCAGCTTATGCTTCACCATTGAAGCACTGTGCTGGGGGGTACATGAGGATACATCTACAGGGATAAAACACTGGCTGGAAAGCACTCAGGAACAAAAGAACAAAACATGCCTGTTTTCTCTTGGGAAAAGCAAGAATATGGTAGCAACATTTAATGCAGGAGAGGTGATAGATAAACCAGGTACTACAGGTATAGGCAATAGCTCATCCTATAGGGAAAGAAAGAGTGTGGGGGAACCCCTTGTCTCTTGTTGCTGGAGGGACAATTAACAAAACTGTTCTCCTTGGGGTCAATAAGTTCTGGTTTTACCCATGCTGGGTGGGGACATTAATCCCAGAATTAACACAAGCACGGGAGAGTTCTCTCTGCTTCCTTGGTCAACAAGTCAGCCTGAGCCTGAGCTCTGCACTGCCCTGATCTTAGCACTGCATTCAGTGCCTGTGCCCAGGCAATGGGCAAAAGACCAGTCACAGAGACTCAGTCTTCTTTCATTTGGTCCCATTTCCTGACATGACACACTGTGGAGAACACGGCCATGGACAGGGGTTAGAGCATACAGGAGGAGCTGTGCTGTGGGTTAGAAGTGTGTGTGAAAACATCTAAGCTCACAAGAGAAACTCAGCAGCTCCAAGATGGAGTTTCTCCTTCAGAATTCAAGTTAATTATGGCTTACCTCACTTCTCCCCTCAGAAATCCCCTTTGTCCTTTCCACTGCCATGCTATTAAGTGTATCGTGCTCAGCACTGACAGGTGACAAATGAAGCCTAAGTTGGTTCACCACACTGACCCTTCTTGGCAGCGTTTACCCAGCTGGGCCTGACCTTTTCTTGCCAGCTAAGCAAATTTCCCTTCTCTGAAATTCTGCTCACAGGGTGCTGCTTTGTGGCAAAGAACCAGAGTATAAGCTGCTCACTTCTTACTATTGGGTTCAGAGGAGTCCTCTTCTAGCACCTCAGTTAAAATCATCAAGGAAGCAGATACAGCAGAATGTGAAGAATATTCTTTTGATAAATGAATTATAATGATAAGATTTTTTTTCCAGGAGAAAGGGCCTGAGGGGAAAATGGACAATTGCTGCAATGCCATCCATCCCTCCAAGCAAAGGTAGTATGTCTCTCATTAAACTACTGAATTTTCTGTACAGCTGTCAGCAAGCACAAGTTTTCCAAATGAACTGGTCAGCAATAATCTGCTTTCATGACAATGTGCAAAGAAGGGAGCAGGAGGGGTGATTTGTGCCCAGTACAAAAATAAACCACAAAGACATCCCATGCAGCAGACACACAAAGCTGAGCTCTGCACATCAGAACGCTCCCCAGAGAAGGAGTCAAAGAATCAAAGCAAAGAAGCAGTGATACAAATAGCCTGACTTTTTCAAACACATCAAAGGCCAGAAAACAAGCCCCTCTCAACTCCAGGGACCAAGACAGAAAAGATCTAATAAAGAATTCAAATGCTATAATCACATAATCCAATAAGCTACAGTTAAACCAAAACACCTCTTTAGCAAACATCTGTAAGTGGGATAGGAAAGGCTCCGAAATGCTCGGCATGGATGGCTCCCTTCACTTCTCCCTGTTAACACATCACCTCCTGTCACTGAGACAGATGTGAAAGGTTCATTCTTGGTTTCAAATCCCTGCACAGGAAAATGGGAAAAGGGAGAAGAGCATCTCAACAAAAACAGCCAGCACAGACTGACCAGTCACTGTGAGCTGAGCAATATAGAATGCGTGCTGGACTGACTTGCCACAGTGAAAGATGGTTAAGGTATCTGTGTGGGAAGGATGAGAAGGGGTAGAAGTTGAGACAGACAAAGAGAAAAAAACCACCATGCCCTCCAGATTTCTGGAAAAGTAAGTGCCTTTCTCTATCTTCCAACAATATTCCACCCCTTGTTTTTATTTTATTCTGGATATGTTCCCTCCTCTCTTCCAGTCCCACACAGTATTTTCCTCCTTGTAATCTCTGAATCTCTCCCTCTTGTAATATCTAGGACTCCGTCAGTCATTCAGCCCAAGTACCTGCTTCCCCAGGTCTCTTCCATCACCTCCCTGCCAAGCCTGGCAAACAGGGAAATGGCTCACTTCACCATTGTACAGCAGTGGCAGCTGCACTGATTATTGTGAGTCTGAGGCAGGCTGGCTCTGATGCTCTCATACAGCAATCACACACGTCACAGAAAGAAGCTCTCCATTCCACTTTTCAGTCAGGAACTTTGTCCCTCCTTTGACATGCTGGGTAGGTCTCTCCCCTTCTCCTTCCACGCTCAGACACGTGGGCAGGAGCAGACTTAGGGGACGATTCTGACCTCATCTGAATAAGCAGATCCAGACTCACAAACCTTTCTTTAACAGAAGGGCCATCCTTGGCCTGACTGGAGTAATCAGGAAGAACAAGTTTTGCTGATGTATGCATCCCTTAGGTATTTGCTCTTATACCAGCTCCTGAGTACAGTCAGTGAGCAGACAGCAGTAAATCTCTCTGAAACGCAGCAGGGGATGGCAGCACCAGAAAGGGTCATTTCCTCTTGCAGAGACCAGAGCAGGCAAGTGCTGTTCAGTGGGGATAAAGGCAAAGGAAAGGGGCCCCCGGCTCCTCTGATACACTTGTGTGTACAGATGCTTCTGCAGAATCCCAATATTGCCCGGTGAACCTGTACTTTAGTAGAACTAACATTTGCAAATACATCAACCTTTTACTGGAAGAATTCCACTCTCAGGACTTTCTTTCCTGTGCAGCCTCCTGTCATTAGCCTCTCTTCTACAGCACCAGCCTTGTGCTAATCCCTGTTTTTTCTGAGCACAGTATTCCTATGTGATACCTTACAAAGTGCTTTGCTAAAATCTAGCTAGATGATGTCTGCTGATAAATCAAGACAGTTTAGTTTTCTTATTAAAGAAATACATTAAATCAATTGTAGACCTGTGAACAGTATAGCACTGGTAGACTCAAATGTTGCTGTAGAGTCTTAGAACACAACATGTATGCTCATGCCAGCAGCAGTTTTGGATATGATGCCTCAGTTTTCACAGCAAATATAAAGTGTAGGCACCTACACAAAATTCTGGCAAGGCATGAGGAAGAATGCTGGAGTTCAGTGAAAAAGCACTTTTTCTTTTCTATAAGTAATCATTATGGAGAGGAGCACAACTCACTGTAGCCATTACAATTTGAAGAGTGGGAATTAACTTACTGGAAAAGGTTGGGCACTAACCCAGACACGACTCCCATCTGGAACTAGGCCAAAAAGGGTCATCAGCTCTTCTGAACTCCTTGCTTTATGCTATATGAAATCACTTTTTGTTGATGCAAAACATGACAGTACTTGCTAGGGTATTCAAGAAAAATCCATTACCTTGATGTGCCACATACACATCTCTGCCACAGAGCAGAATGTGTGAGCACGCTCGCAGCAATTGTACAGTGAATTTCAGAAAGAGGGTTATAGCAGAAATGGGAGGGAAGTGCTGAATAGTTGTATATGATCTTTTACATGGTGAGTTATCAGTTGATTTATATAGCAAGTGCAACAGAATTAGTTCATGATAAATTCATGAGGAATGTGCTTTTGATCATGCCGTGCTCTTCTCATTGCCATTTTCAGCTCCCTCTATATTCACCTTCTGGAGACATTATTCTACCTCATGTGGTGAACTAGTGCTATGGACAATAAGGACTAGTCTGCATTGGCTGCCTCTGCTGAAATGTCACATTCTGGAAGGGAAGATGTACTTTAAGAAGTCAGAAGTCCAGGAGATGTAAGTGCAAGTAGGCTGCTTGGAGGGGCTAAATCTCTCCTAACATGCTCAAGCATGCACATTCATATAAGGAAAAAAGAGCTGATGGGGACAAGTTTTCAATCAGCTGGCTTTAGTCAAAGGTGCTCTGTACTCTACATGCACAAAAGTACTCCCAGCTTCACAAGGCACTTCATGGGCAGATGACCTTCCCTGCTAAACTGGGAGAGATGAACTCTTTATTGAAAGAGAGAAGTTGATAGAAGTCCATAGATTTAAAAGCTCTTGTTTAAGCCTCAGATGTCATAAATTCTTCAGTCTACATTCATTCCCAGTTCATGATTACTCTGAATAAATATGACTGCACCTAAGGCACTGCAGCCATGGCATCCTGCACAGGTGAGCCACCAGATACCAACCAGACTTTGGAAAGGTTGTGCAGCCCACATACTGGTACTGTACTGCTTTGAATAGACACCTTTGGATCAGCATTAAAGATGATTAGGAGCACACTGGGGCATTCCCCATTCTCAGCCTTAGATCTGCTCCCACTGAAGCCAGCAGTAATTCTGGTGAACATTACATGTGAGCTCCATGGAAGCAGGGAAGATAACTCTATTCAAGCCAAATACTGCTCTATAATTTGGAATTGCTCAGTATCCAGAAATAATGTTCCATAGCTGGTTTTAGGGCACAAACACATCCTTGGGTTATTTTTACTGGGACAACTGCACAGTAGGAATAGTCAGGATGGCATTACTACAGTGGCATGACATTAACAGTTGCATGACAAAGTGATGCAACCTAGAGAGCAGCCCAAACCAGCATATCTACAAATCACAGTCTGCTTCTTCACCTCAGCAATAGTGACCTCTGGGAAGATTGCTGCTTTTCAGCACAAACAGAACTTGATAGGAAGAACAGAGTCATGGAAAGATCTCTGGCATCTGAACCAACTGCTGTGGTCTGAAGAACTGTCATGAGAGCACGTTTCAGAATCAAAAGGCTGTGTCCACTATGGGGTAAGGAGCACTGGCTTGGAGCAAGCAACCACACTGGAGCATGCATGCTTTAGTGAGAGAGCACCCAGATCTGATATGTCACAGAAAGGTCTATGTCTCATTTTCCCCATCTGTAAGACGAAACAGCCGAGACACGTAGTCAGGCAAGGAATTGCATGAGCTAAGGATTGTGTGTTACTCTTGCACATTCTTGCTGGAAGGGATAGGCCAACCAGGAGGTGTTTCCTGACATCAAATATATGGAACACCTCCATTGGTAAAGTGAGTCCAGGTACTCAGGTTTGATTTAGTGTGTACAGTATAAGAATCCCTGTACTTTTAAACATCCTCAGTAACGAAGACACAATAATTAGCATAATTGTCAATTCAGCCTCTAATAATGTACAATGCGCTCATTAACCCAATTAACCCCACACAGCACAACAACCATCACAAACAACACAACTGATGCAGTGAAGGGGAATGGCTGCTTGACAGCCCTGCCACATCCCAGCACGACGAGATGACACTGGCAAGGGCTGAAGGCAACTCCCAGGGGCAGGACCCCCAGCCAGCCTGGAGATGGGGCACGCTGCCACCTGAGCTGGTGTGTCAGCCACGTGCTCTGCTCCTTCAGCCCTGTCCCAGGGCAATAGAGGAGTTTCTACTCCCACAAGGTTTTTCCTGATACATTTAATTAAGCAACACCCACATATGCACACCCCACTTCTCAACCCCCCCTCTTGCTGAAAGAGTCTCAGGTGGGATTCACTCGCCTGCTTTTGCTGCTGCTTAATTCAGTCAGGTTGGTAAATAATTCAGCAAGCACTCAGCCAACAAACAAACAGGCAGGCAGCACAAATGGCCAGACAGGGAGATGAAAGAATGAGAGACAGAAAGAAAAACCAAATGGGAGAGTGACAGCTTTTGCTGGAGCTCTTTTTCTACAGGCAGTACTTCAAGCTGTGCCTACTTCTCCATTCTCTGTGCTTACACTCTCATCCCATAAAGAATCAGGCAAGTTTGTGCAACTGACACTGCCATCACCTACTGACTGCTCACTGGTTGGGGCCCCACTGAATGACCACACAACCTTTTGATTAAAGTTTAGGAAAAGCTTCAGTAGCACCTTGCTTATGCTCTTCAGCTTTGAAACCCTTCAAGAAGGGGACCAGCAGCTCTTGGGCTACAGCTGGGCATGTAGGAGTCTGCATCACTGACTCAAGTCTTTTTAGGCCTCTGTTTTCCCAGCTGTAGAAGAGAAGATGAAAATCCTTCCCTACTGGCATCCCAGCAGGCCTAACAAACAGAAGCAGTGCTAGGGGTCTGAGAGTCCTTCAGATGAAATGCCAAGGCTTAGCAAAACCTTTAGAATTCTCTGACTACATCAGTGAAAATATCAAAAGACAGTATTATCAAGCACCAAAAATATTAATTCCAGCCTTCCATAAAAACTGATAACCATAAAAAATATATCCCAATCACAGCAAAGGTTTGGGATGATTCAAGGTAAACACTCCACTATCTGTGTATAAAAAACAAACAGTAAACCAAAACATGTGGAGTAGAATTTTCTGTGGTGCTTAACCTTACAATAATAAGGAAGCTTTAACAAATGGTATTTTGAAAATGTTTTCTACACACATAATAAATTAGCATAAGACAACCTTATTAACACAGCTAGTTTGTTTGAGCTAGCTATGTGAGCACTCTGTGAGAAAATCATTTTATGAAGTGAATAAGGAAACGTCTATGCACCACAAGTTCACTAAAACAGAATCCAAATCACAAGCACTATTGGGAGCCACAGTTATAACAAGACCACCCATCTCTCAAACTGCTGGGACACCTCTAGGCCAGGACTAGTGAGAGACACAATGACAACCAGATTTAGGGGTAGCTTGCACACAATGTGCTCATTAGGTAAATGTCCTGAGTCTTGCTGACTCCTTGCTATAAGGTATTTAGCAGGTTTGCATGTGAGGATTGTCCTGAAGTGGTAGTGGAAAGACGTGAATTTCAAAGGAGACAAAGCATTGTACAAACATCTCTTAGATTATCAATTCCCTCAATCTATCCTTGGAGCCACATAATTATGATAGTTGCCATGTTTCAGTATGCAGAAATGCCCTTGCAAGAGCATGAGACAAGCAGGTTGGTTTATTAACATGCTTCATGTGAACATACTCTGAGTCTCATGGAAAGGGACAAAAAAGAGCAACAGAAGGATAACCTCAGTAGTGCATAGAAAGTAATTACAGCAGAATGAAATTTTTTTCAGGCTGTGGAATAAAAAAGCATTTCCTCTACCAAAATAGAGAATGAGGTAGCAAGCAAGAGCCACAGCTCAATGACCAGCTGCAGAGATTTACCTGCTAGACCCTGTGCAATTTAGGGTGAGAGCCCAGAAAGACGACCCAGGGAGAAACAGGTCCCTTCTGCTGGTGGGTAAGAGCAGTCAGTCAATGGCCAGAAAGCCACATGCTCCTGGAAAGAAGGCTGCCCAAACTGTGGCTGAGCCACCATTACACTGTGGTGACTGTTAAGCCAGGTATGACAGCAGCATGGCAATGTGTGCCAGCCAACTCCCTGGCAGCTCTTTAGTTACCTACCAGCCACAGAGAAAATGGGCTAAAAGAGAAGTGGGGCTGCTGCTGACCAGGTCTGGATACTGTTCTGGAGTTCATGCCCAGATCCACTTGGGGTAAGCTCTCCAGTCATGTGAAACCTTCTTATAGCAGTTCTGCACAGGGTTAGGCAAACCCCTTCTGGTTTTGACTCAAGGAGGCTCCTATTGCCCAAATCTTGCTCTGAGATTTTGTTTCAAATACACACAGGTGCACCAAGTGTAACTATGGCCAAAATCAGCCTGGTTTAAAGTCAAATGTTTAGATGGTTTCCACCCCAAATCATAAATCCCACTCTGTCATCTGAAATGAGTCCATTCTGCTCAAACCTCAGCTTGCAGGGAAAAGCTGACTCCAGTTCACAGAAAGGGTCACAAATCCAGTCCGTGTTCTGGGTTTCTAACCCCCAAAACAAGCAAAATCGCCTTGGCTTTGGGTTCATCTGGACCTTGTTGCCAGCGTCATGGTGTCATCTAGTGGTGACAGCTTGTATGGGCACACACAGCGTACCCACCTCCACAAACATCCCACAGAGAGTAGTGCAATTGCAGTCCAGTAAATGTCTTCCAAAGTACACCACCTTTTCCAAAGGCAGAACAGCTCCATCATTTCAGTAAAAGCACCTCGAGGAGAGCTTTTTTGCAAAGGCTCCCAAATAAAGTGAAGGGCAAACTTTGCATCACTTCTACACAACTAGAAGACAACCTCCTGGGGAAAGGTCAAGCCACAGTAACTTTGAGGGACAACAGCCAGCAGCAAATTCAGTTGTGAATATGTTTGATATTCAAAAGTAATTTTCAGTATAGAACTTGCATCTCTTGAAATGTCCCTTTTACCTACATTGCAATAATGCTCAAAAATCATAGTAAAAGATACAAGAGGAAAAAAGGCTCCAATTTCAATTTGTACTTTGAGAGCTCTCTTGCACAGGCAGCCATACCCAGGTATCAAGAAAGGGCCGCTGATTTTTGGGCTCCAAGTTTATGTCATACAGGGGGCAAGCTCAAGAACAGTGCAGCTGAAGCAGCTCCCAAAGTCACAAACATCTTTTTCAAGAGGTCAAGTGCCTTAGGTCTCACTTCAAGCATTTCTAGAGGGATTTGACCCACCATATATTCTGTGTCAGAGTTCTGGCAACATGAGTTCCTTCTCTGCGGTGAAGCTTGGAACTGATGTACCTGCTCTTAAACCTTGTCTCGTTTTAATTCAATGAAATTGAAGCCCAGGAGTTTTACCTTTCAGCTAAAACAAAGTAGGAACACAAACATGATTGGTTTTCCAGGCTCAGCTGATGAGTAGGAACAGAGACACCATGAGCCCCTGAGTTCCCATAACCTCAGGCACTGCACTGAGTCACTTGTCCCACAAGCTGATAAGAGCTGCATCTCAAATGAAGGAAAGCTCTGTTCAAATTGGAAGAAGGATCACAGTGTCAGCAGAGAGGCAAGAAAAAATTGCCAATTTCAGCACTGTCCTGGAAATGAAGTGGGTTTTCAGGTTCCTGAGGTCTATCTGAGGTTTCATCATGGATCCAGCTCAAGTGCTTCCTTGGCATGTTTGTCTTCTTACCTAGAGCTTAATCCTTCCCTCTGATCTAGTCTTTCTGTCTGCAAGCTAATGAGCTTGAAATTACTGTATATTCATGTGTCCCTCTGAGCTCTGATCTGTGACACAACCATAGCTACAGCTGGATTTGCTTCTTTCTTTATTGTCTAGAGTTGCAGCCTAAAGGACAGGCTTGATGCAAAAAACAATGACATTCAAATGGCAGTTGACATGGGGGCTAAGAGGGAGAAAGCACTTTTCAGAGCCCTGGTTTCTTTTGGGATCTATCCTGAGACACTGAATTTTAAGCTTGGTACCAGCACAGACCAGGGCTATCCTCATGGCAGAGGACTCCACACACCCCATTCCACCTTGGTCACAGACAGCACAGGGAAGAGATTTAACTACTACATGCCTGGACTCAAAATGACCACAGGAATTATCCAAAACCAATGAACTCTTTATAGCTGTACCAAAGTGCTTTCTTCTCTTGGATCTGTTTTCTTCCCCCATCCTATTACCTGCGTTCCACTTAATCTATGAAGCTGGAAGACTTCATTGTGCCATCTACCCACTAGGTCTAACATGAAGGTGAAGCCCAAGGCAAGTTTCTCAAAGGTAAGAGAGAATGCTCAGCTACTGTTATGTGGGGCAGGTTTTAATTTTTAGTAAGTACACCAACCTAGAAATAACAGATAACTTACATCAGAGCCTGCATATAGAGTACCTTTCACCCCAGAGCTTTCCAAAATTGTGCATGCCCAGCAACACAGAAATGCAGCCACCTCTGGAGCTGATTACAGCTGCTGCTTGACCAATACAGTGTGGTAGCAACAAGGAGAGCCACCACAATAAACCTCTGGGTTTTTGGTAAATGCACTATGGATTTCTGCACGTTTGTTATACCAGAGGACACCCATATATTTAAAGGCTTCACCTGACAACAATGCAGAGCCAGCAAAACACATTTCCTTTTTGTCCCTTGGAAGGTCAAAAACCTCCCCAGCAGAATATGCTGGAATACAAACAGCGAGGCTCTTGAGCAATTTCATATCTGATATTCAGGCACTCGCTAGCTCTACCACTCAGTGCGTGCCGTGACAGATGTGTCACAAGGAAAGGTCACGGCAAGGTTTTTCCTGCCAGACTTGCCCGCTTTACAGGAGCGGCAGCTTTGTGCCTGCTCGGTTGCTCTGTGCTGTGTCCCAGGCACGGTGCCTTGTTTGGGAGCGCCCTCTGCCGCCCGGCCCGCAGCCCTGCGAGCCTGCAGGGAGCGAGGCCGGGCCGTGAGCGCGATCTCGGCCAAGGACGGGCAGCAGGCAGCGCCGTTCAGCTTCACGCTGAGGCCCATCAGAGGCCCTCGTAGAGCCGGGCCCTGAGCTCAGCATCTCGGTCTGACTGCCTGAGGTCTGCAAAGCGCTGCCACCCACCCGGGCTGCGGAGACAATTGATTTTTCAGGTCAACTCTAACTCAGCTCATCTCCCACACTTCACAAAGCTCTTGCCCAGTCCTTCTCATCTGGGATCTGAGGCAGAAAAAGCAGCATATGCCCCTTGCACTGGCACTGCTGGGACTCTTCCTTTGCAGCCATGGGAGGCAGCTCACTCTTCACTCCCACCCAGCCCACCTCACCTAAGTGATGGGTAACTCCTGTCTCCAAAGGAAAATAGGAAAGCTGTCTAGTCCAAGATCTGGGGAGCCAGGAATCCATTTGGGGGTCAGTAGGCCTCTGAAAACTGCACAGAAGGAGTTTCTATTTAGGTGGTAAGATATCAGGTATTCTAGAAGGTTCTATTAACTTACAACCTATAGTACCAGGCAAAACTCTTTAGTAACTCCATCATCCTCACAATTCCAAAAATCCTGATCCTACCCTTACCCCTTTCTGTTCAAGCTGGTGCGAGCAGCCAGACCTGGCACCAAGACTGAAGTTTCTGACTCCCAATGCCAGAACATAATGTGATTTTCTACTTACCTAGGTTAATACAGTTCTTTCAATAAAGTTCTTTTAAGCACAACACCCATAAGTATCTTTATTAAATCACTCACTCATGTCCAATCAGCTCCCACACAGGCTCAAGGAATAACTCTGCAGCATGTACAGGATGCTCTGTGCAGTGAGCTCAGGTACTGCAAAGCTGTTTGGTCTGTGCTCCAGAGTCCTGTGAAGCTCTCAGCAAGGAAATGGTTTGCAGGTGTGCATGCCAGGATGCACACATACAGCCTTCACTTGTGTGCTAACAGCAAGCATCTTAAAACTTTTGAGATGTTGCATCAAAATGTAACTTGCACTGGGGAAGAGAACTACATGAGAGTAATTGTGGGGGCCTGAATATATGTTGTATTGTAAGACCTGTGTGGGTCCGAGTTGCTCCAAACGAGCCGCAGCTGCGGGGTCCTTAGTTGGGCAGCAGCTGTAGCTCATGAAGGTAACTGAGATAAATAGGGGTGGGTTGAGAGCCCAGGAGGAGCCCCTGAGAAGACAGGAAGGACTGTGCTGCAGAGAATGGAGAAGAGCCCCAGCAGAGAGGCAAGAACAACACTGCAGTGAGGATTACAACAAGTAATATATGATTTTACCTCTTATTTTTGTCATCCAGAGTCAGATTCTTCTGTGAGATGCTGCTCCTATACCTCTACAAGGATAGAATTCCATGACTCTCTCCTTCTTACATCTGGATAGAAGTTACCACTCCAAGTTTTCACTCCTAATCAATACATGCAGCTAGAATTGTCTCCTAGATTTGCTACAATTCAGACATTTTCTCCTCTCTAATAGCAGAGCACAATTTATTTTGTCAGGCTTATCACTGCAAAGCTGGGACTACTTGCTTAAGAACAGACTAAGACATAATCCTAGCTCTGCCTGTTACCCATGAAGGGTTTTTAATTCCAAAAGGTGTATGTGGAGCATCAGGGTATGTAGCAGTCTTTGTGTGGGCACTTATTCTAACTTCCAATTCCCTTCCCCTTTTGGCTGCCATGCTTTTCTTGGGAAGAGATACCTGAATACAGGCAGGTAACCTCTCCCTTCGGTGAACTGCCAGCCTTTGTTGTTTGCCTGTGTGATTACTGTGATTACTTATCTGTGTCACTGTGTCACCCTCCTGTTCTGCTCTCCCATCTGACAGCAGAGCCACGTGGAACATTTCTCAGTGCCACAGTAAGCACTGAGGCTCCCATGGCTCTGCTGACCCTGGAGATGTCTGTGTTGGAGTAACACGACTCCCAGCAACACTATCACTGCTGTTAGGCCACTGATATTGTACCAGAAATAAACACAAAGGCATCACCTACAACTACAAAGCTTCAGACACAGGGCTGCTGCAGTGGCAAGGGCCCAGCAGCAAGCCAGCTCTTCTAGGGAAGCTGTACCAGCTACTAAACCAGCTGTGCCAGGGCTGCAGGTTACCAGAGCTCATCTGCTCCTGCCAGCTAAGCAGCTTATCTAATAATTACACCATGTCACCTTACCCATCTTGCTTCTTGGGGAGTAGAACCCCTGTGGCCTCCCAAATGCAGAATCCTCACAGAAACAGATGAGGCACCACAAAACTCAAACAAACCAACCCACAAACTCTAGGTAACAGTGTGAGGCAGAGATCTTTTGCATCCTTTGCACATGTCAGTAACAAGGTTCTATCAGAGAGCCTTCATCTAGAAAGGATATCTGTGCATGCTCTCATTTCAGCAGATTTTAGTCCTTGTTACATGAAACAAGCAAAACTGCCAGGTCTTAACACCAAACAGCACAGGCAAAATATTTTTCAAAAAGTCAAAAAATTAGTCATGCTTGAATCTGTATGTACATTCAGGACAAATTTTGTTTGCTGCCGTGTTTTTTTGTTTGATTGGTTTGGTTTTTGTTGGGTTTTTTGTTTGTTTGTTTTTTGGTGGGGTTTGGTTTTTTTGGTTTTTCTTTGTTTGTTTTGGATGGCATTCATGTGGAAGCAAAGGGAAAAGATGGACATATTTATGATACAAAGGAAAAAAAAAGAAAAGTGTCATGCAAACCATTCCGTTGGCCACAGTCCCTTCCCCCTTCTCCAGCATTTTTCCAAAAGGAACTGTGGCTTCTCTTCCTCTGTTGTCTCATTGCATTGGCTCCTCCAGCGGGCTCCCGTTCCCTGCCCACATCAGCCCTGATGCTTTGCAGCATGTGCTGGGTGCCTGCAGGGGGTACCGCGACCCCGCTGCCAGCAGATCACACAGGCACGTTGTGCTAACGGGGGTGCATTGCTGCGCTTCAGTCTCTCACACACATAATGAGATTAGCATTTGAATAGTGCTGATCAAGTTACCAGTGGCTCTGAACCCCGGGTCCATCAGATGCAAATGAATCACTATAAATTTTGCTCCTTTCCTAAAAGCTCTTTATATGTGTGGCCAATGCAGAAAGAACTGCAGCGGGTATTGGCCCAGGAAATGTCTCACCATGACTGGGAATTTCTGAGAGTGGACAAACCACAGGAGCATCTTTCCCTAGATTTTTAATTTTTTTTTTTTTTTAATGAGCAGTGTCTCCCCCCTTTATTTTTTTCTTTAATATGTCTTTTCTCCCAAGGCTGTGCAGGCATCAGGACATATTCTGGCATAAAGTTCAGAGACAAAATCCTTCACAGTACCTTCATGTAGGTCTTAATGCTATCTGGTTTAATTACCTGAGTAACTTCTGAAAGTCCTGGCAGCCTCCATGTGTTGAGGACATGTCCTTCCCTGGTGGGAGGATGAAGGTGAGCTAAGTCTGGGGAGTCTCCAACTGCACTGATTCAGTGTCCCAGAAGCACTTGCAGTACTGGGGGGGTCTCAGTATTCTCGCCTCCTCAGTCTCCCTGGAGGAAGATACAGCACACAACCCACTCAGGAGGAATCTTCAGGGTACTGCCTTGCATGATTAAATGTAAACAGCCAAAACTCCTCCATATCTCAGTGGACACTCAATTACGGGGAGTTCTCCCATGTCTGTGCTGCAGGAATGAATCCTGAGGGGAGGGGAAGGGAAGAAGGTGCAGTCAACTTGAGAAAACGAAATCTGCAGATGTCAGGTGTGCACCTGACACTGCAGTGAGAACAGAAGTCACAGGAGCCTATAATTTCTGCTAATGTGGAGATTTAACACATTCACAACATTCTGCAAGATTCATAGCAGTACAAAATGATGCATCCAGATCTCAAATGCAGCCATTTGAGTATTTAGGACCATACTGCAAACAAGTTTGCTCTTAGAGTAACTATACTCAATTGTCTTCAGCAGCTTTCATTTCTCTGAACAAACTTAAAAGAAACTAAGACCACATCAGCAACCCAGACAGCCTGACTGAAGCAAGTAAGCACTGTGAAGAACACTCAAACTCATTCCTGATACAAAACCCTGGATGGCCTTAATTGTATTCTGGCAAATTCTGGGCATTCTATGCTAGAATACACACAAATTGCTATGTGGTTTGAGATTTGCAACTAGGAGTGACTTTCTGATTACCAAAGGTCCATTTATTATTTCTAATGTTATTATTCACCAGCTAACTACTCACTTCTAGCCCTAGATATTTTTAACATGGTACATTGATTTTGAGGTACAGGAAAGCACATGCACATAAGCACTGACTTCAATTAACAAAATATTAGAACTCCTCACCACCTCCCCTGAGAAGAAGCCTTCACATCTCCTCACTCCACCTGCTCCTCGTTAAAGAAAGGTGTGAGGAAGTTTACCACATTTGTAGTGTCAATCAGCTCCTTTCCTACGGAGCATAAATAGGTTCAAGTAGCCGTAGGCACAGAGCACCAAAATTACTCCATGTCCCAGTTGGTTATATAATAAATCTGAATTAAATCAATAATTAAAGCAGTTCTTGCATGCTACTTTTCCCTGATGAGCCTTCAAACCTTTTTAGAAAGCTACTGGCACTTCCCCATAATGAGAAAAGGGGCTCAGAGCCCACTTTGCTGTGAGCCACCCACTGCACGGGCAAGAGACAAGACCCACTTTAACACCCATGGCAAAAGCAGGTGTAAATTTTGAATGCAGCCCACCATGGAAAAGGGTCAGGCCCTCCACTGCACCACGCACAGGATGCACCCTGAAGGCAGAGCCAAAACACGCTGCCCTGGCTGCCCCCTCTGAGGCTCCCTAAGCTGTGAGCTCAGTGACGCTCCCTTCTCCGCAGGGACCTCCTCAGTCACCCTGGCTTCGGACTGAGGAGCTCCCCCTGAGCAGCTCCTGCTGCCTGGGCCCCAGGGACACACCGGGAGACTAAAACCTCACTTAAGAGGTGCTCAGAAATGCACACTCAAAGGGGAAGACGAGGACACAGCCATATCATCAACCTACCATCCCCTCAGACAGAGACCACCCTGATCTGCTGCAACAGCCCAGCTTCTGAGGAACCCCCCGGACTGGGCAACTACAGCCCCAAACCATGCTCCTCGAGGTCACAGCTGCGGCCCAGAAGCGTGACCCTCAGACGAATGGAGCTGGGCGTTCCTCACACCACAGAGCCCCACCTCAGGGCTGCCCACCGCAGGACAGAGCCCCGCCTCAGGGCCGGGCCCACCCCACGGCAAGGCCCCACCTCAGGGCTGGGTCTCCCTCACGATACCTCCGCCCTCAGCGCTGAGCCGTCTTCGGGGCGCTGACTCATGACCCGCTCACCCTTTATGCTTCGGGACCGTGTGTCGCGTCCCCTTCAGCCTTCTGGGCTCATTCTCCCTCACGACGTCTTCATCGTGAGGCTGTGTCTCCCTCAGCCCTCGGGGCCATAACCCCGTGTCGCCCTCGCCCCTCAGGGCTGGGTGCCCCTCATGGCTGGATGCCCCTCAGGCATGAGTGCCCATAAAGGCGGGTGCCCCTCAGGGCTGGCTGTCTCTCAGGGCCGGGTACCCCTCAGGGCGGGCTGTCCCTCAGGGCTGGGTACCCCTCATGGCTGGATGCCCTAAGGAGGTGTCCTAGGCCGGGATCCCTCAGGGCTGGGTACCCTGGCTGATGCCCTCGAGTAGTGCCAGGGGCGGCTGTCCCTCAGGGCTGACTGCCCCTCGGGGCTGCGTACCCTTCTAGGCTGGCTGTCCCTCAGGGCTGTGCGCTCCTCAGGGCGGGTGTCCCACCGGGCTGGGAGTCTCTCAGGGCTGAGTCCCCCAGGGCTGGCTGTCCCGCTCAGGGCTGAG
Source organism: Zonotrichia leucophrys gambelii (assembly GCF_028769735.1). Taxonomy (NCBI): domain Eukaryota; kingdom Metazoa; phylum Chordata; class Aves; order Passeriformes; family Passerellidae; genus Zonotrichia; species Zonotrichia leucophrys. The sequence continues at coordinate 8,324,002 of NC_088185.1, forward strand.
ACCGGCCCCCGTGCCCCCACGCCGGTGCTCGCACTCGCGCAGCAGCCGCCAGGGGGCGCGCCGGGGCCCTGCCCAGGCCGGGCACCCCCTTCCTTCCCTGATGGCACGATCCGGACACGCGGGAAAAGCACCCAAAAGGGAAAAATCCCCCTAAAGATGGGAAAAAAAATCCCCTAAAGAGGGGACAGGCCCTGTGTTGAAGAGCCCATGTAGAAGGACAAGCATGTAGATAAGGAAAAAAACCCCAAAAGACCTATGTCCCAGCCCAGGATAGAGGCCCTTAGCAACACTGGGGAGCTTTACCTTGATCCTACATTCCAGCTCTTGCACCAAACATTTATTTTACGAATACAAAAATGTCACTTGAGACTGAAAAACAGCTGAAGAATAAATTAGATTTCTCTATTAGAAAGAAAAGGCATAATATAATGAACAGTACACAAGTGTGCAGAGTGATGTATATACAGTAAAAACAGCACAGGGTGAAACATTTGCAACAGACACGAAGTCTAAGGTATTTTATTATATTTTATAGATTAAATATATCTTCAGTAGAGTCTCTTTTTAAAACACACAAAAGGAAAAAATACATTCTTCATGTACATATGAAATACTGACCATGTAGCAGGGACCATGTACAGTGCAAAATATGAATACAGCTACACAGACATCACCACCCTGGATGATTATCAAGCTCTTTCTACAGTAAAATTGGAACAAGTTAACATTTCTGTTTCCAAAGAGAAATCCATACCCTTCCCTTCCATGGCATTTTGTGCGATTGTGCAGGAAAGGGTTTAATTTACTTTTTAAAGACATTATAAAATCCTTGCATTGCATGAAAAATTATCGAACTCCTCAAGCTTTACCACTTTCACACATTCACAACTGTAATACAATTTTTATTGTGATTGCAACCCAACTCCAAAAATCCAGGGAATAACAGTAATATATATAACCTGGTATAGAGAAAGGAATGAATCAGAACTGATTGTTGCAATGGTCAGGATGTACCCAACATGTACACACACATACACAGAGGGTAGAGAGCCAGGTGTGATGAGCATCTCCTGTTTGTCACAAGTTTGGAGTGAGGGCACGGGGTTGCACATTTCACTTGGGCAGTGGATCTCTAGTGTCTAGTAGGGGATGTCATTCTGGTAGTACTGGATCATGTCATATGTTCTACTCCTAAAGAAGAAAAGCAAACCAGAGGTAAGGAAAAGTTTAAAAAAACACTGCACTGATTGTCAAGAAACATTCATCAGGATCCCACAGAGACAAAACATGGGTGAAGGAAATCAGCTGCTAATCAAAACTAGCCCTCCATCCTTTGAAGGCATTGTGAAGGCCCAGTTACTGTTATGGACAGCACAAAACATCCTGCTCTTGTTTAAACTACTTTAAAAAAGTATTTCCACACTTCCCACTGTGGCAACAGCATCAGCAGTTTGGATCCTGTGTTTGGATAAACCACAAGCACATCACACAGCATTTGCAGTTTGTTTTAGGAGAAAGAAATGCATAATGAATGAATCAAGATCATCAGGGATGCATGGAGACAGGATTATATGGAAATAAAAGTCATCTTAATTAAGGAGAATGCCAATAATGAAAATAAAAGTGCAGGGGAAATAAGAGCATTAACAGCAGCATCTCTGATGAGTGACTGAGCAAACAACTCCCAGCTTGTTACAGATAACTCAATTATCCATGGGTAGAGCTTATTCAGGTCACAGATTAACCATGCCACAGGTAGAAAAGCTCAAGCTTGTCAGAACTAAGCTGGTTCTGGCCATTCACACAGCAGTGTCACTGCCTTCACCCCCAGTATCAATCTGAGATTCTGAGCAGGTGCACTAGGGAGCACTGGAACCTCCACTCTAGTGGGGCTGTATCTGAGCCAGTGAGTGGCACTGGTCTCAAGCTGACCCCACAGGGAACTACACAAGAGTTTGTATTAGACTCTCCAATATATCCCACAAAGTCTGTATTAGCTAGCATAATAAAAGATGCCCTTAAGATATTTAACTATTACATTTATTTAGCCTAACCAGTCTTGCTATTTTACCATCCTGGACTTAAGTCTTCCTTCCCAGCACAAAACAGAGGAGATGCTGCACATTCAGAAACAAAGCTGCTGTCCAGCACTATCAATGACTCAAAAATTTTTGGCATCTGACTGACTGAACTCTACTTTTCAGCTCTGCTCAAAGCCTGATGGCCTTCCTTTAGCCATAGGGAGAAAACATGCATAGAAGCCAAACCTGTTGCTGAGGAAACAATTCTGGATGATCTTGATGATGAAAGTTGCAGCCTCCCTTTCAGTCATGTTGGGGCTGAACCTGTGTCTATATGCAGAAAATCACAATCAAATAAGAGAAAATGAGTGAGGTTTCCTTTGAACGTGGTACAAATGTGTCTTTGCACAAGCTCAGCCAGGTGTGATTTCACTTCCTGCAAGTAGCTACTTCTTGTGAAACCACTTGGTACAAATGACATAACATTCTAATAAGAAACATTTTCCAGTTCACACATATTGCTGACTTACTTCAACAGCTTGATTGTCTGCCCTCGGAAACAGGGCAGCCCTGTGTCCAACATCAGGGTAACCAGTGAGACCACAGCATCCATGTAAGGCCTAGAGAAAGAGTACAAAAACAGAGCATTCAGACTCCTGCAGCCTTAGCAGGTAAAGCAGACAAGCTGAGGAGTTCAACGAGCTGGATCCCACCTTTTCCTGTAATTAAATCAACACAGATAATCCTCTTACATTTGCTGTCAAGCTACACCATTGCTTGCAATCAGTCACTTTTAATTAAAAGTCACTCCTTTATGCTGGACTGTCAGATACTGAGAATGCTGCAAGATGAATCTCAAGAAGGATTATGCAAAGTAATGCTTTAGCAAACATTTATTTGGCATCAGAATGGTGAAGCAGTGCACCAAAATAGTGCAAAAGGCTGAAACCAGCAACACCACACAGGAACTGTCTTTTAATCTTAATTACTCAGGGTAATTCTCTGCTACATCAGCCCAGTTTTCCTTCTCCTTCCTGTCCTCTTGCTCAGAACATTTATTATCTACCAGGCTATTATTCTGCTGCTTGAGTGACACATTTGCTTTGCCACAAGAACTTGTCCAGACTGTTTCCCCTCAAGGAACCAAAATGATCTTGATTCCAAGACAGTAGTTTCTTATTGTATTAACAGTGCACTAAATTGTGTGAGGAAACGTGTGAAACATCACATTTATATATTGACTATATAAAATATTAAAATATAACATAAAGACAGAAAAAATACAACAAAGATAAGATGTAAAATAGCATGATTATTACATTGTTTCAAAGTTTGCAAGACTACTGGGCACAGATTCCCTACAAATCAACATTTGTTATAATTTTCTTCTCATCTGGCTTTGGGCATGCAAGAACTTCCACTCTGAGCACCTAAGAACTTACCTGACTGCCAGATAGCCTCTGACACACATCTCCATAAACCATTTGAATGGTGTTGCCTCCATTTTCCCTCCCATTATCATCACCATCTCATCAGTCAGTTTAATGTCAGGCTCCCAGCCCAGGTTTCCACCAGGTGAGCTCTCAAACATGAATCCAAAATCTGTGCACAAAAGATAAACTGCCTCATAAGCTTTGTTGGTTAATTGTGTGCTGTTAAAGCTGACAGAAGCAAGAGATGTGGATTGCATGTATTAATGTAAATATTTTAACTCCAACTGGAAAATAGCTTTGGTGAAGTGTAAGAATACCAACAAAAGCATCATCCCCATGACATGAGAATACATGTAAGAATGGTGATATCAAATAAACTGCTGAAATATTTGTGCAGTTCCAGAAAAGCAAAGCTAAAGCAGAGGTTACAGCCTCACACATCTATATAAATTTACTTGTCGAGTTTAATTCATACCCTTGCAGTGATGAAAGGAATCCAAAGACACATTTCTATAATTAAACACATACACACAAGTATCCATGCATGAGTACATAAACATGTGTCACCCATACATATGTGTGTATATACTCTCCTGAACCTGACAAAACCTTGCAGAGCTAAATTGGCACAGAAGCAGCCAACACAAACACACAACACTTGGCATGAAGGCATGAAAACCTTCCATGAATGTTTACAAACAGTGAAACCAGTATACAGATGGATCTCAAAGGGAAATGGGTTATTGTCTCTTATCAGCAATACTTAAGAGCAGAAAGCAAAGGTAAGAACTGACATTCAGAGGTGCATGTGACTGACCAATATGAATGATGTGTCCCTGTTTGTCCAGCATGATGTTGCCATTGTGCCTGTCTTTAATCTGGAGCAGGAACAGGAGCAGACTATAGGCAGCCATGCTGCGGATGAAATTATAGCGGGCCTGTACAAACAGCAAGTTAAAACAAATCAGAACAACTGGCAGAATTTAATAACTCCGCCAGGAGATGAGACAGACAAAGCTTTTTTTCTTCCATTCATGATTAATTTGAAGCAATGTCCAATGACATTCTCCATCCATCTATAGCTGCAATTACTTCTTTAGCTAACTCACTAATAGCTAAAAATGGATTATCAGCATCAGGAACTAGATACAGCATTATAGTAGTCATTATGCAATTATCTGTCATTATTTCTTATAGGTAGAATGTTTCTCAGTTGATATTTTGCTATGCTTGCCCAGTGACATTTTACCTTCTGGAATGCAAGGGTAGACTCATCTCCATATTGCCTTGTAAAATAATCATACATGCCAAAGTCTGTCTGCCTGCCCAGCTGGTCACGGGACGTGCAGTCAGGAATGCACTCAATAACACCACACTGCAGGGGAAGAAAAGGAAGAGGTTTGTAAAGCATGCTCCCAAATATATTTTGTTCATGGCTCTTGGCAGTCATACAGGTTCTCTGGGAAATGTGGGGAAGCCTACAGATCACCAAATACAGAATTTCTAGTTTATTAGTTAAAAAAAAAGTATATCCTCTCTTTTAGGATTTCCATGCAACTAAGACAAACTCTGTGACTTTCCACTGCTTTGGACAACATAGTCCCAGAAATCAAACAACATTGCAAGCAGCACAATTTCAGAGCCAAAAGTTTTAGAAAAGCAGGAAGCAAGAGAGGAAAGACACTTTCTATTGCTGGTACTCCAAATATTTGGTGTAAGTGATGTGAGCAGTACTTCCTTGTAGAATGGAATTTTTATGTGTGCTGGAAGAAAGTGTTTTTGAATTTTCTACAGCACTACAGTTAATTGCTCACTTACCCCAGGAGCTGTGGCCACCACTCTGTATGGAAACACAAAAAGATCCAGGCCTACCAGCTGAAATATGTTCTTGAAGAGATCGATGATTTGTAAAGCTAACATGTCCTGTCAGACAAGAAAAAAATTGCACAAACATTACAGGGCTTACAGGTCATAAACTGGACTATAAACATGCTCTGAAGAACTCTGAAGTGCACATTAAGTTAAGCAGGTGTGCAGATGTGAGCTTGTGTATGCACTAGGGGGGAAATCCAAAAGGGAACTGATAAATGCTCTGTGAGTGGGCAGCAAGCAACACTGATGATTTAACTGCTGACCTAAGAATGAACTGCCTATCACCCTTTGATAAAAGGGCTATTAATAACTCCAGGGGTAATAACCAGCATTCTCTCTTAATCAATCAAACTTCAATGTACAAGATCCCACCTTAGGAACTAAAGCTGTATTACCAATAGCTCAATTGAAAAATAAATTCTGTGAAAAATTTTAAGGCTTGGTAAACCTGTGTTGACAGAATGGCCTTTATTTCTAAACCAGAATTTCTCTAGGGGTACCACACAATTCTCCCTCTCAGTACATAACTGAGATTACCGAAGTTCCAAAGGAAAATACTTCTATATTAAAATTATTTCCTTTTTATGCATTATCACCTACAAATCTGTCTCCTCTAAGTGCAAACCCCAAGAGCTTTGTACCTGTCTGCAGTCATCGCCCACTTTAAAGATTGCAGCCTGCCAGCAAACCTTCTGACTGTCCTCATCCTCCTCTTCGCTCTCATCGATGGAGTCAGAGCGACAGCGCAGACCTGCAACAAGGGAACCAAGCAAAACCCAAACATGCTCTTGAATTAGTCCATAAATTTAATTTAAACTTTCTGTCACGACAAGCCCTCTGCACTCAAACCCACAGCATTCCACTGCAGGTGCACCACAGATATTTCTGCCTTACAAGGCAATTATCATAAGATAGTTCCCTTTGTCTACTGGAATTAGAACATCTCAAACCAGTGTTTGTGATTTATCTAATAAATGCCTGCAATGCCTGAGAGAAAATATGCAAAAATCTGGATTTTGCTACTGGGTCTAAAAACCCAGAAAAGGCCAGTGATTTCTATTTTAGTCTAAAGTAACTGTTATAATTTCTTCAAGAGCCCTATGTGGCTTGCTTCTTGGGACTTTAAAAAAAATTAAGTTTTCAGCATTTTCTTCTCTCTTCCTTTGATCCAGTTTAATTTCTCAGCTGAATCATGGCAAAGTTCAACACAGAAACACTTTTTGTGCAGTGGTACAGGTTACTAAAAGCAGGCAGTTTTAAAGGCGTTGCTGACTATTAATTAGTAGTATCAATGATTAAGTTGCAGTTACCTTCTTTTTCAAGCTCACTGACTCCACATCGTTTCACTTTGAATCTGGCCAGATAGGGTGCTTTTGCTGCACTAAATTACAGAAGAAACAAAGATGATGATGATGAGTGCAATTAGTCAAACAAAAATTTACAGAAAAATACTTGAATGTCATTAATTAACATATATATATATATGTAAATAAATATAACAAGAGCATAGTACCTCTGCATAGGAGTTCCTGATTTGTAATCAATATCCAGAACAATTGCTTCAGGATTGCTGGGCAAGTAACAGCCTGCAAAACAGCAGACAGCTGAGGACAAATCCACTGTGAGACAATGCAAGTTGGACAATAACTGATGATAGTGCCTACAACTTCAGTACATAGTTTTGAATTAATGTCAGAGAGAAACTGGAGATTACAGTGCGCCATGAAGGATTTGCATTAGTGAGAGATTTCCAGAAACTAATAAAATACAGTTTTGAGCTAATACTGCAGAACCTGTACCACAGAAAGGTCCAGAGAGGACATCTCTTACAACAGTCCTGAATTAGATGTGGCAGCAGCCCCAGTGGGCAGTGCCCTCAGCACTGGTACAAGGTCTGAGACCTGTTAGAGGTCAGGAAAGACTTCCATTAAGCTCCATTTTGAAGAGAAGATTCAGGCTGGGAAAACGTATGTTCAAGATTTGAAGAGACCCACAGATAATGACATTTCAAGGGAATGCCTGATGGGAGAAAGGGGAGAATTAAAGGAACTGGACATGCTTCATTCTTGAGATAAAACCTCTCAAAAACGCCACATCTTTTTAAAAAAGAAGGTGGTAGAAAGCAAAGTAGTTTATTTAGTCTTCCTCTTCAGACACACACTTCTACTTTTATCCACTACATGCATTACCTAGTTTGCTTTTGGGTAAGTTTTGATGCACCATATAGAAATTACTGGATGGACAAAAACATTTGAATTTTTTTCAAATTCTTTCAAAGAAAGAAATAATCAAACAAGAACAGCCACCAGCACCAGAACTGAAATCTCTATAAACCACCACTCATTGGGATTTCAAGATTTGCTTGCAGAAAATAAATAACCATGTTGAATGCAAAAGCCCACGATTTTATACAACTAAATCCCATCTTACCTGGCTGCACTTTCACCTCAGACAGAGCACTCAAACAAGCTTTTTTTCTTTCATCTCCTTTAGGGAATGGCCTAAAAAGATTAATTACCTTTTAATTATCTGCACATTATATATTACTCTACACACTAGCCTCAAGTTTGTTTCAAACTTACACAAAATTGGCACAATTTCTTAAGTACAATTCTTACTTGATAATGGCTGAGACATTGGTGATTTTATTGAAGAAATCAAACTCCCGTTGGTAGAACTCCTTGGCTGGGCCAGACAATGAGCCAGTTATCTCCTCCACTAACTGCTCCAGAAGTTCCCCAATGTCAGCTGCATATGAAAAAAAGGAAGCATCTGTGTCAGAATGGAAATAGAATGTAGAATAAAATGTAGAATAAAATTTTCAGAAAGGCAAATTATATGGCTGATGGAAATCAGCACCTTTGGATATTATTCAGAAAAAGGTACTGAGGGAAGCAGCACCCTATCTCTCTTAACAGACTCTTTCAGGCACTGATGCAGAATGGGCCCTACCTCTGTAAGTAAAAGAGAATTTCCCAGCTAAAAGGATTCTTCCTGACAAGCAAGAAGCAGGAAGAAGATTTAGATTGGACTGGGAAAAGGAAAGGAGTCAAGTCAAATTACATCTTAAAGCACTCACGATCTTTTTGATGTCCTTCCTCATCCAGGTAGATGTTGGTTTTCATGTTCCAGATGAACTGGTGAGCCAGGAGCTGAGATTTGGAAGCTGCCCACAGGATGTATTCCCTAACATAGCCCATCTGCAACCACAGACAGACCAGTAAGGATCAAAGTTCTACAACTCTCAGACTCAATATTATTGCTTCTAACAGCTACTCTTCAAACACAGAAAGTGTTAAATGGATGAAAACAAGACCTCTGCACCCTCTCATTTTGCTAAAAAGACATGAATGACAGTGTATTTTAAAAGGTAGCAAACTGATCTTAAATTGTTTTCAGCTTTGTTACTGACCTATTCTGTTATTCTAATCAGCCTTTCCCCACCTCTAGGCCATTTTCCATCTGTTCTTTTTGGATTTCAAATCTCTTTGAGCTCAGAGCATCTTCTACTATGTGTACAGAGCACAGTGTAACAGGGACACTGGTGCTGCCTGGCATTGCTACATGCTCCTGTAATACCAGAAATCTACAGTGTCACAGGGACTGTACCGTCACCTACACCATGGGATGGGAACATGTTCACCTGAAAATAAAGCACTGAGCAGAGTTCACTGCCTCGCTGGCAGGTAGAATGATCTCACATTAATGAACTCTGAACTTGGCTGTCAAGCTTTACTTTGGCTTCTGCAAGATAAGGCTGAGATCTGATTTCATACATGTGATAGAGCACAAGACACCCCTGGATGTCTCCTCTGGTTAACTCTACAGCAAAATGATTAAGGGTAACGATTTAACTTCATTACTGGTTGTCTCATGCAGACCTCCAAAAGCTCTATTCAAACAGAGTCCTCACCTGGGGTTTCCTATAACAAAATCACTTTCCTGACAGATGAGCTACATAGCCTTTCTCAAGTTTATGTGTTCATAAAAGAGGGGCATCCAAAACCAGCTAGCCTCTAGAGACAATAATTTTTCTTCTATGTATTAAAGATAGGATAATAATAAGCAGCATTAGATTACACCTAATTTTTGGTTTATTTACTGTTTTAAATCTAAAAGTTGCATTAAAAATCTGTTTTCTCCACATGTAGCTGATTCATACTCTCACCTTGTCATACCGCAGTGCCTGAACAATCTGTGGAATGTAGAATAAAATGGCATCCTGAAAGAGAAGGGATGGCAGGGTTTTACTGTTTTGTTTTAGTAGTCAGAAGGGAAGATGAGTCACATACACAGAGAAAAGCTCCTTTCAGTTAGGTGATAAACAAAATTCCACTGCCTCTTCATTTTAAACTATGCATGCAACTCTCTCAAATCTAAGTATTACTCTGTTTAGTTACTCCCTTCAAAAATATAATTAATAATCATGTACTTCACAGTCCTAATAGAAGTCTGACAAGTGCTAAAAAACAGCTTTCTTCCACCTTAGAAGAAACAACATTGTCATTGAAAGAAGAGGCAAAAGAGATGATTTAAGAAGGGCAGTCTGAAGAATTCAGCTTGGTGTCATTTACAACAAAGCTGCGAATACATGAGCCAGGTTTACATGTGACAATCAACTTCAAGTTTCTATCCCACTCTGTGCACATTCTGCAGTGTGCTATGCCCATTTAGCACGTGCCTCTCCATGGCATTAAAATGAAACTTGTGGCCACAGTGACCAGGGCCATAACTTCCCCTGCAGTGTTGAAGCTTTCTTGGAACTCCTCTTACCGGAGGGAAAGATCTGAGGACTTTAACTCCGTACTGGGCTGTCAGAGGATGGGGTGGGTACATGCTGGAGAAGTAGGACAGGCCAGTGGGTGGATCTGTGGGTGCCCAGCACAGGACGTGGCTGAGCTCAGGTGCATCAGCATCGATGGTGTGCCAGGTAACCAGGTACTGAAAAAGCAGGTCAGACACATCAGGGGTTTGTAGCACTCACTGATGTGTGGGTACTACACATCAGACAGGAATGCTGTCATCTAGCTCCCTCCAGCAGGGTAAGTGAAATATGGAACATTCTTTTTTTACAAAACTATGGCTGTTTTATCTAATGCATTTTTTCCATGGAAACCTAGCTGTTGGAATCACCTCACCTCCCAGAACATCAAATGAAGTTACTAAAAGTACAATCCAGGAGTTCTTGAACAAATAGAAAAAATAAAGGATGAGTCATTTTGAGAGGGTCAAAAATGGTTCAATTTTCCTACCATCTATTTTACAAGTGATGTACAGAACACAGCTCTGACAAGACTGTCCCTCACAGGATAAAGTGCTCTACAGCAGATCAGCATGATGAGCCTTCCTCACTTCCAGACCTTGGCCTCTGGATACACAGAAAAGGTCATGCTTGAAATAACTTCAGCAGCAGCACTCATCATGGCTTGGCCCAGTGATCTTTTCCCTTATTATGCCAAAGGAACAGAAATGGTGGTTGCAGTGCAAGTGATGAGTTTTGAACCATTTTGTGTACAGTGAGAATACCAAGAAGTAAAGTGCACCATTAACTAACTGGCTACCTCCTCTTACTGCTGTGATTCTCCTCTCAGCATCCTATTTCCACATCTGTTCTGTCATTCTCTCCTACCAGAGATATGGGTAGCACTAGAACATACACTGTGGCAAGTCAAGACTGTATTTTCCAATACATCTGAGTGAAATGGGCGTCCTGGGGCCCTGTAACAGTAAAAATATTCACAGGTACCTTTATTGCCTCAGGAACATCACTAACAGCTCCCGGGTCCAACCGGACCAGACGGGTCACTTCTGTTCCAATAGCTTCAGTGTTCTTAAACCTAGGTGTAACCAGGAGCACAATAACATTATTAGAAAATGTTGATGGCTTCTTCTATTTATGTGAAGATGAGAACAGCAGAAAGCAGAAAACTATATGCTCAATAAACAAATAGTGCAACCATGAAGTAACATACCCCAATATGCTGTGGAAAGGGGACTCTGAAACAACTGGTCCTCATCCAGTGCTTTTGTATAAACCAGTTGTATTTCAGCCCACTTCCACTAGTGGATTCTTGGCTAAAATATTCTGTCTGGGATTCTACAGCAAGCAGTGTACAGAACTCTACTTGGCAAAAACCATCACAGTCGTAAGGGGGAAAGAATTTCCTTTCCCTTCTGGAGCCAACTATGCTAATTCTCCTATAATAGTAAAACCAATATCTAGCAAAACCACTGCATTCCAAGATACTTTTAGCACTGCTTAAATGCTATGCTTGCTAATGGGCTGAATGGTATTAAAAAACAAACCTGATTTCTTCTGAATCAAACACTGTCTAAGCACTGGCAAAGAGTAGATGGTAGGAAAGGCAGGTGGACTCCATTAGTGACTGAGCCAAGTGAGTCCATTAAGTAATCTACTTCTTTTCAAAGGTCTCAAACAGTTGTGACAGTATGCAAGAGGCTGCAACCAGCAGCAAGTGCTATCATTATTTACTGTAAATACACAATCAACTTCTAAGGCAGCAGTAATTGCATCAGTTGTTTCTTTTGAAATATCTCACCTTGTAGGCAGCTGCACAGCAAGATAAGGAGAAATGCTCCAAGCCAGATTCACATTATCCTTCCACTGCTTCTCACTAAGACTGATGTATTTAGACCTCCAGTTTGCCACACTGCTCTCTCCAGTTTGATCCAACTCTAGCTCAGGGGAAGACAGTGGATTGTACCATGTGATCAAGCGTTCGATCTCAGTAGCCTGAAGGAAACAGGAAAAATAAAGAGTTTTCTGGAGGAAGCAAAACACTCCCAATCTCATCCTTTAGTTTATATATCCTGCAACAATAGGAGGGTATTAGAAATTCATGCAGTTAGCCCATCCTTCTGATAACTCACCAGCAATGAGAGCAGCAATGTCCTGCGCTTCATGTAGTACTTGTGCAGCTGTGTCCCCCTGTTTGTCTTCTTGGACATTCCTGGAGAAAAGGAATAAAAAGTTTTCAGTGGCTTTTGATCAGCAGGTGAAACTGCATTTTCAAACTGTCCACAGCTGGAAACATGGACACAGAAGAACTGAATAACCACAGGGCACCTGTAACTTAGATCAGAGCAGGAAGTCAGCACTGCAGCCACTCATCGTGCAGGTGTTCTTTGAATATATGAAGTACAACAGGCTACAGAGATATTATTGTAGCCAGCAGTGCATTCGCTTTAGTCTTCTAAAAAGAAGGAGCACTAGCTTTAAAACTGTACAAAAATACAGTCCATGATCCAATGTCACTCTGCTGTCTCCAAAAAGCACTAGGGGCATGTTTCCATAAAGCAAAAAATTTCCTTACAGGATTTCAATATAACTTGATCTCTTCCAGTCTTATTTCTCCTGCACAACAGAACTGAACATTCTCTCAAAAAACTCAGGTGATATCAGAACTTTCCTGCTTGTCACCAGTAAGACTTTTTCTGCCTTTGATTTTCAGAGTCTGGCACTGGTAGTTAAATAGCCTGCCAGAATATGAGCCTGATGTTTAAAATAAATATTGACTTTAAATATCTGAACATAAACCATGCTGTAAAATTGGCTGTAATGAGCTGGTTACAATCAAAAAATACCTGATTTTTTAGATATGGTTGACATGCCACTGGACAAAGGATAAGTATTTATCCATCCTTGTGTAGCTTGTTGTCGAGATCCAACATTGATATCCAGGTTGCTCCTGGTGTCTTGATTATCTAAGAACAGAGCACAGATCTGATGTAGAATCCAAAGAAACCATTTTTAAAACAGTGGAAAAGACACTTTTAAAACAGCACTTAAAGGAACTCACCAGGTGGCACAAGTTGGCTGGCAGTCAGATACTTCTTGTCTGAGAACATTGCTGTCCAAAACTTGATCAATATGCTGATATCCTCACGGAGCCTCTTTTCTCCTTGTGTAGGGAACTTTGAAGGGCAGCTTGAAGAAATCACACAAATAATGTAATATTGAATGCACTGGGGAGGGGGGGAACTCTCAGCAGTCAAAACCCCTCACCAGCCTAATCAAGTTGTACTTTTTATTCTGACTGAAATCTACAAGGATGAGACCACACATCACCACATTTTATCCTCGTGGCTTTATTATGCCTGACTGAAGAGCACAAACTTCCAATTATAACTGAAAATTAGGGCAGCAGTCTGTCAGCATCCTGGAATCACTTGGAAGTTATTATTAGGATTGAGTGACCTCCTCACATTCAGACATTTCTATCAATTAAATTTTCTTTTGTGCCTGTGTCAAATGTTGAAATGATCAGATTCAGTGTGTCTGTATTTTGAAAACAATAAAACCACATTTTCAGCCACACATACTATAACAGCAGTTCTTTAAACCTAATAAATCCAGATACAATTTTGAACATTGAATAAACTTCAAAATAAGAAAAAAAGAGAAAAGAATAGAAACATTTCTGCTTTTTAAATCACACATAAAATCTGAAACTAATATCTAAGCCTCTTTGAGATAATTCATCAACCATACTTAAGCACAAGAAAAGTTTCTGTTAAAGCGGGTAAAAAAGGAAAGTAAGAAAAATGACTAGAGGATAAAAACAGCTGCTGCTTTGAAGTATCACTGAAGGTCCAGGAAAAACACAAACACATTTTCAGTGAGTTGTTTCAAAATAAAGAGTACCTGAAATAATCAAAGGCAGTTGAATAAATCTTTTCTCTCAAAACATTTCGGATAGTTGCATTTGGAACCACATCAGCATGCAGCAAAGACAAACCCAGGGTCAGCAACCTAATAAGCAAAACAGAGAATGGAAATGTTGGCTCTCCAAAATGGTGACCAATACCCCACCATGCAAACCACAACTACAGCTGAAAATGCAGCCTGAGAAGGGTCTGTTTCAGAGCTCTGAGCAACCTGTTCACATTATCACCAGTTTGCTTTAAAGCTGTGACTGCAGAACCACAGAAAGTGAAAGCCTTCAAGTCACAAAAGGTGAAAATAACTGATGAAGCAAAGACTAGATTCGTTATTAGATCCATGATGTGGGCTATTCACTATATGAAATCATCCCATGAAATTTCCTGAAACACCAAAAAAAGTACTTTCAAGCTGAAGTGATCAACTTCTGCTTTGAAAACAGAGCTTAGACTGCATCACTACAGGCTTTTAAAGCAATCCTCAGCACCTAAAGCCAAGTTAAACATGCAGTGTTCAGCTGTTTTCTTCCATCTCCCTATAACCTTATTTCTCACTTCTGTGGCTGCAGAAGGAAAGCCCAGAGCACTCACTTGAATCGGGGCCCGATGGCCGCCACGTGCCGGTTCAAGCTGCCTTTGGCGCCCCCGATGTTCAGGGACAGGGAGCGCTGGAGGAGGCTGGAGAAGATCTCGATCTGGTCAGAGCTGCAGTATTTGGCTATTTCAAACCTCTGCACCAAAAACTGAGAAAGAGAGACAGACATACCATGCCTCCTTTGACCTTTCTCAATTTCAAAGCCCACCCCTAGACTTCTCTGCTTCAAACACCTTTCTCCCCCTCAATGATTATGCTCATTTAAACAGAGTGGCTCTCCTGGCTGGGAGCACATGACTTCAGTCCTTCCCCAAATCACAGCAACAGGAAATACAGACTGCCACAGGTGGGATATTCAGAAAAAATACACACCTCTATCCAGATGTAATGTGGGGTCACCTCTGGTGGACAGGGCCTTGGCTGGCTCTCCTCTGAGGCTGCCAATGGATCTGCTTCTTTCTGCTCTGCAGAGAACAGCCCAACTTTCTGCTCCACTGTCATTTGCCAGGCTCCGGCCATTTCCCGCATGAACTGCAAAAAGGAAGGTGACAGTGCTTCTTGTTTCAAGAGCATCTTCTTACATGGAAAGCACAAACTTTCCCCACAGCAGACACAAGAACCAACTACATCAATTCAAATTCACTGCAGTGCTGACAGAGAGGCAGAGACAAGACTGTACATCCCACCTGAAAGAAAATGTTTCTTTCACATAGTACATTACAAAAGGAAGGGAGACTGCCCCAGAATCTCGGCTAGTAACTGAAACTAAAGGGCAGCAGCAGCCAGGCACAGTATTTTGTTGAGGAGACTGAACTGCTAGATCAGCCCATGCCATCCATCCTCCTGCTCACCAAAGGTTGCTGCCTCCCAGATGAGCCCAGCAGGGACAAGCACAGACCAGATTCCTGTGACCTGCAGGACCTGGTTTGGCCCCTGAGCACACTGAACACACTCTGGCTGATCAAGCACAACATAAAGATGGCACCTAATTCAGTTTTGCTGATCCTGCTCTCAGGAGCAGCATCCTCTGTAGCAAGAGGGCTGAGCAACCAAGGGTGCTTCTCTCTTCTCCTCAATCAGATACAAAGACATTTCCCCAAATGCCCAATGAAAAAAAATGAAACTGATGCTTAAGAAGTCAACCACTGAAACCTGCAAGTAAACTCAACTAAGTAAATTCAGATGGAAGATTGTCTCCAGTGAGTGAAACACTTGGTGCTCCCTAAGCAAAGCAATTACCAGAAGCAGCATTCTCACTGCACCATGCTGAGTTGCTTTATTACCATTACATTGATCCCATCTCACAAAATACAAGCCTGTTACAGGATTAGGACATTTGCAAGCCTATGTTTTTATGTAATGGTGCAATACCAGATACCAGAGGGTGATTAATGAGCAGGGACACTGATTTCTCTTTGTTTCAAAACACCATTCCATAGTTTGTGATAGTATAGAGTCAATTAATGAACAGCTCATGCATCTCATCAGCAAAGTAAATTCTACAGCTGGGTTTCTAACAGGTTTCTTTTGCTGTAACATTGATGCTGTTGAGAAAGGTCTGCTTCCCACAGTCCACCTCATGGGGGTGCTCAGACTTCCAACAATACAGGAACTGACACTTCCTGGCAGGCTAAAGTGATTTACAGTGCATTTAAACATCCTTGACACAGATTCACAATATCTGTGAATCTCCCAAAATCTTCTCTCTTCCCTCTCACAGGGGCAGAGAATGAGTAATTAAATCACTTCCTACCGGCACTTCTATTCCATTCTTGGCAGCCAGCAGCCACTCCCAGCAAGCAATTGCTGTTTCCATGCCATGCTCATTGAACATTCGCAGGGGTCCCCAACACAGATGATGAAGGAGCTGGGGATCACAGTCTGAAAACAAACATTCACTCAGATTTCTCCAACAGAAAAACTGCTTTCCACACCAGCATGAAACTGGTGTCCATCATAAGTAATAATCAGTTCCTAATAATAAATAGCTTTTGGTTTAAGGAGACTTTTCCCCAGTATTAGCTTAATTCTAAAAATTCAAAACACAGTTTTGCTGCAAGTTGATGCATACTGGGTTGGTATATGGATAGTTTTTGTAGTTTATTATTATTATTGGCATTCACCATCAGAAAGCAGAACTCCATTTGGTTTTCATTACCTTTGCTGCTTATTAGCAGTGCAGTCAACTTAAACATGGCCTGGGTGTAGGATTCAGTATTGCTTAATTCAAGAGCAGCATTCAGGTCTTTGACCATAAGTTTATTCAGGTCAGATGTTCGTCCTGTGGCATTTGAGAACTGAATCATTCCAGAAACCTGTAAAATTGAGGGGGGGGTTTCAACAAAGAACAGTATTTTTAGGAATCCAGTTAAGTATTGGTCACATGCTGATTAGGGAACTCCACAAACAGAGGCATCTTTTGTTACTACTTTACCAAATCTTTAGCTTTATCTAATCTTTAGCTTTATCTGCAAGACTAACACTAAAATGATCTGTTTAATAAGCTGGGAAAATTATACTCTTTATCCTGAAGGGCTTTATAGACTATGTTTCATGTAACATAGACCCATACACCAGTACAGTTGGAAGGACATCATCTCCTGAGAAGTGATGCCAGAGCCTCTGGACACCCCCCAGCCATGGAAAACCCTGCACTTACTTCTCCTGCATAACGGTTGCGCAGGTTGAGAGAAGCCATGAAGTTGGAGTAGTCCTTCTTCACACAAGTTGGTCTTTCAGTTAGCTGGGTTGCCTATGGCCAGACCATAACAAGGTGTTTATACTGCTCATATCAAACCATTTGTCTCCTTATCTTTTTATTCCTTCACATATGTTTTAAATTTCCTTATGCTTATAATCGTAGTAGCATCAGGATTGTTATATACAACAGCACCAGGACTGATCAAAACCAAGTAAGGATTATGTGTATTTCTTCCATGGATACAGGATCATAGAATATCCTGAGTTGGAAGGGACTGACAGGGATCATTGAGCCCAACTGCTGGCCCTGCACAGGACAAACCCAACAATCACACCACACCATTGAGAGCATTGTCCAAGCACCTCCTGAACTCTGTCAGGTTTGGTGCTGTGACCACTCCCCTGGGAAGCCTGTGCCCGTGCCCAGCCACCCTCTGAATGAAAGAACCTTTTCCTAACACCCAGCCTTAAATCCCCCCTGCCACGGCTTCATGACACTGCCTCCTGTCACTGATCCCCAGAGAGGAGATCAGTGCACAAAGGAACAAACAATACTCACGCCCAGAGTGGTGTTCTGCCTGTTGTAGCCTGCAAAGTGCAAAACACTTTCTGTAGCCATGGCCAGTCCAGTGTGCTGGGACAGCCCTGATACCCAGTTCTGGTGTTTGTTTAGGTACTCCTGAAAAAAAACCCAAACTCCAGAATACTTCATTATCCTCAAAACAAGACAGATAAGCAAGTGCTGCATCACTGCAAACCATAGGAAACTAGATTACACACAACTGTGACAAAAGACTGTCTCTACTCATCCCTTCCAGGCATTGCACCCCTGGCAATAAGATTTTCTGAATGCCCTCCTAAATACACAGAGTAAGACACCTTCTGTACTCAAAATAAATAAAGCTATAGAGATAAATGCTTGAAGGCCACAATCTTCTCTTAAAAGAGTCACTTCTGACAATAAAACTCTTATGAAATGAAGTGGTTTGGACTACATGGAAGAAGGGAAAGTAATTAGTTGTCCTTTCACACAAGGATGGAAACCCTTGAGGCTCTTTTCTCAGGGAAGGAAATATAAACCTCAGGTAGATTTGCAGTGTCCAAGATGTGCAAAAATGAAATTTTCACAGAAGCAGGCCCATTACCTGTAGATGAGATTTTGTAACAGAGGGAGCCCATTTCATTGCCTCTTGCAGAATCATCCCACAGCGTGCAGCAAAGTCCTTGACTATACTCTAGAATAAAAAGCATCAACACAATCAGTAAAATACAGGACATTTAACAGACATTTAACAAGAGGAACTGGTCTTAAGGGTGTAATAAGTAACATAGGGAGTAAGACAGTTGTAGCAACATGACATAGTTAAAATTTTCTGTAACAGTTGAATGTGCCCTTGATTAGCAAAGAACTGTCATGCTTTAGGTAAAGTAAAATAATCTAAATTTAGAAAAACATAAATACTGTCTCATTTCCTATTATAAAAATCTTACCTAGTGAAGTACTTTTAAAAAATGACCATTCAGAGTCGCTCACCAATTTACCTCCAAGCTATGAAACAAGGCATTATTTCATTCTTTGATAAATCAAGGAGGGCCACTCACCTCTCTGGCTTCATGTGTGTCAGGGACTGTTATTCTGTAGGGAGCATCAGGAATGTCATAGTATGGTTGGTCCTTGTGAATGTCCTAAATAGAAACAATTATCAACTCTCAGTAAGACAGAATTCATCACCACCTGCCATTAACACCACAGGTAGCAAACAAGAAGCCTGATTACCAAACCTTTTTTGCTGACACTTGCTCTCAATTGGAACACCTCTAAAAGAAACTGTTTGCATTCCAGTTTGATTTTTAGAATATATAATTTCAAAAATCCAAAGCACTTTCCTCAACATTTAGTATTAAAATAAAATTCTATAAAAGCATTTCCATCTTCAAAAATTCTAGTATGTAACAGATTCAGGAAATATGGATACACACACACAGACTGGAGAGAATATAATCTGAATACCATAATTCACAGAAGGCCAAAAAAACCACAAACCAGAAAAACACCACTGAAATTTTATTTCAAATGAGACATTTCAACAGTTGCAAACCACATGTGACAACTTCTTAGCAGTAGTTTTACTACTTATGAAATAGGGATGCAAAGATAATTCTTGCTTCACAGAATTTAAAATTAAGATTTTATCAATCTTAGTAAAAGGAAAACCAAATTACAAACTTAATTAAGTATCAAATAAATGCAGAACAAAGTAAAAAAAATTCTAGGAAAGAAAAGCACTTACTGCACTAAGAGACAGAGACAATGTCTGCAGAATATCTAACATAGTCTTCAGCACAGTTCCACTCCACAGCAAGTGAGGAAATCTAGAGCAAGACAGAATTCAGAAATACAATAACCATGGAGAGCTGAGGAAGGCTCTTATTGCATCAAGGGAGCTGCTCAAAGAGCCAGGTTATACATGCCTAGGTGAGCTCATACTCAATAGAAGCCACAAAGCCTCACAACAGCCTGGCTTTATCCAGAGCCAAAAGCTGAGCAGAGCCATTGCACAGGAGCTCAGACTGCATTTCTATCATGGGCGCCTTGCTTTGCTCCACCCATGCCAATACTGAGCAGACACACATTTTAACCAGGGGTTTCTGAGCTCAGGCTAAAAACACCACTGAATGTAATTCTGCAAGGAGACAGCATGGTTTCAGCAGAAGTAGCAGCCAAGAAATGCACTTGACCAGTGCCACCAAGTGCCTAAGCAACCGCTGAACAGCCATGGTGAAAAAGAAACGTGAAATCTGTACTCACTTGTCTACCAGCCCAGATAAGTATTTGTCTGCAACTCTCCTGATCCTCTTGTGAATGTGGTTGAAATTCACCAGCAAGAACTGAGCATGTCTCTCCAGCTCTTCCTCATTCTCCTTAGTTTTAGGCTAAAAAACATGCCAAAGAGAAGTATGAAGCTCCTAAAGGAACAGACAAAATCACTTTCATAAACTGAAATGAGAACATTTATACAAATTCAAAATTTTAGTTGCCAGATAACCTACTTTATCAGCCATCATTGTCAGGAAAGCTTCAAACACCTTATCAGCAACAGCTATCACACACTGCATCATGCCTGAGGAATGGAGAGAAGTGACAGGTTTCATTGTAAAAATTACATTTGTTTTATAAACCAGGCTTAACAGTTAAAAGTGTTTATGTTTACTCAGCCAATATTGAACTTGTTTCAAAACAAAACCAGTGTTCTTGGCAAGAATGAAGCAGCAGCAATCTGGTGAACATGATTCATTTTGTTATATAGCTGCTTGATTTGTTTCTGCTTTGCAGGCCTGGAGATAATTGCCTCATACCTCAAGTTGAGAGGAAACCTAGACAGGCAAATCTTACCAGATTTGTCCTTCTGAATTGCTTTATCTTCAAAATAGCAAAACATGACTTGGAAGCGATCTTGGTCAGTTGAATGCAGCACCCTAGGGAAGGAGAGTTTTTTTAAGTTGGCATGTTTGGGGCTTTGTTTCTTTGTTTCAGGTTTTGTTTATTTCCGATTTTATTTGTTTCAGGAACTTACTAATTGTTTTGTTTTAGGGTTTTTTTTTGCTGTTTCATAAGTGAAAAAATGAAATATAGATAAACACAAACCTCATATACTCCAGGCGGTAAACAGAGAGGAGATAGGTGGACATGGCAAAATCCAACTTATTGATCAGTGCTGACACCTCTGGAGGAGGATCCAAGAGATTGATGATGGTGCTCCGCAGTTCATTTAATTCAGCCTAGAGATGAATACATGGACTTATCTGAAGTGGGAGTCCTGTATCAGTTTGTGTCCTCAAACATTCATCCACCTGTTCATTAACATTTCAACCTTCACAAACAATATGGCAGGACGCTTCTGCCTGCAGACTCAGACCAAACTCCCCTGACTCAGCAAGTCACAATGCCTCAAATACAGAACAGAATTAAATCTGGAATCAAGCTTCTGGCAGAAATAATTGGTACTTCCCATGCAGTTCTTCCAATGAAGAAATACAATTCCTACACTAAATGCATGAAGTTTGACCAAAATCAGCACTGTCCAGCTCCTGAGACCTCGTGGACTTGTGCCAGTCTTTGTTGTCACAGAACTATGTATCCAGGCACAATGCAGATTTCTGTATTATTTGGGAGCCAAAGAGATTTCATCAGCCAAAAAGAGCCCTTGGTCAAAATCTGTCCTGCAAAATCTGCCCTACAAATTCTAGGGAGAGAGAAGAATACCAGTATCAAGCCAGAGCAGATGTAACATTTCTTTGAAAGCCTGAATGTGCTGTTTCCTTTCAAACTTTGTTGATTTTCTTTTTTCAATCAGTGCAAGTTTTGTCAGGTACAAAATGGATGAAAAAGCACTAAGAGACTTCCATCTCCATAAAGACTTGGTTTCTACACCTAATCAAGGTGGTGTTGCTACCCCCCTAAACATTTGTATTAACACTCCATAAAACTGACCCCAAGTCACTTATGCACCCTGATGTGAGAAGAATAGTGTAACACAGCTGCTTTTCACTAATAGGAGGCAGGTTGAAGGGGTGTGCTATTTCAATATATCACAGGTACCATGTCATTTAACACTGGCAGACACTATGGAAGGAGGTAATAGAAGAAATGAATTCCTACAGAAGTCACAGTGTCATTCTTCATGGCAGAATTGTACTGCAGAACAGATCGGAGTGGCTCTTTGCTGGGAAAGGTGAGTAATGGAGACTTGGTGGCAATTTCACACACACCTTCGTACCACTCTTCTGGCCAAAGACCTGGAACAGAAGTAGAAAGAGGAAGGTAGAATGAGGGATTAAAAAAATCAAGTTTCACAAAGATACCTGCATTATCAAGTTTTGCACTACTCCTAGGGCAGATTTTTCATGGTCTTAAGCACAGACACTCAACACACATGATCCATGTGCCAAACTTAGTAAGTGTACTTAGCTGAAGCTTCTACTTAGTTACCATTGTACCCCATGTGTCTTATCTTCCATTTCAGGAATCTGGCTATCAAAACTCATAACTAAAGCTATTAGGAATAAAACTAAGTACAAATTGTATTGTGCTGAATCTGACAAGAAAACTGCAAAGATTTAAAGAAATCCCACCAGAGAACTGTCATGTAAGCTGTTTCTTCTGAAGTCTCTATGTGCCTGTAATTTTTCTTCCAGCTACTGGGAATGGTTTGCAGAGAGCTGTATTTAGATTCATCAAAAGTTGAAATGTGAGCAGCAATGCAGGGTACCTGAGCCTTCCACAGCAAACCCCATCAGCACCGAATACAACCAGAAATCGCGGAACAGCTTCTGCAGCCTGGGCTTGGCCTCCTTGATGGGTGGCAAGCGTCTAGTGAGCTACCAAAGAAATAAAAATTAACATCAGAAAATGGTGGGAGTCAGAATGAATTAATTCCACACTAAGGAATCAACTCATGTACCTTCTTTACTGTGATTTACAAAGGTAATATTCTTTGTCACCTATGAAAACTAGCATTATATTACTGTTGTTATATTACAGAAATTAAGTTCTTTTTGGAGAGCGGAAAGGCTAACTTTGAGATGCCTCAAGTAAGAATTTCCTTTGTTTTACACAGGAATAACACCATGCTGATACAGTAACCTCTGAGGAGAATACATAATATTAGTATACTATGCACTGCAGGGAGGAAGAGACCACATGGTCCTTTAAACTGTCCTGAAGACAATGCCATGCAGCTTTGCTTCACTGTAAAGGAACTCCAAACCAAATAAATATTAGTCAAAACCACTTCTGGTTGCTATTGTTTATCAGCTTTGTGGAAATACATTGAGGCACCAATTGGGGATCTTTCATTGTTTGCACCCACGCACAGAATGACATCAGTTCTGAAGAATTTACTATCTAAACAAGCAAGTAAAAGAGCATTATTTTCAACACACTTATGAAAATTCTCTGGTTCTTTTTGCACAAACAGCTGCTGCCATTGGAGGAGCAGTATATCCTCTCAGCCAACATGACTTACAATTTTAGATAAATTTATATAACAAAGACCATAGTGTGTTATCCTAAAAAGAGCTAAAGCACAGGCAGTATATAAAAAGTATGAGAAATTGTCCATTAAACCACAAGCTTTATTCAATATGACTGTATTTTACTACTGTAAACTTTATTAACAAAATGTTACATTCTAACCTAGCTTGAAGAAGTTTTCTTTAACCACAATAATCCTCTCAAGATATGAGTGCCAGCAGTACTTCAGTGAAACCTTACATAAAGCCAACTTCGGATGCATTTGTAAATCATGAGGGAGATTAGTCATTTAAAAAGAAAAAACATGAAAAAATCTCTCTATTATAATAAAATCAGTCTGAGTTTAAGCTGGTGGACAACACTACGGGGTAAATAGCTGTTTGTGCAATGGAAATCTTTGCACCAATACAACACCAGCTGAAGAAACCCCACCACAACCACAGAGGCCTCAAACACATTTGCACCAAGATGCTCCCCCGTCCCCCATTTCAGCACAAACAGCACCTACATGGCTTTTCCTGTCATTAACAGTCAAGTTTATGTGCGTGCTTGACTTTGAAACTTTACATACACACTGATTTTTGCTCAAAGACCTTCCTCAAAAGGGAACAAGTACCTGCAAAGCTACAAAAGCAGTTCAACAAACAACAGAGAATTCAGCAGAGATCACTAGGCAAGGGAGGGATTTTGGCTGACGAAGTAAGTTTAGCAGTGTTTGGTTTAGAGAATGTTTACTTTGGGAGATACACAAAAAAGCAGCGTCAAAGTTCAGATTTAAAGCCTGCTGTTCCCCTTACTTCAGTTTTTCAACACATCCTTCTCGTACAGTGGCTTAAAAGGTAAGCTTCATTTACCTCTCCTGTGATTTTGGGAAGATCTCAGCAAAGACATATATATTGCAGAGAAGGGAGAAGTTTTGCCTGTGTAAGTGCAGCTGAGAAATAACTGAAGTTTGGTGAAGATGAGAATGTAAAGTTGGGAATACAGACAGCAAATTCTGCTGTGCCAAGAGAGAAAATGTTTATCAATGGTTACTGGACAGAGTATCTCAGCCCTAAGGGCCTGACTTCTGGGGGCGGGGAAAAAACAAATGAATTTATGGAGAAACAATAAGAAAAACACTGACTCGAGATGCTCAGTCATAGTGTAAAACAGATTCTTATTTGGATATTTATTTGGATACTTTCTGCAAAACAATGTATTCTTTTATATGGGAGGATCATCCTTAAATGGTTTTAGGATTTAAAGCAAATTAGTCTGGAGGAGAGTTTCAAAAACTCATCTGTCAGCTCAGATATTTCAATCCTGTTACAACATGTTTGAAAATATTTTCCTTCAAGGTTTTATTCACTGATATACAGGTCAGTGAACAGGTACAGGTATGTGAGCGTTTATACTTTGCACAACAACTCTCTTTCCTAATTTAAAAAGCATTTTAATCAACACTTTAGTGAGATTTTTGTTTCAATTGCATTCAGTATTTTGTCCTGTATTATATTGTAAATAACTGCCTTTTACTCAAGAAAGTGTATCAATTGAGATTAACTTTATAAATTTGTGAAATAACTTTATAGTTAAGTCTGAGTTAAACCCCAGGCCTGGCATTCAGACACCCATTCAGTTTCAGATAACAGATCTATTGAACACCTACATTTTGATCTCTGACAGTCACAGAAGGCAACTATACTTTTTCATATATTTTTAAGATCACTTTACTGCACTCAATATTATGGTGAAAAGTCTCTCAGACCTACTTCTTGGTGGAGGGTTTTACAGCTGAGCAAGTCTGATGGATTCTCTTAAAATATATACTAAAGAAAATTCTCGATTTAAAAATAATTTTAAAATGCAGTAGTCCACTACTCTGTAGATGAAGAGATTGATTAAGCTTTCCTTAGAAAAATGCAGGTTCTACTTAAATGTAATCTCAAACAAAAAAGGTGAGGTTACAAATCTAGAACTGGGATCACAGAAACCCTAGAGAAACGAAGCTCTGAAGGGAGCCCACAGAGACTTCACACCACAAAGGAAACAGAGAGCACTACGAGTTCTGCAGAAAAGCGAAACAAAACATAACTAAGCCAAAAGCAGAATCAAGCCAATCCATTACAAAAGTGGCAGATGAGGACACAGAGCTGCAGAAAGGGTGCACAGACATTGATACACACCCAAGTAAGGCCATGAGCAGGCCAGGAGAGACGTTTGTGCCCAACTGCAGTCCCACTAATGGGGCTCGGTGCAAATACACGTATTTCTACATGCCCAGATCACCCTTATTCACCAGACTGCTGCCTTGCTTTTCCAAAATACTCCCACAAAACTTCCATTTTTGTTGTAGCTACAGGATGTTTGTTTTTCAAATTTTTCAGTACATCTCAGCTTTCTGGTATGTTTCTGCAGGGGATTGGATCAGGAGTCCCTGTTCTTCCTACCAAGCTCAAATCTTCAAACTTAACTTCACATTGTATTTTCAGCACACACTACTCACACAGTTAGTGTACAGTTGAAGTGTAACAGTTTAAAATAAAGGGTCCCACATATTCTGGGTAATGAGTGTGCAACTGTTGAAACATGCCAGTAATGACTATTTGTATGGGAGGAGGTCAACCAACTCTTTGGCAGGCTGGAGGCATTGTGTAAGCAAAACCAATTACCAGTAAAACAGACTTACCCATCTAACTGACATCTGTTCCACTAAAATACAGTGCTGTCAAATAGGGCAACTATAGATCTGCTGCTGCCACAGAAATCAGCATGAACCTAAAATCAGGGAACAGATAACTAAAATTCAATTACCCTTGACTCTCTCAACTGTGTTATGTTGTTTTCCAGGCTTTCACCAGTCAGAATGAAGTTCCTATTTCAATTGCTTGCCTTTGCTGTCATCATAACCTCCACATTTTGTGGAGTCAAAGATGTCACTGAGCATTTTGAAAGCCTTAAAGGTGCACAGCCACACGAAAATGGGACTTACATGCCCAACCTACCACTCGAGTTTCACAAAGAAAACACCATCACTAATGACTTGATTCCTGAAGAGGAGGAGGAAGAGGACTACCTAGACATTGACAAGATACTGGGTGAAGATGACTACAGTGATGTTATTGATGCTGCCCCACACATGGTTTCTGAAGTTCAACAAGGAAATATTCTTGAGCTATTCCAAGGCAAAACCAGAATCCAGCGCCTCAATATCCTCAATGCAAACTTTGGCTTCAACCTTTACCGCAGCGTGGCAGACAAGGCCAGCTCCTCAGACAACATTATCATGGCTCCTGTTGGTATTTCCACTGCAATGGCTATGATTTCCCTGGGTCTGAAGGATCAAACCCAGCAGGAAGTGTTATCAGTTCTTGGCTTTGAAGACTTCATTAATGCCAGCAGCAAATACGAGCTCATGACCGTTCACAACCTCTTCCGCAAACTCACCCATCGGCTCTTCAGGCGCAACTTCGGCTTCACGCTGAGGTCTGTCAATGACCTTTACATCCATAAAGACTTTTCTGTCCTCAATGATTTCAAAACCAACATGAAAACATACTACTTTGCTGATGCCCAAGCAGCTGATTTCTCAGATCCCAGCTTCATAGCCAAAACCAATGAACGCATCTTAAAGCTGACCAAGGGATTAATAAAGGAAGCTCTTGTGAATATCAACCCTACAACACTGATGATGATTCTTAATTGTCTTTACTTTAAAGGTAAGACTCTATTATTTCAATCTCAGTGATGGATTTGCTCAGTTTGCAATGCACTGCCATATGTCATTAGAAATCCCAGACAGAATTAAAGTCTAATGTACACTACAAAAAAACTACTGACTCCCTCATTAGGAATCTGTATTATTAGCCCATTTTTGCCTGTTTCTGTAGCACAACAATGCTCTGAAGTTATTGCATACATAGAGCAAATGCTTACTACCTCCAAAACCTTCATGACTCACAGTGAGACAGAAAAACAACATATGAATGCAGAATAGCCCCAGAAAGCATAAGCTTGGTAGAAGTATCAGATGGGGAGGTACAGATGCACATGCAAGTCATTAGTCACATTCAGTCTTGGTGTCACCAAAATGCTACAGGTCGATTTCAGTTAAAGCACTTAACATCTAGGACTCATACAAATGACTGCAAAGAATTTCAGCTTGAAGGAAGCAATTTTTTAACATGATCAGAGCGTGATGATCCTTGTCATCAAGTCCATATAGGGGACCTAAGAGAATAACCAAAACACTGCTCTTCTACAAGTAAAACCAAACACATTCACTACATGGAATATCACACTGAATTCAGCATGAATGGTCTGCTGATATGGGCTCCTTCATGCATTAGTAAAGGCTGAACAGTTAATGAGGCTTGAAGTAAAGACTCTACAATATATTGTTATTATAAACACTTATTTTCAATGTCTTTACATTTACACTAAGTTATCTGCCTCAAGTTGAAAGTTTGTTAGTTTTTGAACAAGTTTTTAAAATTACATTAAATGAGCAGAGGTGGGAGGTGCCAATGAAAAAAGAAATGAGGAAAAAGGAAATCTGTTTCTGACTGTTTAAGCTGAAAACCAAGTGACTTAAAAACACAGGTAAGGAAAAAAAATCAGCCCAAAAGGGTAACAGTGTTTGCAAGTACAACACACTCCTTTCCATAACTCATAAAGGAGTTTATTTTTCCCCAGTTATGTCCCTGCTTCCAGGAAACAAAGGCCTCTCTTACAGCTGCCATCTCAGCAGGTTATAGAAGCAACACTCCTATAAATGTACCTTTTCCCACTCACTTGCAAGGAATTACATCCTTGAATAATGCCACTTACCCCTAAAAGAATCTGAAGCAATCATTAGCATTAAATCCAGTAATCTCTTATTCTCAGGTACCATCCAACACGCCATCACTTGTATACTTGACTACATCCCTGGTGATCATATCATATTAAATACAGGGTTTTACTGCCTGTTAAACCTTCCTAAGAAAAGGACTACACAAAGTGAAACAGATACTTTTTTTTTTCATAATTAGGTGAAATGTGAAATACCCTTTTGTTTAATTCTGAAATTTTTAAATACTTGTGCCATCTCAAAATAACATAACCACCACAAAAATACACAGATATGGTATTGGAACTCTTGAGCCATCAAGATTAAAAAAACTTCAGGGTTTTTCTTCTGTCCTCTTAGTCCAAATTATCTTGGTGCCATCTGCTGAAGGCTGTAATTTCTAACCCTCAAAACAGAGATCAGTTCTCTACTGCTCTCATTCTTTTGTCTTACAGTGACAGTCACCTGGGAATTCTACTTTGAGTGGAACTGAACTTTTCAAAAGCAAGTTCTGCACCTAGGTTTCTTAGTTTCCACAATACTCCTTCTAACATGCCAAATTTTGTCCACATCTTTCCATTTACACTGTTTGTGCCACTGCAGAAAAGCTCTGGTAAGCCCTCTGAACTAAGAAACCTGTAAGCATTTCCAGATATACAGAGATGCTCAGTACAAGTGAGACTGAGTAGTGGGATACTTGACAAACACTGTGAGGTTTCAAACTCCTTTTATATTAAAGACCATCAAGAAACTATTTATGCTGGTAAGAAGCACATTTTATCTTGTACAGATGTCCAGCCTGCTCCCCATTCTGCTCTGAGTTGAGCTTCCTACCAAGCAGGATCTGGTTATTTTAGCCATGACAGTTCTGGTAACTGACAAATGGAGACAACAATGGACACAACATCTCAATGGAGACATCTGCCCCCACAGATGGATCCAAAAGACATCTTGGGGGAAGATTCAAAACACAAAGTCACAGAAGTCAAAGTGCCAGCTGGTTTCAGCTGCCCACACAGCTCCTGCTGGGGATCAGTATTCTACACCAAGACAAACACATTTGCAAAACTGAATCCAAGAAAAATATTCCCCAGCTCCTCTCTTTCATAGGAAGAGCTGATTATGTCTCCCACCCCTCAGTGGATGGCAGAGCTGCTGAAGTTCCCCTGGCCCACAGCAGCCCCATGTCATTGGACAGCTGGAGTCCTTCATCTGTAAATTCTGCTCCCTGAAAAACAGCCAGATACTGGGTATTCCTTGGAAGTGAGACTATTTGTTTAGGAATAGCATAATCCATTTTATACCCCATACCTTTCAGACTACTAACCACAGTCTGATCACTTCTCAAACTGGTCCCCATCAGCCTGACCTGTGCAGGAACTTTTGGAATGAAAGATGGACTTGAGGCCTTTCTTCTCTTATTCACAGTAAATCTGGTAAAGTCAGACTAAGGAACCAATTAAGGTTATATTGTAGGCTCTCCACACAGTCACAGTCACATTGCTCACATCCTTGCTTGCCAATGATGACATAAATTCCTGAGTTTTTACAGGAAATACTGGTAACCCGACTTCCACTATCATCTTCCAGCTTTGTCTGCCCTTTAAAAAATGATGTTTATTCCAGAGCTACAGTTCTATAAAAAGACCAACAGAACATTGCATTTAAAAAACCTTCTTTCCAACAGTTAATAAATACTTCTGGTATCCAGAGTATCTCCACATAAAAAGCTTCAAACCCGGAGGGCAAAGTTTTCTGGGCTGCAAAATGTGTTGGACTGCATTATTTGGGCATAAACTTGTCAGATTTCAGCACATCTACAGGAGCCTGTTATCCCATCAAACTGGATCACAGAATTAAGCAGTCAACACCCCAATTCTTCAGGTTATGACAGAAAATGAACCATTCTGACTGGACTAAGGTAATATAATGCCTTCAGCATAGCATCTGTATGCAAAACAAATACAGCCCTTGCTTAGCTTGATACACCACTAACATTCTCCAAAGAGGTGCCTTCAGAAATGGATTCAAGCATCACAACTCAGAAAACTCAGCTAGGTCAGCTGTTCTTCTAGAGGCAAACCCATCTGTTTAAATTTCAAGGTTCCTCACAGGGAAAAATAATACACACCAATCAAATTCTTATTTCTGGTTTGTGTTCACCTGCTTTTGTAATTCAGAACACTCAAATCAGACCAATGGTAGGTTGGAAAGCCAGGAATTTCAAAGTCACTTTAAAACTTGTCTTCTAATTCAGGCTTCACTGAAATCAACACTCTCCTACAGTAAATCCCAATCCAGCTGACTTAAAGCTTGGTGTAAACCTATTCTGGGAACATTTCATTAAACAGCCACCTAGGGGTTTATGTCTTCTGCCTTGCATGAACAGGAACGTGGGAGAACAAGTTTCCAGTGGAGATGACCACGAAGCGAAGCTTCCGGCTGAACGAGAAGCAGACGGTGAAGGTGCCCATGATGCAGACCAAGGGCACCTTCCTGGCTGCTGCTGACCCCGAGCTGGACTGCAGCATCATCCAGCTGCCCTTCGTGGGCAACATCAGCATGCTCGTGGTGCTGCCACACAAACTGGCTGGCATGAAAGCCCTCGAGAAGCAGATCACACCCCAAGTGGTGGAAAAGTGGCAGAAGAGCATGACAAACAGGTACCTGCTGAAAAGCACATCTTGGTAAAGTCTTTATGTATTTTCTCGATGAGACTGATGAGGGTAAGTAAAGCATGCAGAGGATAATATATTTTAGTAAAAAATATGGAAAAAAACCTCCAAAAATGGATTTATTGAATTAAAAATCAGGACTGGTGATCTCTCAAAATTTAAATACTGACAAGAAATCAACGATGGTTGGGGTAGAAAATTGTAATAAAGCTTCAAAATTCTTTCTATTGAGAACTTAATGATGTAGAGTTAAAGAAAACGTTCTTACTGATAAAGTTTACAATAAGAAGGAAAAACAAGACTGTGAAAATAACATTATTCTGCACCAATAATCTTGGTCACATCAGTCTATGTTCTGTTCAGCACTGAGCATTTCAACAGAGCTGGGTGTAAAGGAACACATTCCATAATCAAAGGACATTGCAATTATGGGAGAGGAAAAATAATAAAGCTTCCTTTAAGAAAGATGATAGCTTAGGTGTATCTGTCTTCAGACTTGATAAAAGGAGATGATTTGATGTGCTATCCAGGAATTCAACCTATTTCTGTTGTACACAATAAGTGACAAATCTCCAGTTTAGTACTTCAGAAAATCTGACAGCTCAACACTTGTTACAAGCATGCACTGAACTGCTCAAAGTCACACACCTTATACACATAAATAATGCAAATCATTATAAATGAAGTATCAAATTGGCAAACAAACAGTTTTCACAGGGGAATTAATTTGTTAAAGCACAGTTTTAAAAGCTCAAGTTTTCAAAGCAAAAGTACAGTCCTGTATATCTGTGTCCTACTTGCTGAAAACAGCAAAAAATCCAAACCATACCAGGTCATACCAGTCATGCACATAAATATCTGCTCAATGATTTTTCCTTTTTGTGTTTATTTTTACTAGAACAAGAGAAGTGGTTCTGCCTAAATTTAAGCTGGAGAAGACTTATAACTTGATTGATTATCTGAGATCCATGGGAATAGAAGAACTGTTCAATGGAAACGGAGACTACTCTGGCATATCAGATGAGAAGATCACCATTGACAGGGTATTTACTCCTCATTTCACCTCCTCTATCACCCAAAACATGGCAGCTCAGTAATAATAGTACACAGTAAGCTAAAACAAGATTTTTTCCTCATCTTTTCTGGAGGACATAGGAGGGAGGATTGTGGGTTTGTCCTTACCTCTTTACATAATGAAGCACATGTTAAATCAGATGCAAAGGCACTAAGAGTGTTGTGGTCAGTCAGGAACAGGCTTCTCCACAGAACAAACCCCAAAGGTTTTTGGTGTGTGTAGGGTGACCAGCAGGGGTGTGGGACAAGGAGCAGGGAAGGCTGTGAGCAGATCATTCATTTACTTAGGAGAGCCTCAATTTCTCTGATTTGTTTTCCTGTTTTGTTTGTCTGAACAGTTCAATCACCAAGGCACAATCACAGTGAATGAGGAGGGCACAGAGGCTGCAGCAATCACCACGGTGGGGTTCATGCCTCTCTCCACCCAGATCCGCTTCGTGGTGGATCGCCCATTCCTGTTCCTGATCTACGAGCACCGCACCAGCTGCCTCCTCTTCATGGGCAGAGTGGCCAACCCAGCCACGTCTTAAAAACAGAGAACACCTCCAACACTCTGTTACACATGGGCTGTGTAATTCTATGGTAAAATACCAGTATCATAAAGGAAAATTTATTGTCGTATTAGCCAATACAAAAGTCACTGGTATAAAAAGAAAATGTATTATCTACAGGTAGTTTCTCATGAGTGGACTCACAGCAGCAGATAATTTGTCTGCAATTAGTGCCATGTACTGATACAAGTGTATTACTAGAAAAAAAAATAATCACAAAGTACCTTACACTTTGTGTTTTGCAACAGTGTGTAAAATGTAATCAATAAAGTATTTAGACTATCTGGAGTCTTGAAATCTAGCCCTAAATCTAGCCTAATTGCTAGGATGTCTGTTTATGATAAACAGAACTAAGGAAATCCTGAATACCTGACCAGCCATAGACACCTAAGTCTCTCCTGGGCATTTTACACAATCTAACTTGAAACAGATCAAATGTCTCCATTCTTTCTTTTGCTGGCATCATTTAATGTTCAGTGAATACACAATGTGTGTTACTGCACACAATGAGCCTCATGGACCAGTGTATCAAGTATGAGGAGACAGAAATGTCTTGGAGGAATGAAATTCTAAGGGACTCACTTCTTCTCCCTGATCTAACTTGTATTGCTTCAACACTTCCTCTGATCTTCATTGGTACAAGAGGTATCAGAATTATGCCAGCCTGGTAAATGATACAAATATCCTCAGAATACCCTTTAGAGCGACAGCAGTCAGCATAGGGCTCTTTTTGCTAGCTCAGTGTCACCTAATCCTCTCTAGAAAAAGTCATTTATAGCAATCACTCTATTAATATTCCAGTGCACTCTCCATGCTTGATTCAATGGATGAAACCTTTCAAGTCATTGCAAACTTTCTCAATCGTTCTGGTAACAAAACAAATTCTGCTCAAATGTGCCACACTTGAAAATTAGATTTACCCACACTCTGTAGAATATCACTGTCTCCCTAGTACAAGGAACAGAGCTGCATCATACATTCAAATTATTAAAGATAATGAACATACTCACCTCTGCATACCTTACTTTACATCATACCTTTTAAAAAAATGTGCCTCATAATCCAGTGAGAGTATTTTCATGACTTTCTCTAGTATCAAATACTGTATCAATCTATGTAGTACATTATAAGTTTGTCTTATGTTAGCAAAAACACACAAGTAACCTTTAAACAAACCATTATTTAAGAATTATGAATTTTCTTAAAAAGCTGTTTTTCCAATATTAAGTTTAACTTGTTGATTTAATTTTGATACTATATACTACTGTTTGTAATTTTGCATCTACTCCAGTTATATGCTCCATACACAAAGCTTTTCAAGCTGCCAGCCAGTGAAATACTGGTATGAGCTGATGATGAATGATGAAGAGCTGACATTGAAAAGGAAACTCAGATGTTTTCCCCTATTCCTGTCTTTTAAGTCCATCAGGTGATAGACAATTTTCAGCACTCGAAGTGCACAACAGAAATTAGCATTCATATACACATTTTATTGTTTTATCTGTATTCAAAAAGGAAAGCATATACAAAAAAGAAAAGCATATGCAAAAGCTTAAATATTCATGCCCTAGGTTTAATTAGTCTCAATCACTGAATGAGCTGGAGCATCTGCAATATGGGTTTTGGGGGACTTAAGTAAAGACAATTATTCAAGGCAAAGAGGTCAAGCAGAAAAGCAAATCAGCTACTGCTGAAAACTCATGATCTTCATACATTGTGCAAGAAAGTCAAATATTTGCTTCAACAACCATAATGTAACCATTAACTCTTGCTTCAGATTCTGGCACTCTCTGACTGCATTTAAAGGTCACATTGGTAAAGAAAAATGCAGCTACCCCCAGCTATTCAGAACAAATATACCATCAATAAAAAAACTGCAACAGAAAAGTACTTCCATAACTTATACATGAAGTCTCTAATAAGCACTAATCTTCTCTCAATATGCAAGGAATGGTCCTGCTTGCACTCAAATCTGACAGCTGAAAAATGCCACCCATGAGAACATCTCAATGCAGGACCAGCTGGCTCATGCAAAACTTGAGCAACTATTGAATAAGAGTGACCCAAGACATTTATAAACACATTTCTTTGAAATTAGGAAGTGGTCCTTGTGATCACTGCTGAATTTGGGGAGGGCTGAGGTACAAACCAGTGGAGAGGAATGGGAAAGAAAGGAACAGTGCTCTGATCTTTAACTAGTGCTAATTTTAGACTCATCTCTGACAAAGTTCACTGAAGGGGTTTGAGGGGCAGAGTATGAAATGAATGCTTTTTTCCTGCCTGTTAATGGATGTGCAGTATGAACAAACTACAAGCAGACATCCCTATTGCAAGCATGGGATACGTTTTTCCCTTTTGTCCCAGCAGCTGTGCAGGAAAAGTTCCAGAGAATAATTCAGCTTCAGGAGGGAAACAAACAGCATGATGCCTTTTGTCCTTCAGGAAGTTTGTCTATGGATCTTTCAGATGTGACTCTTTTTTGTAAAAGCTACAGCAGTTAGGCAAATAGACCTACTGACCTGGTAACGAGTCTTGGACATATCAAATTTTCCACTGGAGATCTAGATCTACAAATTTTTCCTGAATTAGCACTTGTACTTTGTTAAAAGAAATGCTTTTTCCCCAGAAAAAAAATGACATCCAAGAATGAAACAGATATGTTTCAGAATAAATGAGTCTGGCATGGACATCAGTGTCCTTGCACATTTCCTAAAATGCTTTCAGCCTGACAGGTCAATTCTCATTTCAGAAGACATGGGACACTTACCTCCTTCTTTATCAATGATTTTTTTTTTCCTTTTAAGAAGCAGAATTCACTTTGCTGCCAAATTAATATTTATTTTTTACTTGGTTTGTATTAACTTTTGTTTTTCACTTCTCCTCAGGCCACAGATATGTGCTGTTTATTACACTGCAGGTCAAATACTAATCAAAGTAATATTTCCTGCAGTATTATTTAGCTCAAGAATCTCCTAAATTCATGGCTTGAAACAATCTAACCCTGAATCACAAAAGATTCTTTATTTTCAAGAGATTTGCCATTATTAAATGAATGTTCCCCCGCTTAGAGCTAAGTGTATTATTTCACAGTAGTAGTTCATTTCTCCTGGATGGTAACCTCTGCATTACAGTCAATCAAAGCATTTTGCTTAAAATAGCAGCAGCATTTGATAAATGCAAGAAAAATTATTGTTTGCAGCAACTGATCCATTGGATACTCACCACAGCAATGACAGGAATGAGCACACCCAGGTTCCCTGCACTACTGGAGGCCTGAGAAGAAAAAGGAAATGCTCAAAACATCTACAAAAGCATTTCTAAAGAATTTGCTAAAAGACTTATTTCAAGCATCAAACACTGCAATTACAACTCTGTATCTTGCAAAGAGATGTGCACCAGGTGGTCAGGAGATGTCTCTCCACAGGACTGAACACATCCTGGAATCTTTTAAAGCTTTTCAGGTTTTCCTCATGGATACTGAAGGGATTTTTTCCCCTGTTAGCACACAGTCTACAGATATTCAATAACTGCTAGAAAAATGATCTCATTAAATGGGTGGCCACAAACAAGTATCAAATGTTTACCAGAAGTTTCATTTTACTATCAAAATGAAGCCAAAAATAACAAGCCTGTAAAAAGACAGAATTTCCAAGAATTTATTTAAGCAGGAGGAGCAGCCTTTCCCATTGAAATATAAGAAGCATAAGGAAAACACCTATTTCCTTTGGCTTTTTAGGACTTTTTAAACTGCAGCTATACAAGTGTGTTTGCTCTTGGCAAGTAGAGTATTAAAGAATTGAAAACATTCACTGAGCACAGCACATCATTTCTCACCTTTTCTGATCAGGGAAACAGTGGTGGCACAGACACCACACTGAGACATCTCTCTGAAGTATCCCCCACTCCCATGTCCCTCCACACTGGATTTGGGAAAGGGGGAATGCTCCAGTTCCCTCCTTACAAGAGGGAGTGCTGGCCCCACAGGGATGAGGCAGGGAGGATGTGCTAACAGGGCACAGCTTTGCATGAAGTGGAATAAACCAAAAGGAAACAATTTAAAAAAGCAAAAACAAAGAAGGAAAGAAGAGAGCAATAAAGAAACGAAGCCAAATAGTCTTCAGATGAAACATTAATGGTACAACCCAACTAAAACAAATTTCAGTTATCTTTCCTGGAGAGTCAAGATAATGCAAACAAAAGATTGGTCTTAAAATATTTTTGAAGGGAAGAAAATAATAGCACAGAAGATACTCTAAGGGGTAGGGACAACTGGGAAAAGTCACCATGGTTTTTTGTTAACTTCAGGACAATCCACTGCACCTGACTCACTGCCTCAGAGTCAGAGCAGAGACACAAACTAACTGCAACAGCCAGAACACAGCAGAACTACACAGAAAATTCATTTTTCCAGTAGCCCTTTTTGTTTAAAAAATGAAATATCAGCATATCAGCCTCTTTATGATAATACATGGCACTGAGGGTGAAAAAGATGGACTGATTTCCATTCTTGGGCATACTCAGAGAACATCCATGTCAACTACCAGCAATAGCAAAAGAAAAATAAGGTATTTTTTCTTCTCCTCACAGAAATCACTTTTGAATGGTTGAAAATAGAACAAAAAAAGTCACTGAACATTTTAATGGTTATCAAGCAAATTTTAGTGTGTTGAGAAGAAGAGACATAGGCAAAGCAATGAAGAAAAACTTGCTTTTGTTTGGGGAGCACAGCACGAGCAGTGTTTTACCCTCTTTATCTCTTCTTGAAAATGAAGTCTTCAGAAAACCTTTCATAACTTGTACTCTGCATTGAGTGGAATGTTCTAGTGAGAACTGCTCTCAGGATCTTCACACTAAAGAAACACTGCCTCCTAGCTCAATCCATCTGCCTTCTGTCATTTCTCCATGTGCAGAGCTGCACAGCTTTCAGCCACTGCAGCAGTTTGTCTCTCTCACCGATTCCAGAGCATCCCTTTGCAGCTCTGGCACTGTGGGCAGTCT
This sequence comes from Zonotrichia leucophrys gambelii, assembly GCF_028769735.1. NCBI lineage: Eukaryota > Metazoa > Chordata > Aves > Passeriformes > Passerellidae > Zonotrichia > Zonotrichia leucophrys. The sequence goes on from NC_088185.1 coordinate 8,361,450, forward strand.
CAGCTGAACTGCAGCTACTCCCTGTTTTATCTGGGACACTCCACAGTCAGTCAGGCACCCCAGACCTGCACTCACACCCCACCACCAGAATGCACTCTCAGGCTTGGCACAGCAAGGGTGTGTTCAGCAGTGCCACCCACATAAAGCACAGCTGCACACAATTACAAACCAGTGCATTTCTGACCTTCAGTGCTGGTCCTTTTTCACTTGCTCTCTCACTAGCTCTCTTTCCTTCCAGCCCCAGCTGAACAAAGAGCTCCAGCAAGTTCATCAGCAGCTCATCCACAAGGTGCTCCACCTGGATGTTGGCAGCGATGTTGGCCAGGGCGTTAATGACTGCTAAGGAGCAGTGCCTGGGGAGAAAGAACAGTTATGAACAAGCAATCCCTCAGGTTTTATATTGGCAGTGTTTTCTTCATAATACTGACAGTAACTCTTGTAATAAGGCTACTGGCATATTCCCACCCAGTTTTTTTCCTTGCTGTTTTTATGTGCAGCACATCACTTTACTAACAATTGAAATGCAATTGGTATTTAAGTGAAAAACTATTTTTAAGTTGTGCCTTTGGAGGATGTTCCATTTATGATGCTGTCATGGCCACAAGGAAAGGACTTTAAGTACTTTCCTGTAGCAGACAAAAAGCAGCCAAGGGCAATGTTTCTGTTTTGGGAAAGCTCTTGAGCAGAAGAATCACAACTCAGATCAGTTGCTGAAGCTGAGACTGCATTGTGAAAACACACTGACAGGAACAGTCCTCTCAGCTGCTCCCACTCTGCATTGAAAGGTATCCAGCCCACCCCAAGTACCAACAGAGCCAGTGATAATCCTTACTGCTAGTGGGGACAACAATGCATAACTTACATACAAAGAATTAAATTATTAATGGTTTGCATTTAATCCCTAACAAGTACCAGGATCACATTAAAAACAAAGCAAACAACACTCTCAGCTTTTCTGGGCTAAGAGATGTAGTAATTAATTACTGTAATTTAGTAATTAATTACTGTAATTACAGATAACATAAGTCATCAATGCCAATTATCTTTCACAAACACTGACTCCTTACAGAGGTAAAGATTACCAATGCTACCTGTAGTGAAAAGCATTTTCAGGAATCTCTGCATTTTGAAGGGCTATTATTTCTAAATTAACATATTTCTTTTTAACATCAAAGAACAGTATAATTCCAACCTTGTAATAAAACTTGATAATGGGAAAAAGTGAAATACCCCAAAGCAGCCCAAAGGGTATTTGATATAGTTTTCACACATTTAAGGGACACAGCTAATTGTTACCTGTATCCATGGTCCTTATAGTCTTTTGTGGCAGAGTAAACAACTGAGCTTGCTTTAACACTGATTTGCTGAAATAGATTCCACACCTCACCATAAATGTATTGCTGCAAAACAAAACCAAAAAAACCCAAATCCCTAAGTAAAGCTTACTGAATACAATCTCTCTAAAGATCAGCCCTGTAAAATACTCCAAGTATTACCAAGCTCTTCAAATAGATGTGCAGCCACAGCCTGAGCAATGGTTTCAGCTTGCATGAAGCAAACAGCAGAAGTGCTTTTGTGAATGCATTTAATGGATGAAATTTTACCAAATTTATGATGTTTTTTAATTCTGCCTTCCTGATGGAAACCAATTTTTCAGGCTTCTGAGTTCTGGCAATTAATTGCTTTTTCAGATGCACATATAACATTTGGGAAAAGTCAGTTAATCTTTATATGACTAAAGAAGACAATCTTCCATTCTTTTAAATGTATGAACCTACAAGACTTTGGAAGTTAATTACCAATACAAAAAGAAAATACCCTCCACTTATTTGTGATAGGCCAAGTTTAAAAACTTAGTAACTTTGGAAAACATTGAGCTTGGTAGGCTTTATAGTCTTTTTTTTTTAAAAGACTCTTATTTTCTGCAGGGGTTCATCTTCTCTTTACAGGAACAGCACTTTACACATCATCACAGCTTTTGTTGTCTGATATCACAAAGTCTGTACAAGTGTCTGTCTACCTGTAGTGCAGAAAAGAGAAGCCTTAAAAGCCCACTGCAAATGCACCTCTAAAATATATTTCCATTTAACTAAAGGAAGGAATCATGAACTGGCATTCTCTTGGCCCATTCTTTCCTTACATTTCCAGTGATGACCAAACAGCCAAGTTGATCAATGATGAGTACATCAAGATGAGAAGGTGGCTGGCAAAACTTCTGCTGCAAGATCTGCAGGATGGGTTCCATCATTTTGGGGGTGTCCCTCAGTGCCACTGCAATGTGCCCTAGAGCACGAATTGTGTGGTCAGGAATTAAATGAGCTTCCCTGTTAGGAAAACAAACAAAATCCCAACTTGATAAATGGAACTGTTCAACAAGTTATCAAGACCTCAGTTACATTTCAGGTAAGTAACAGTTCCTATACTAAATTTAAACATCACCAGCAGCTTTTATACTGACACTCTATACATCCCCAACATTAGAGGATATACTTGCACAAGCTGATTTTCAAAATAAAAAATAACCTCTCCCAAACTCATTATTGAGGAAGTCCACACTAACACATGAACAAGCTGTTCTAAAAACAACATTATAAAAGGCAAAAATGATGGGCAAAATACTAAGACAGTCAGACCAGCTACTACAGAACCTCCCCCATGAGACTTCTTGGTTAGTGAGGCTCTTAAAAGCAGAGCAAAATACCAAAATGACAAGATGTGTCTAGCAAAAAGAAGACAGCTGAAACTTGAAGAGAAAGCATCACTCAGCTGAGGACTCAAAATTGGCTAACATTCACCAAAGACTTGCTGATCCAATCAGCTAAAACTGAATCCATACATCTCAGTATGAAAATGGGCTCAGCTCTGCAAAGACTTGGCATGGGAAGATCTTGACCCCATGCACAAGCCCATTCATCTCAGAGACATTTAGTTCTAAAATAATGCTGCCAGTACTTGTATCTTAGAATAAGTGTCAGATTCACTGAGTGAAGGAAAAATTGGTTTTATGATTGACTGACCACTTACTTATCATTCTCCTGAGAGATGTACAGACGGTTGGATAGACTGGCAAGAAAGGCCTCAACAATCACTGAATCTATGGTCAGGCCAGCTTTCAAGCACCTGCAGTAACAATGGACAGAAAAAACAATGCATCAATAAATCCTATCACTTTCAACTACTGTGAACTCATGCTATCTGTATATTAGGGAAGCAGGTTTATACTGAAGAATAAGAATTGATTGCCAAGGAACACAGCAGATACATTTTAAAAAATGAGTCGAGTTTCTACTTCTGCTTTCTCCAAAAATAATAATGATGGGAATGTACAATAAGGTAAATTCAGAATCCACTGGTTTGAAACTTTAATTCCTTGTCTCTAGCCACCAACTATGTCTTCCCTCTAGCTCTCTGCAGCTGTCTAAAAGGGAAGAATAATCACTGCCCACACGGGTGTGTGACAATCCTTCTGTTACATGAGGCTCAGTCAATGCGACAATCCAAGCTAAAAACAAAAAACAAACCTACTGAACATCTACAAAAACACCTACCTACTGAAAATGGTGACTAGCAGACATGGGAAGCAAAACAGTAAGACTGAATAATAATTTAGGGCAGTTAGGACATAAACAGAACCAAGAGATGCCTGAAGGAAAACAAAGCCCCGACCAAACCAGGCACAAAGACTTCATGGCAGCACAGAGCAGAACCTTCTCAATGGGCACAGCACTTTTCTGCCAGGGAAACAGCACATGCCCAGCATGGTGCCAGGGAAGCAGCACATGCCCAGCATGGTGCCAGGGAAGCAGCACATGCCCAGCATGGTGCCAGGGAAGCAGCACATGCCCAGCATGGCACCAGCCCCCTCTTACCTGCAGATATTTTCTATGGCAATGTCACGCAGCTGCTCATACATGGATGGCTGACCCTTCCTGCCAGACATTACATTTAGAGTGGACTCTGAATGCTCGTTGGTGACACTGATCTTAATGTCATTCCCACCTACTGAGAACACAGGAGTACAGAAATCAACACCACTTGATGAGCTAGACAAGCCATTGTTGCATTTGACTGTTCCTAAATGATTATTCCTAAATTTAGCCACTTACTAATTTACTGTTTTGCTCTAGCATTACAATACTGCTTTTGCATCAGCAAGTGATTTGAATGGAACATTTTTCTTCAGGAAATCATCACTCAATATTAAAATCTAAAAACAACAACAAAAACCTGCCAAATGCCAAGACAGTCACGTGGCTGGAGCAGAGGATGGGTATGGGGAGTGTGAGGAACGTGACCTCGTTCACTCTGCAGAAGAAGCAGCTTTGGACAGAGCCAGGGGCTGCCTCCCAAGCTGCAAAGTAGGCTACAGGGCAGACAAGCAGCCTTTGTAGGAGAACTGGACACAACAGCCTCAACTCCAAACAAGGGAGGTTCCAACTGGGTATGTGATTCTTTTCCCTCATTATGAGGATAATTATGCACTCAAGACACAAGTGCTCAGTGTCAGCAGAAGAGACACAGCAGTCCTGCTGCTCACCCTTAGATACACTTCTACCAGAATTTCATTGGTTTCCCTCCTCCCCATCTCCAAAAAAAATTACACAATTCCATCTCCATTTCCACCTCCAGCTGCATCACCACAAAATACCAAAAAGTATGAAAAAGCCACAAAAGTTGGAAAACAATGACTCTGGAACATAGGTTTTTTCCCTTTACCTGAATGATACTGGCTGTGATATTTGTAAAGTTTCACAAGCACTGGGGAAGGTATCACAAGAAAGTCTCTCAGTGATGGATTGACAGAATGAACCACAACAGGGAACCTCTCACACAAACGACCCAGACCCTAAAAAGGAAAAAAACCAAAAAACCATAGCTTTACAATAAAACAGCATTATTTTTATTTCAGCTGCAAGCTTGCAACTTCAGCTCAATACAAACAAACAGAAAACAAAACAAATCCTACACAGTTTTGAGAGGTTCATTTTTTAGCAGAAGATTTAGATACTTTAAGCCTCTAACTGTTCTGGGTTATTCCAGAGTGTGTCATATACCACTCAAGCCTTGCTGCTCTCTTCCTGGGTATTTTCACAGGAGTTCCATGAAATGAACTGCATTCTCCAAAAATAAAGGTACTGTACAAGTGCCAACATTTAGAGGAACCTGATAACTTACAACTTCTGTGGTGAGAAACACCACATTTGTAAGACTGGATGAGTGCCCAATAAGAAGACAAAAATGAGAATAACCAAGGCTTAATCTAAAACCTCAGTGTTCTGCCAGCCCCAGTATTTTAATTCTTTATGTAATGGACTAAGAAGCTAAATAGTTCAAAAATTAAATCCTGGCTAAAAACTCCTCATGAATATTCTTCTTCAAGAAGTAGCTGAGCTAAGAAAATTCTAAAAGCAGTTCCTAGTTCTCACAGCAGATCTCTGAAATCCATATATAGAACACAGTGATGGAAAGTAATAAAAAGAGCAGATCAAGTGTTCTAGCAACCTGTAAAAATCCCCCAATTCTCATTCACTGACACAGTGACTAACTGCAGTAATTAATGACAAATACTGTAAAGACAGACCTGCAAACAGCAAATCAGCAATGGCAAGTGAGCAATTATGACTTTGCTTGAGGTTTTGGACTGCAGCTTCTCTGATAACTTGATGCACAGGTTTTCTGCACCTTAAATAAAAAAATCCAACAGAAAAAATTATTTTTTATTTGTTATTAGGCCACACACAACCCAAGCCTTACTGGAATTTCTAAAATAATGGAGATGATTTATAAGCTTCAATCTTGTACTGTAAGATTTAGTGCTGCTTCTGCAAAAACAGTTTTAGAAACTTAGCACCTGCACCAAACAGCTCTGTCAAACACTGTGACTGAATGAATGACAGTATTTAAAGCTGATTTTGAGCATACTTCATACTGAACAGAAATCAAATATTGCAATGTCCAAAGAGAAAAAATCCTCCACGTATTCAGCAGATATAAGATTTAGACAAGAAAGAAAATAGAGGAAAAGTAAGAAAGAGTCTCCCAGTCCTGCTAGTAATGAAGAAAAAACATTTTCTTTAAAAGAACTACTGAGAAATACCCATAACTGGATAAGAGGAATAAATAAAACAGAAACTAGAAAACAAATAGCTGCATGCAATCAAGCATTTATAGCATCCCCTGGAGATAAGTAATAGAAGTTTCTGTTTCCCTTTCTATAAAGAGATGTCTAACTACCCAGCCAACTAATCTGACAACCTCTTGATGGACGTTTTACCCTTGCATTCTAAAAGTACAAAGCATTCCACTGAAATTCAATATTTCTCTGAGCATCATCTACTCCATAAGTATTTCTACAACTTAGAACACAACAAGCAGACACTGCAGAGACCAAGGAGCATTTTTTTACTTTGCTCATCTTTCACAGCCCACACCATGAGATCCACACAGGCAGCGTTGGCCTGGCAGCGCAGTTTTAACGGGCTCAGCTCGTTGTGCAGTCGATCCACATCGTGCAGGATTTTCTGGAGTTCTGACTGGCTGCTGTTGAACTGCTCCAGCACAAAATCATGGACTTCCTTCACAAATGAGGTGGGAAGGTCTAAAGAAAGAAAAGGACACAATATTATACTGGAAAGATGAAAGTCAGTGTAATCAGAATAACAGCATATATAACAGTCATTGCTACATTATAAATTATATTATTTAATCAAGTTTATGTCCTGTCTAAAAGATAAATATCATAACAAAGTCCACCACTGAACAGACAATTTAAATGCCACCTATTAATCCTTTTAATGGTGGCCAAAATATTTTTTCTACTTCCATAGTACCTTTTTAAAATGGAAACATTTCAAAATTTATTACCCTAAGCAGAGTTCCCAGGAAATGCAAACCCAATGCTCAAGCACTCAACACAAAGCAGATGATGCTTGGGATCCTAAATATAATGAAGGATAAACAAAAATAAATAAATACTATACCTTTCATATAGTATAGTGTGTCTCTCAGCATTTTAAACTGAGCAAGGTAAAGAGGGTCACTGAAGGTTTTGTAATAGAGCTCTGAACTACAACAGGTCTGAAAGACAAAAGAAGGAATTTCCCAGATTCAAAAGGAAGCCTTTCCATTATACAAATAAGTAAATCTCACTCCACCTCCACAAAGTAAACAAGCATATAAAACAGGTACAAGAAATAGCCTCACAGCTTTTCCCCCCTCTACTTTTAATAAAAGTACAGCCATTCAATACATTTAACAAAATTCAGGTGCTGTTTGATTTGAAGAGTGTGTCTGTTTCTCCAACAATGGGGCTAAAAACAAAAAAGAAAAGGGAGGACTCAAAGCTCTCACTTTACTGAGATGGCAAAAAGAAAGAGAGGCTGAAGTTGTCTCCACTCAGGCCTACATTTTGAGCAGGGCAGTGCTTGGTGGGAGGCTGAGAGCAAAGCAGAGTCATTTCTGCACACATTTCAGCACACACCCCTCTCACCACAGCCTTATGCTCTGAGGAAATGAGGCAAACTCCATAAAATGTGTGGAGGCTGTGACAGAACTGCACCCAGGGGAGGGGAGAAGAAGAAACAAATCCTTGCTCTGAAATGAGGACTCACAGGCCCAAAGAACCAAATCTGCCACCTCTGAGAGTCCATGAGCTGCAGCACTGACAAACTCATAGAAATGGCACCTAAAAGAGCAGCAGTGATTTCCAAGCCACAAACTGAAAATAAAAAATGCATTTCATGGATGTGGAAAAAGACAGTGTCACTGCAATATGCAAGAAAGACCTTTGTCTACAGTAAACCAGCTTTGGGCAGCCAGTGCTGTAATTTATTAGGACAACAGAGCTAATGTAGGAAAATGACTACTTCCTTCTATGTTAGTGAAAAATATCACCTCCTTTACCATTTTTACACAGTCCAAGGCTAGATTTAAACCACTGAAGGAATTTTTCAGAATGGAAATTAGTACCATTTTGCAAAGAGAAGGCATACCTTACATAGGTAAAATACTAATTTTGCAAGTAATAAGGCAAAAAATGAAGTATTAAAGTCATTAAAGGAGGAAGGTAAAACCATACCTCTGCAACTTCAGCTAGAACTGCATCTAAGGTCTTCAGAAGAGAATCCTCAACAATCTGCTTTACCTATGGAGGGAAAAAAAACCAAACTAAAACAGGATGTTTCCTGTTAGTGACTCTAGATAGGAGCAGAATATAATTTAATAAAATTTTGCTTATGCACAGAAAACAAGTCACTTCAGTATGAAGCCTCAGATGAAATTAAGGCTGCAACAAGAACATTTGAGCCTCTCTGCTGTTCCAGAAGAGCTGATGCCAGCAGCAGACAGGGCCTGCAGCTTCTGTCACTTGTGTGAATTCCCAGCAAACCCTTCAGGAAGTCTCACAGCAAAACCCAACCTTCTATTTCAGCCACTAGCAGTATGCAGGTTACACCAGAACCAGTGGTCTGCAAGACTAAGCAGGAATAAATTGACATAAACTTACTTAAGTTTACAAATTCTGCATGGTTATTATGAGAGTTTTCCAGAATGCTACTGAAGCATGACATTAAATGTCATAAAAATGAAATTACACAAAGCTTGAGAGACAAAGGCTGTTGTTTTACTTGCAATTCTAAAAGCTTAAACTGCATGTATTTCTAGCAAATATCTAGAGCACAGTGTCACTGCAATCTTCATAAGGAGCCACCACCTACCATGTCCAACAGCTGTCGAAGCATTTCCAGTGGGATGTAAAACTCTTTATTGTTAATACCATTGAAGAGAGGAGAAACTGAAAAGCTGGAGCTGACTCTGGAGAAGTAATAATCAGGATCCAGTGCACTCCCATCAGGAAGATATGAACCTGATCAGAAAAAAAATAATGGAAATACAAGTTTGAGGAGAGAAAGGATATTAACTTTCTTTATAGAAACATTTAGTCACTACAAGAGTTCTTTCTAACACAGTCTTTACCTTGCCAGAGGTGCATTTCAGCTCATCTAAATTAAGACAGAAAACTATGAAACAATTGTCATTAGAAGTTTACTATCACAACAGAGAATTCATTACAATAACCTGTGTCCATGTCAGTGATACTTCTGACAAACCTTTCCACACTATTGACGTGCATCTACCTGAAAACATTTGTAAATGCCCCTTAAATCAGAAGCACAGAGATGCAAAGAACAGGTTAAATCAAAACTATCTTGCAAGGTTTTCCCTTGTATGAGATGAAATGAACACATGGCACAGTGTTCATCTTAGAAAAGGCACCAATTCACCACAGCAATCTGAAAGCAAAGAGAATCAAATTATTTTTCAGATTCAAGTACTCTCTTAAGCAAACAACTTGCTCAGCAAACTGCTCTTGGCTCTGTTTCCTCTTGAGAAATTACATCTCATGCCTTTCTGAAGTGCTCAGCTGGCTGTGCTAGAGCAATGCTCTTGTGATTAACAGGCTTTTAAGCAAGACTATTTATTGACAACAAAAAAAGAGGTCCCCAGTTGTTTTTTCTTAAGCTCTTAGCCTTGGCCAGAATAAAACCAAGGTCACTACTCATCTTCTTCAGAAGGCAAGACTATCATAAACTATATCAACAGAAGTAATACAAGAACTGACTGCAGCTGAAATATTTGGTAGATGTTAGTGCTGAGAATAAAATCCTGACTGGAATAATCATAACTCTACCAGAGACAACTAAAATAATCCAAAAGATTTTACAAAGTTGTGCACCTAAAGATTTAAGATTATTTCTGTTCTACTACAATAGTAACTCTCTAACCCACAACCTTTGGGTTTTGTTTATTTTTTTTAATTCAAACCATGCAGACCACAACATTAAAGAATACATTGCTTCAACACAGTAGACAGAAGATAAACAGGTCTGCTCCTACTTGGCAATTTAAGAATTACTCTGTATGACTGAGGAAGAGATGTCTCTAGAAATAGCAATATGAAGAAAAAAGAAAAGCAATATGGAAGAAATTCATTTCAGCCAGGGCTTGAGAGAGGAGAATGGCCCAGAAACAGAGAAAGCCCAAATTGTTAAAAATGTGAAAGGGTCAGACAAAACAGCGACACAAAACAGCTCAGATGCAGAGCTAGTCCTCCACATGGTTCATGAAGGAAAGTTTATTTTTAAGCCCTCCTTTGACTTAGAACTCACAGATGGAGCTCTACCACAGCTCAGGAGTTGAGTTTGCATAGTAATTCATGAAACTTTTTCAGGTTTTGGCCTTTTATGATACAGTAGCCAATGAACATCAGTGAACACTCCTCTTCAGTGTCTTCTTTACTATTTCTGGCTTCAGAAAATGACTGGGTCTTCCACAGTGGCCCACATCACACTCACTCCAAATGGAGAAGTGGGTCTGGATTTATACAATGTGCCACAAGCCTCAAAATTCCAGACCCTAGATCAACAATGTAGTTGTCTACTGCAGCACAATATTAACTCTTGTTCCTCAAAGTTACTCAGCCTAATCTCCTGAAATCTTTCTGGCCTAGCTGAATTAAGCTCTTCAGTACTAGGCACTGCCTAGCAGGAAGGGAATCAAGAAACAAGGGAAAAACAACTGAGCCTGGAAATTACTGCTGGTAATAATTACTTCCTACTGTCTTTAAACCATAATTTTTTAAAAAGTCCTACCCAGCACATGCCACTGAATTCCTGTAAGAATTCCAAAAGGCAGAGGAAGGGGTCAAAAGGTTTTTTGTTTAAAATTTTCTATAAATAGCAACAAAAACCCCAAATCACAGACTGTTCCTTAAGGTAATCTACCTTCAAAGTAATGAATTCCAGCAGGTCCTCCAGGAGAGCTGGGAGCAGGAAGCCCACGTTCAGGACTAACCTGAAACATTGCATAAAAGCTGTATTTTAGGAAATATTTATAAAACATTTAAAAACCTGTGAGGGAATAGATTGCACATTTTAAAATGAAACACAGCTTCAAGCAAAACTAACAGGAACTACATATTGCTGGGTCTAACAGCTCAATTCCAGCCAAAGAAGGGAAGTTAAAAAATGCCAGTTCAGTGCTTTTGGCTAAAGGGAAGAGATCAGTGATGACTCCTCTACTGTATGAAACTATGCCAGTAACAAATTGTAGTTTCAAACCACAATCTGAATCCAGTCTTCCCCCAAGACAATGAGCATCTACAGTTCCTGGTGAAACCAGGAACAGCTCCTGTACCCTCTTTGAAAGCTTCAGCCATTAAGTGCAGCTTCCCAATTTTACAGATATACATTACAATGCCTTTTAATGATAATAACACAAGGAGTGGCATTTGCCAAATGCTCCATGTAAAGATTTACTAGTACAGTTTCTACTTTAACTGTCACTGCTTGTTCTGTAATTCTAGAAACTACAAAACTACTTTGAAACTCAGCTGTAGAACCACAATAAAGACATTTGTATCTGCTCAAACAATGTGTTAAGAGACTCTCTGGACATCCAGGCTTAAGTGTTAACTCGACTGAGCCCAAGAAATCATCTCAGTGCTGACTCCAACACAGAGCAAGTCATACAAACCTGGGTGATGCTGCACACACTGCCAGCCTTTTTCTTCAGTGTTCCTTCCTGGTAAACAGTGAGCAGAGAACTGGGAAGAATTGATCTGAAATCGTTAAAGGATCGACGGCGAATTCCTTCGAGCTCTTCTGGAACTCTCAGGGAATGTGGGGGAATTTTAGGAAAAAGCTTTGAAAGGAGAGCCTCCTCTGAATTGCTGTAGCGACCAAAGGCTCGAGAAATTCCTATCAGGCAGGGCACTGCATACTTGCATAAATATTCTGGGAAAGAAAAACACATATAACAGCAATTAACAGTAGAACTTCCTCTTCATGCTTTTGCTACCACTTCACTAAACTGTTTTACAACGACTGATTTGTACAAGCAGAGGAAAAACGATGAAAGCATCACAAATGACTACAATCCTGCTTCTGTATTTTCCAGTCAGCAACAAACAGAAGAGAGAAGTGCTAAGGGAAGCTGAAAGACAAAACTCACTTTTCAGGATTGATCCTGATAAGCAGCAAACACACACAGGAGAAGTTCAGAGGACAGGAGTTACAAATACAGTAACAATTTTATCACTACCTTTATCGTGCATTTGTGGTGTCTGGCACATTCCCAACAGGAACTGCATTACTTGTAGGACTGTTTCCACGATCTAAAGTCATCAAGAGAGACATACAAAAATATCTTTGGGTAAAGAGATATCATTATCTTACACCAGATCATTATAACAAATGAAACTTGTAAACATTAACGTAAGCACCTCTGTGAAGATTTCTTCATGTTGTGTTACTAAAAGATTACATTGCCCTGACTCAGGCCACAGAGTTTCTCCTGTGAAGTCTGCAGTGAGCTGCAAGTACTACACAATGAGACTGCAGCACTCCCAACCCCAGTATCAAAACTGGAATTTTAAAACTCTGGGCTCAGCAACTGACACCCAAAAGTAACTGCAGACCTATGAATATCCTCTAGGCACTTGACTATTAACACAAGCAAATTAAAGCATCAGTGCACACACTAAGGCAATCAGCCCCTTGCTGACAGGGAGCAGCTGTGCTCTTCTCCAGGCCTTTGTCAGGATTGCAGTGCTGGAGATCTGGGTAATACAACAGCACAAACTCAAACTCCACCTGCTCTCGGAAATATGCATCCCTGTAAGACACGTCAGATAACAAGGTCACTAAGCAGAAGCTGAAGTTTTCTGCCACTGGGAGCAAACCTGCAAAGTAATGGAGAGAAAATCAGCTACTTAAGCCTTGTTAGAGAGAACCAACATAGAAAGAGCAAACTATAATAAAGCAAGAAGACACAAGTGACTCCCATGTCATAAAGTTCTGAGGCAGATTGTAGACAAAAATAGTATTACATACAAAATTTAGAAGCACTCTAACCACCATAATTTCAGCATAAACATTAAAATAAAAACCAGAATTAAAAACCTTCCCAGGCTTTCAACTTATCAGAAATAAACCTTAATTATGTAATACTGTATGAAAGTATTCTTACATTAAGGGAGCAAAGAATGAAGTGGTTTAAACAGCAACTAAGCATCAAAGCTAAAAGCAGAGCAACAAATCTCATGTTCCACTCTCCTACTCTAGCTACTACACAATCTTCTCCAGTTTAGTAACAAAATACATCGAACACAGAACTATTTGGAAACTGCAATTCATCAAAAGCAGCAAAGCAGGAAAACAGGGATCTATTAAACTTCCTTTGGCTTCTAAAGAAAATCAATATTAAAAGCTGTCAAGCCAGGAGCTAAGTAAGAACATAGCAGGACTTCTCCCCTCCCCTTGAGTCATGTCCTGAACAACCTTTGCTATGTCTATCTCCTGGCTGGCATTCCATGGCAAAGATCAAAACCTCCAAACATCACCTCTGCCTTTCCGTGCATTGCTTTCTTCTATCCACTGCACTTTGGGAAGGCCCTTCAGGAGTCGCAGCAGGTAAGGAACCACATGGTCCTTGTGCTAAAGAAAAAATATTCTGTTTTAAAAGGGGAAAAACAGCTGAACCATATAATCTCAAGATACTTTAGAGATATGGTAAAAGTACATTAGCACACACAGAACTTGCTTCTAATGATTACTCCATAGGCTTCTTGACTATTGCAAAACTGATTTCAAAACAAGCAAATGAAAGTAACCCAATTCAGCGTCTTAAATCCGAGCCTTTCACTCCAGGCAACAGTTCATTCTCTGTCAAAGCTGGAGAAGAAAGTTCCAGAACAGTACCTAACCCCAAACACTTTATTAACTGACAGTAAGCTCCCAAAATAAATTTAAGACAGCTAGAAATTCAGAGTGCCAGTGCCAATTCAGTACATGTGATGCATCCCAGGGCCTTACAAAGCCACTTAACACAGCCATGTAACACTTCAGCTCCCTCACCTGCAAATCAAAGCACAGCACAGCTGCCTTATATAAAAAAACCCAACCAAATGCAAAAATAAAAAAGAACAAGGTCAATAATATCCATACAAGCTGTACCATAGCACATGGGTACTAAACAGGAGGCAATTCAGGCCTGATGCCAACCTTAGCAATATGAAAGAATTTAAAGTGAGGTCTAAGAGCAATGGACCTGGGACTCTGTGAATGCCTCCCCTCCTCTACACACAACAATACCAGGCCCAGCAGTCAAAGGGAAGAGAAGCAGCTTGTGCTGGCCCTGCTGGCAGACACAGAAGGGATGCTTGTGTACAATGCAGCCTGTGTGCCCTGTCTGTCTGTCTGTTTATCGTGGCATGAAAGGGCCTATTGCAAACCTGGCCTTCAGGAGTGCATCCCTGTCAGTCAGGAGCATGTGGGGAAGAACATGCCATGACACACCTGGTTTGAGTAAATCCTGCTGGATACTCTTTCCTTTCTCTGCTTTAGCCCATGATGACCAGAAAACACAGCAGCAGTCTGGCTGTGGCAGTGCCATGGCTACTGCCTATCACACCCACCAGTACTGCCTTGCTCTCCTGACAGCATCCATCTCTTATCTCTAATCTTTTCATCTACTTTTATGAAGAGTAAATACCAGCTTTTCATTCACTGAACAACTAAACTTGAACTAATCCAGGATCTTTGAAAGTAAATAGGTAGCCTAAGTGGGAAAAATACCTGAAGGTCAGATTCAACCAGGAAGATTCCTAAAGCAATAACAGCATCCCTGCGACGTTCATCCAACTGGAAAATCCCATGGAAATCCACTGGACACATACAGAGCAGCTTTTGTACCTGAAAAACAGCAGAGGGAAAGAACAGTGGAACAAGATTGGAAACCAAATTGGAGCTTGTTTGAAGTGCACAGTGGTCTCTCCACCTTCTGGAATACATTTGGCAACATTACCCTCCTTCAGTCGTCAATCTCACTGAGAACATCCAAGGGCCAAGAAAGAGTGAGGAAAGACAGAAACCAGAAAAAGGCAGAAAAATCTCAAATAGATGTCAAACATTTTTACTACAATGTGGGTAAATTTAAAGGTTTTCTTCAACACTTGATCAAAGTGCTGAAGTATGATAAAGCCTTCATTCCACTACTTCACTTTCAGATGTGCAGGAAATGTGCAGCAGGCACTTTTATTATATTTACTTAATTTCTGTAAACAAAAAATAAGTGGATGGAGCTTTGATTACAGCTGCACCAATGTCTCCTACATACACAGCACTGAACAATTAACTGTTACCAACCTGTGTATGACTCCTGCTTAAATCCTTTCAACATAACAGAATAAGTATTCAGAATTCATATTTTCACACTATTCACCTATTACTTGACTCCATACTTAACAAACACACATTAAAAGAATACATCAAACCTCGCAAATACTTTGCTCTTCAACAGAATTGTTAACAAACGGGAATGCAACAAGCATGTTGTCTTTTTACAAATTTCCTTGATGTTAATATTCCTTAATGTTAATAAATACTATCTAGAAAGGCCCTTCATAATAAATAACCATGATTGACTCACCTATGTTTGAATGCCAAGTCATTTCCTATTTAGATAACTCTCTGAATATCCCACCTCAAAACTTCAAAAGCAAGAAACAACGTCCCTAGAGGATTAGAAAAACTGACTGGATGCTCAGTGGAATTCAAGGTTCTGGTCCTTTAACCGCCAGACCTTCTAATTTCAAGACCTGTAGTACAACACAGATAATCCTCTTGCTCACTTTAAAATACAGTGGAGGAAATATGAACTTTGGAAGATGACTGCTGATGCATGTGTTCCACATCAGGTTACATTTACAATGACAGGAGTGAGCAACTCTGGCTAGATATGAGCTGTTACTATAATTGAACTGCTGTATTGTCAAATTGGGAAAAAAAATAAAATCCCCGGATATTTGTGAACCAACAGCAGGGCACAGAAAAATTATTCACCATTGGCTGCCACTCCAGTGGAACATTTCCAAAACAAGAAATAAGAAGGCTGCAACAGCTGGCCCAGAACAAGCACTATAGTTTTCATCAGCACAGAGCGGTGATTTTTTCAGCTATTTAGTCACGACTGCTGCCTGAAGCAATTCGGACAGGCTGTCACTTGGTGCTGTCACGACAGCAATTCGGACAGGCTGTCACTTGGTGCTGTCACGACAGCAATTCGGACAGGCTGTCACTTGGTGCTGTCACGACAGCAATTCGGACAGGCTGTCACTTGGTGCCAGACCCAGCACAGCAGGCTGTGCATCCCTGCCCGGGAGCGGGGAGCCCTCACACGGATGGATCCCCGCGGTTCTCCCCTCAGCAGAGCTTCATCTCACCCACATTTCACCCGGCACTGATTGCGTCGTCTGGATTTAACCACATACGTGGAGGAAAGCCAGCTCTAATTAGGTTGAGACTAATTATTCCCACAAGACTATACTCTACAGATTTGGGGGACACGCAGCAAGATCCAGTTCCTTGCCCTGAGGGTGCGCCGCTGACCCGAATTTTTGGGTCAAGCTGGCCCACACGAGCATCCCTGAGGCCCGGCTGCCCCGAAGGCAGGGTCGGACGAAGCGGGGTTGACAGAACCCTCCGGAGCCCACAGACACCCCCGCCCAGGCAGGGCACAGCCCCAGGGCATCTCCCGGCCCGCGGGCACGCACGCTGCCCCCAGCCCGCTCCCCACGCGTGACAGCTCCAAGGGGCGGCCGGACAGCCCACACGGCACGAACAGTGCCCAGAAGGGGCCACGAACGGCACCGGGCGGGCTGCTCGGGGCTCCTGTGCACACAGGGGCCACTCCTCCCGCGGCACGGCCCCCCCACCACACGCGGCTCCCACGCGTGACAGCCCCGCAGCCGGCACACACGCAGCGCCCCACGCGTGACGGCCGCTCCCCACAAACGCCCCTCACCTTCTCCAGAGGCGCCGGGTTCTGCACCGCCAACGACCGCGCCAGCGACAGCACCGTGTTGAAGTAGAAGCCGCGCGCGGTGGCCGCGCTGCTCCCGCGCCCCGCAGGCCCCGCGGAGGGAGCCGCGGCGGTCCCGGCCGTGGCAGCCGCCGTCCCGGCCGCCGCCGCCGTGGCCGCCGTGGCCGTGGCCGCCGTGGCCGCAGCCGCCGCTGCCGCCGCCACCGCGGCCGCCATGTTGTGCGGGAACGGCGCCGGCCAGTTCGTTCCGCCCCGTCCGCGAGATCAGCGGCTCCCACGAGAGCACGGTGCACCAATCACGCCACAAAGATGGCAGCGCCCGGTGCGGCTTCACTTCCGCCCGGTGGCCCGCCCTCCCTGCCCGCGCCCCTCCCTACGCAGCCATCTCTCCGCATATTTCCCCCCTCCCAGCCGCAGTGGTTCCGCCCAGCAGCCGCCTGTCCACCAGCGGCGCTGCGGCGCGCTCACCCCGCCCCGCGGGGGGGAAGGTGCTCCGTGGTTGCGCCCAGCGCTTCCGCCCGGCGTTCGGTGCCGTGGGCGGAAGCAGCGCCGCGGCCAGAGGCGGGGGCTCGGGGGGTACCGTGAGGGGCGAGGACTCCCCGCGGACACTCTCGCGTCGGCGGCGCCATGTCGGCGCTCCCGAGGAGCTACAACCCGTTCGCGGAGGACGAGGAGGAGGATGTGGTACCGGCGGGCCCCGGCGGGGCGGGCGGCGCGGAGCGGCAGCGGTACCTGCAGCAGGAGGTGCTGCGCCGCACGGCCGCCACCGCCGACAGCACCACCCGCTCCCTGTCGCTGCTCTACGAGTCCGAGCGCATCGGCGTGGCCGCCTCCGAGGTGGGTCGGGCCGGGAGCGGCCGCGGGGCCCTCGCGCTGCCCTGCGCTCCCCGTCCGGGAGGGGAGTTTTGGTCTCCCTGTGTCCCGGACAGATTCCCAATAAGTCCCTCTGTAGTCGGGGTTTTCCAGCCAACCTGTCCCTGTGTTTTCTGCGTGGTGGCGTTTGGGTTTTGAGGGGAAAATCCCGGTTACAGCCGGTGTGTCTGGGCAGTTCTGAGGCTGGGACCGGGCCGTGTTTTCAGCTGCTTTCAGCAGTTCTTACTGATTTTTAGCTGACTAAAAAGTTTTTAGCAGTTCCTTTGGTTAGATGAAGGGCCTTCCCTGTTAGTTGTTTGTGATGTGCTTCAGTTCACCCTGATTAATCATTTCCTTCATTCCTCAGGCCCTGTTTCAGCACTTTGTGCTCGGGCTCGGCTCCTGCCCATTGTGTCACCTGCTATAATGGGGTGTTCCTGGGGTGATGTGGTTGACTGTATTAACCCCAGAGCATCCCCGAGCTGCAGCCAGTCCTTATCCTTAGAGGGTTTTTGGTGGGATTTCTGTGAACTTTTAGACTCGTGATTTGTTTGTCAGGGAAATCACAAGTGAGGAATCAAGAATTCAGGCTTGACACAGGGCCTGTGGTAAAACTTGAAGTCTGTGTGTTTGTGCTTTATTGAGAGGGGGGAAAAAGAGAATATTCAACTAAAATTTCCCAGACTTTAGCAAGAATATGAACACAAGTTCTTTGTTTTGCACTGGTGATAGCTGCAGGCAACTCTTCTGCCAGCATTAATCTTTGGATTACTTTGGAATAGTGCTTGTGCTGCTGAATTAGAAAATAATGTAGTTCTGTATAGGAAAATTCCTAAATCCTACTCTGCTCAAATTAACTAAAATATTCTTGAAGTCTGAAGAAATTCTGTTTGTGTTTATTTCCTTTGGTTATTCTATTTCTAAATTATCAGAAACATTCTAGTAAGGTGAAAATACAATCCTTTCCCAGTTAAGGTGCCATTCATAACTAGAAATTTTCCTGCTTGCTCATTCCCCTGCCATAAACCTGTGCATTTTCACCACATCACCCACCTGGTGGTCAGCCACAGATGAAAATGTCAGCTTGTCAAAAATATAGTACAGAAAACTTCTGGATTGTTTGTGGTAGGTGCCAAGGTGTCAGCCTGGCACAGGGATGAGGATTTTACAGCTGCCTAATGCCGTGGCTGACAAGCAACTGTTGATTGAAATCCCTGGAGGAAGGGGAACGAGGGAAAAAGCTGTTTGCCCTCAGAAATAACCTGCACAGGTGAAGGAACGCTGTTATTTTTGTTCAGTGTTTATTGTTTGGTGTCTCAGTTTACCCTGGCTCTGTTTCTCTGTCAATGTCCAATGTCAAATCCGTTCCCTCTGTCGCTGCCCCCAGGAGCTCGTCCGGCAGGGAGAGGCTCTGAAGCGCACGGAGCAGATGGTGGATAAAATGGACCAGGACTTGAAAACGAGTCAAAGGCACATCAACAGCATCAAGAGTGTCTGGGGGGGCTTGGTAAACTACTTCAAAGCCAAACCCCCAGAGAGCAAGCCAGAGCAGAATGGAGCCCCTGAATATTATGCTAACAGCAGGTAAGTGACATAAACTTTTTGTTTGGGACTTGTCTCTCACAGCATCTCTGAAATGTCACCAGAAAATCAGAAAACAAAACATCTAGTGGTTCATTCAAACTCCTGTAAACTCCTGACAAATCTCCTGGAGATTTGTATCCCACCCTTCATGCTTTGAATTCTAGGGAATTGTTTCCATTGTTTCCTGAGGTGGTCTAGCTGCCTTTTTTCTTTAATGCCAAGGTCAATAGTAATGCTTTCTTTCTTTTTTTTTTTCCTAGGTTAAAAGAAGCAATGATGTCTAGTAAAGAACAAGAGTCAAAATACCAGGAAAGCCATCCAAATTTAAGGAAGCTAGATAATTCAGGTTTGTTATCTTTATTTTACACTGAATGCCTGTCATCTATGTGGGGCAAACTTGCAGAGTGATGAAGGCAGAGACCCTTCAGCCTGCCCAGCTGCTGACTTACCTTGCTGCCTAACATCTGGAGATTGTATCCCAGCCTTCATGCTTTGAATTGTAGGGAATTGTTTCCATTAAAATCTTTATCACCAAAGTGAATATGTTATACTTGCTAGAGACTAAAAGCACCCAGTGCTTGTGTTTGCAGAGAATGCACAGGGTGTACAGACAGGGTTTCCCTAAGTTTGCCAAAATTTTGCACGCTCAGAGGTTCTCCTTTTAACCATTATTTGTCACAGTTTTCAGATACGTTGTCCTTGTTATTTCAGACATGGATTCTAACCCTTCATACAGAAGCTATTTCTTGATTCCCAGAGGGTGGTGTGTGGAGTTTGGCCTCATTCCTCCTCCTCTCAATCTGTTAACTTCTGTGAGGGCTTTTTCCTACTAAATAACTGTTTGTTTATCGAGTGAGCCCGGGTTATTTCACACAGCAAGAGTGGGAAAGCAGCAGGATATCGATGATGATATGTGAATAAGGGAATGAAGGCTTTGGGAGCTCGGGGTCCGTGCAGTGCCGGCTCTGTCCAGCAGAGGGCAGAGCGGCTCCGGTCACGGTCCCAGCCCTTGGTCCCGCCCGGGTGGGCGCTGGGGCTCCGTTTACTTTTCTCTCCCAACTCCCTGCCAGAGCTACAGGTGGCAGCCCGAAAGAGAATAATTGTAGCTTAAGTGCTCATCTTGGCCTACAGACAATGGTCTCGCACTACTGCTGGTACTCTGGTTATGTGATTTCCTGGCAGCTGTGTGCAAACTAATTTTTAACAGCCTTACTAAAACTTCAAAACCTCTTCTCACATGCTTTATTATATAATATTCTGTACTCTATACTTTTAACAGACAATGACTTCAACAGAGCAGAGTTAGTTTCTTCAGTGCAAAGTGATGCCTACCCAAAGAACCAACAACTGCGAGCTTACCACCAGAAGATTGATACCAACTTAGGTGAGTGAGGAAACTGAAGCTGTTTGATGTCCTACAACTGGGAATTTTTGACTCCTAAGCCAGATAGAATTAATAAGTGATATATTGCCAACACTTTTTTGTTTAGTTAACATGTAAAATTTGATGATAATTTAAAAAAATCATTTGCTTGTACTTGCATTTCAAAACTATCTGCATGGTACATCGGTTTAGACTCAATTTAAAGCAATGCACAGCTTTTGAAGTACATGTTTTGTTAAATGTTGCTAAGAATTGAAAGGCACTAAATATTTGTGGATTTGCTGCAATTTTTTTATTACTTCTCAAAGCCATTCAGCTGAGTTTGCCTTCCTTTGTTCTGTAGCATGTAGACAAAGCACCTGTTTGCTTACATGTGTCACTGTGTAGCTGACCTAGACAGAAGAGGTTGGGAAAAAATCAGAAAGGAATAAATCAAAGAAAAATAGTTGGTCATAAGAGCTAGTGGAAGCCCATTTTTTCTGTTCACAAGCTGTGGAAAACTTATTGACTTCAATTAGTATTTATACCAATCAATCATGCAATGAAATTGTCACCTTTTGGTCACTTAGAAAATCTAGAAATGGGAGTTTTTCCATCTATGATAAACAACTGCTTAAATTTTCAGTGCACTGGTATCATCTCTGCATGAAGTTTAAAGAAAAACAGTTGAGGTGTAGTGAGCATACTGTGTATGCTGAGCAGAGAATATATGTACCAAATTTTCTATGAGATACATTTTGTAAAAAAGGTAAAAACTACATTACAGGCTATGTCATGTGATAGAGATCCAGTCTGGTGTTAAGCATTTGCTTAACACCAAATGTCAAGTGTAAAAAAGGAGGAAGTGACCATTTCTGGTGGTAACAGTACAACTATGAACATGCCAGCGCTTCCTCTATTTCAGAGGAACACTCCCACTTGAGGAATTGTATCTAACGTTCCCTAACCCAGGCTTTTGGAGAAGAAGGAATGCTGATAGTGTCCATGTAGATAATCTGTGTTTCAGCAGTTTGGTTCCTGATGGTCCCTCTCTCCCCTGACAGATGAGATGTCCTCTGGGCTGAGTCGCCTGAAGAGCCTTGCTCTGGGCCTGCAGACTGAGATAGAGGAGCAGGATGATATGTTGGATCGACTCACAAAGAAAGTAGAGACACTGGATGTCAACATTAAAAACACTGATAGGAAAGTCCGACAGCTTTAAAGGATTTTTAGAATTTCTTTTGTTCAGTGTTGGTTCATCCTGAATGCCTCATCTCAACCCACATCTTGGGCAGTATCTGTTTCTCCTTTTTTTCTGCTCTGTTACTGGTTCTGTTGTCATTAAAATTACATCGCCTTAAGTCAGCACAATACTTTACATTTCCTCTTAGTCTACATGGGAAAAGTGCATGTGGAGTGGAATCCCCCAGCACTGGGTCAGGGTGCCCCCTCAGTTGTGTAACCACGTTGTGTGTGTGGAGGGATTCACACTCCATGGACCTGCAGTGTCCTTGGCTGGGAGTGTGATGAGAAAAGGAGCTGCACTTTTGCCTCTCTTTTGGGGAGGGGGCAGGGGGAACAGAATGTGCTGCTTTGTTCAGAAGAAATGTTGCTAATTCTGTTTACCTACAGATATGTTAAATTCAGAAAAAAATGCTGATTTCCAGCTGCAAAAATATTTTTAAGTGACTGTTCTGCAGCATTTCTGGGGCTTAAGGAATGAACTGTTCTGTGGAAGTTGTAAAATATCAAGGGTGTCATGCAGCAATGGTAATATCCTGTGTGTGTTCCCTTTCCTAAGATGATTTTGCCCAAATGGTGCATCCACAAATTGTGGTTTTTATGTTTGGGTAACTAAATACTTTTGCTTTTACAGTCTTGTCAGTAAAGATCTCTAAGTGTATCTTCTGGTCTGCAAGAAATGTTCATTGACAGTGACCCAAAATGTTTGGGTAACAAAATCAGGACTTAATGCTCTCAAAGATTCTTTTGCAGAAATGGTCACCATCTGTTTTTAATTTTCTGCTGTTTCTCACCTTATTCATTTAGGTGGTTATTTGAAAAATCAGCTTCCATTTCAGAAATGGAGAGTTGATCTGATAGCACAAGCAGATTGTAGAAGACTATTCTTTAGCATTTGTTTCAGATGTGATTACAGCCAGAGCAGATGCTGGGCTTTGCTAATTAATGTGATTGTTAAGAAACTCCACTATGGTTCCCGTGCAGCTGCATTGGCTCAGCAGGTATGAATAATTCCTGCAAATGAAGAAAAACCCAAAACCATTTTTTGAGTCTTCCAGATAGAATTTGGGCTTTCGCTTTGTTTTGTTCTTTTGTAAGGGTCACTTAGAACAAAATCACAATTCTGCTCCAGCCTGAAGACATGACAGTGAGAACTTGCTGTCTGCCTTGAAAACAAGCAAGGAACTCCTGTTTGGAGAGCCAAGGGACCTGTGTCAGTATTGGAACATCACAGGTGACAGTGTGTGGCCAGTAAGAGATTGTTACTTCTTTTGAACTAGTGCCACGTTGCCTTATGAATTAAAGAAAGATTTTGGTGTTCAGGGCTGTCAAGCTTGTCCCCCTCACAGATGTCACATTCACACCCCACTCATTCCTTTTCCAAGGGATGTGTTTCCTTGAGCTCACTTGCCACAAGGTGCATCCAGTTAAGGGGAAAAGAGAAACTGAGCCTTTCTTGTTTTACTGTGTCTCCAGAAAGTTCACTCAGAAAAATAAGTCACTAAAGGCTACACTTATTGGACATAGTATTTTGGAAAAAAAGTACTATTGCTGGCATACAGGCAGGGTTGAGTTGTGAATTAGATTTAAGGTGAGCCTCTGTTCCCTTTGTTACTGGTGGCATTTATTTCAGTCCCCCCCACAAAACGTCTCTTTTGGAGGGTCATAAAACTTCAAGAGCAATTGAGTACCTTTAATTGCTTTTTAATTTTTCAGTTTGTATCATTTATGCACATAAATAATTATAAATACCCTATTAATATTAATATATCAGTTTACTGTTTGGGTTTATACCATGATTAATTATCTTACTCTGTTAGAATATTTATTAATTATATAATTTGATGTCTCAAGATAGCTGATACATTTATTTTGTAAATTATATAGTTACTAGTGTTCATATGTTAAGTACCTCAGTGAAGGAAGATCAAAATTTTGATTATACCTGGTTTAGTTTCTTATTTGTTTAATTAACACTCCTTTTAGTGTGAATTCTGCCTTCACCTGTAAGCAACTGGGTGACAACAACAACTCAGTGTTTGCTCTGATAACAAGGGTGGACACTGAGTGAGATTTTCTTGACTAAATTATGGCCATGAAGGAAAAATGTCACTGGAGGATCTGGTTGTGTTATGTGTAGTGAGAAGTCTGGAGCTTGAATCCAAGCAAAAATCTTTGATTTAAGGGTGAACTGTGCTGCCTTTCTCATGTAAGCTATTCCATTTTTAGTCTAAGTTATTTCACAGAATTAACTCAAGTTTTTGAGCAAATGTTAGTTGTGCTGGCCTTATGAAATAACCAATGCATCCTGGATATCTTTGATGCCTTTAAAAACACAGGCAGGGAAGGGAAATAAAAAATAAATCCCTGTTTGTGCTTTGAGAATGCCCTGATCCCAGCCATGTGGAGTCTGGACAGAGGGGTAACTGCTCCTAACAACCCAGCCACTGCTCAGTCATGTATGCCTGCCTTTCCTTAGCTTTTCCTGCTCTGCTGATTATTTTGGTTTGGTTTTAATGGCCTTGTTTTAAAGGATCATTTCCCACACTGGGTTTCTTTTGCAGGAGGAAAAAATGGTGCATGGATATAAAAGAATTTCTGCTACAAACTGAATTGCTTGTCTGTGCTTTCATATTGATTTTTGCCGATAACAAACTTAAGTCCAACTGACATGAGGAGACACCACTATTTTATAATAGTGATGATGTTTTTTATCTCTTGGAATAATTTTCCATCCTACAGGAAAAGGAAGTTTAAAGGAAAATAACCACATGATTTTTGCTTTTCCAGGAAATGCCATTTTGCATGTATAGTGAAGGATTTACTTCAGTAGCTTTTCTTAATGTTTCCTCAGATGGACTTTTATTTCTTCTTGGATACTGTTGAAAAACTTTAACTGTGTAGAGTCCAGCACTTTCAGAAGAAGTTTTATTTGCACTCATGTGCTAATTTTTGATAAAATAAATTATTTTTCCTGCATATTCATGTTGGCATATAAGCTGGTGTTCTTGCAGCAAAATAGCTCTGGTTAATTTTATTGGCTTGGGTAGAAGTTTAATAAGGTCAGAAGAAGATGGCAAAAAAACCAAAACATTTTAAGTATTCTTTATGAAAAGCAAATTTCCAGTTTCTCAAAAAGTTTGCTAATTAATTTTGAAGAGATCTTAAACACTGGGAAGTAGCACATGCCCTTCATAACTCAGATAGAAAATTCTAAAAGCAGCAAGGAAAAAGAATGGGAATAACCAGTATCTGATGACTAGACTCCTAGGTGTATTTGACTTTTAAATTTCCTGAGCATTGAATTAAATCTTGTAACAAATGATATGTAGCTGAATTTTAGGCTGTACTACACAGATTGTTTTGCTGTGCTGAGCTGTATGGGCCCTACCAAAATCATTGGGACATGATGATGTCAGGGCTGCTTCTAATGTGTGAAATTCACCTGAAATATTTTGCTGCCTAGTAGTCCTTGTGAAGTGATGTCATTTGTTAAATGGTGAAATAGAAAATACTTTCCAACCAGTCTGCCTTCTAAACAAACATTTTTGTAGGCATTTTTACAAGCATAACATCATATGGAAGATGTGTTAATTTTGTATGGAGGATATGTGTTAATTTTTACTTTGAAACACATAGGACTTAATTTTCAAATCACAGGTAGTGATTATTTGTGTCTATGGCTTTTTAAAATAGAACTTTAATTCTGTGCTACCCAGGTATAACACTTTTTGTACAAGTCAAATTGCATTATCTTTTATTTAAATGCTAAACTGGGCTGTAGTTCAGCAGTTGAAGAGATTGAATGGAATGAGTGTTGAATGGCAAGACAGTCAATAAAGGTGCTTATTGTTCATGAAGAGTTCTTGCATTTATTTCCCAAATTTTTTTATTACAATTTCATTGATGCTATTCCCCCTTAATATCTATTAAAACACAGGACCTACTCTATTAAATTTGTACCAGCATGGACATAATTTTGCAGCTGGTGGGTTTTGTTTTCTAAGAATAAAAGAGGGTATGACATTTCTATGTTATTCTTGAGTAGACTCTCTTAGATCCTGAGAGAGGAATGTAAACAAGCATTTATTTTTGCAAAAGAATTTATTTGTGATGATAAAATAATTCCAGATGTTGCTTAAAAAGTAACCTTGCCACAGTATTTGGTATTATCAGGAATATCAGTAAGTGGATGTATGTGTGAACATGGGACAGGTGAAACAGGAGTAAGGCATAAAAAGATACAAACCTTTTTGAAAACTTGTGGTATTTGTGTGGTCCCAAACTTGGTGATGGTGGAAAACTTGTGAATGTCTTAACCTTCAGGTAGGTTCTTACTTGTATGTGAAGGGAGGAACTTGGCTTCTGAATTTTTTTGCAGTCGAGTTTAATTGTCCCAGTACTGGTTCAGTACCATGCCAGTTCTATTTTCAGAAGTCCATATAAGCTGTGGTCCTGCTCATCTATCAGTGATCTTTGGAAAGTTATTTTCCTTAAGCCATATCCCTCAGCAATTTTCCATGCCATCCAAGCAATACATTCATTACTGAAACTTGCGTGATTTAATAATTTCCTGGCACAATAATTTCAAAACATGTGGGAGGAAAACTGCAGAAAGATTTTTTCCATCTCCAGGTATTTATTTTACTGCATGAATCCTTGCTCTTGACCCTTTTGAATGAGCTGGATTTCAGCTGCTTGTTGAGCACTTGTCTGAGAGACTTTCATCCTTGCAGCCCAGGTGGAGGGAGGGGTGCTCGTTCAGAGGAATCCCATGTACCCAACTGCTGTAGCATTTCCAGCTTGGGATTCCTGGAGCTGTTTTCTTTTCCAATCCCAATAAGCTAAACAAACACCTTTTTTTTCAATCACCTGCTTTACTAATCAGTGTTTGAAATGCAATATTGAGGCCTTCCTCTCCACTCTAGCCAGCTGTGCTGGGTTTACAGTGGCAGCCTGCCAGGAGCCTGAGGGCTTCACCTGTGCCCAAGTGAGGCAGAGGGAAGAGCACAACCACAGCAGCTCTTGTGTGGGACACAGCCCCACACTGCTGGTTTCCTTGTGTTACTGGGCACCAGCAGCTACTGGGAATCACAGAGCAGTGGGGTCTGGGTGCATTAAACAGCAAGACACCAGAGCCTTAAATTAGGAATGTACTTATTTAGGAAATAGGTGTGTGTTTATGTTGAGCACCACATTAAAACCATTCAGCTTCCTTGTATCTTTGCAGTTGGGCACATGCAGATGCACTGCTGAGTCAGCCTGGCTGTGCTGATAACCCCAGGAGATCTCCAGGGAATGTCTCTGCTTCCCCACGTGTCTCAAGTGTCAGGGTTATGAAGCTGATTCCTGTGAGAACAATTTTCGTTTGTTATTTGAGAGAATCATTAATTCCAACATACTCTTCCCTGGAGTAGTGATAAATAAAGGCATTAGATAACATTTCAAGATACATTTGTTAAGCCTCTACCACCTTTTTTTTGTACCTGCCCAAAAGTATAAAATGAGAAATCAGGAGAAGGAAGAGAACTTCTGCTGAGTCTCGGAGGCTCTGTTGCCCAATTGCTCAGTCAGCTGTAGGCCCTGTAGTACCACATAATGCAGTTTTATTTTAACTCTCATCAACTGCTCTGCTGTTTTAGTACCTCTGTAGTACGGAATGACTGGAAGGTTGCCAAGTAAGGGGAAGTCTGTGTGTGAACAGCCGGGAGGGATAATACATAAATCTGCTGGAAAGAGGCAATTAAAGGCAGCATTGAGATAGAATGAAAAATAGACAATATTGAGCCTCATCAGAAATAGCAACATAAACAGCAGCTACTGTACTGTGAAGTGAACTTTGCTGTAAATAACTGCATTTTACAGAAAACAGATGGATTATGAAGTCTGTGAGCAGATGAACAGAAAGCAGTTTGGTCTTCAGGAACACATCCACATTGATGTTTGGCATGTCCTCCTGGCCCAAAGGGACAAAAG
The DNA here is from genome assembly GCF_028769735.1 of Zonotrichia leucophrys gambelii. NCBI lineage: Eukaryota > Metazoa > Chordata > Aves > Passeriformes > Passerellidae > Zonotrichia > Zonotrichia leucophrys. The sequence goes on from NC_088185.1 coordinate 8,389,345, forward strand.
GTGGCTTCTTCCTGCTGCTGTATCTACAGAGTTCAGAGAGGAGCTGCAAAGTTGGATTACATGCAAGCCAAGTAGAGCTGAAAATAATTCTGCATGTCATATGTAACTATGAATGGAGATGGCAGAGGAAGTGATATCTGAGATCAGCAGTGAAATAGAGGCTGCCTTGTTTTGTAACCCAGCAGCTGAGGAGGTAACACACTTGTGAAAAGGTCTAACACACAGGTCTCTGCTTAGGCAGGACTTCAGAAAGCCCTGCCTGACCAGACCTTGCCCACAGCTGACCATGACCTTGGGATCATCAGCACATCCAACCACATCATTTTTTGACATGAGTGGGTGGACTGGGAAAGGACAAACCATTCCAAAATGTTCATGTCACAAATGAGAGTGGATTCAGGCTGTGTTTTAATCCTATGGCCTAGATTTGACTACCCTTGTTCTAGAATAATTGATCAAAAAGCTCATTTCCTGTATTCTACTATTTATTCTGCTATTTTGCTGCTTTTGTGAAGGAGTAAGACCAATAAGACCAGTCACAGCCCAGACATAGCAAATCAAGTCCCTGTTTGCAGACACAGACTTGGCAATATGCATTAACTGAACATAGTTCTTGCATCAGGCAACATATCATGTGCTGTCTCAGCCACATTCTGAGCTAGAAGAGAAATATGCACATATTTAAAGATCTTTGGGGCCCGTGAAAGTGCTTGTTTCTTTACACTACACTTGTTTCTTTCAATTCTTTAGTTTGTCTCTTCCAGCATGACCAAAGAAACAGAAGAAGAGCTGCTTATTATTAACATGTTTCAGTCTTCATTATATGGGTAGAAACACACAAAGGTTACTCACTTTTGGTGTGCTGTAGCTCCAGCCTTACTCCATCCAGAATTTTGAGCACTGGGCTCTGGTTGAGTTGGAGCAAATGACTTGTGGAGAGCTAAGATGAAAGAGGGAAAATTCTGGCACTGGGGGTACAAACATCCCTTTGCTTCCTGGATGCAGTATGGCTTGGTACAGAAAGGAGGAGGCAACTAAAAGCTACTCCATAACAACCTTCATATATTCTTTTTGAAATTAGTACCTAATTAGATCACATTTTTTTCCATTATAAGGACCAAAAATCTGCAAAGAAACATGACAACAAAATGCTAAATAAATTATTTAGCTAGCCCTTTATATGCTTCCCCTTTCATTTTTTTGTGTTAGCTTAAGATACACTACATATCTGGAACAGCACAGTTTGCCAAAAATATGATGTAAGTTTTTATGTTTCAGGGCATCCCTCGGGCCTTTAGAAAAGTAGAAAGTACCAAATACCCTTTAAATTCAGGAAGATCTTTCTAAAAAGATTAATTATACTCTAAAAAGACAGCATTGTAAATTCCCTATGGTGCTTGTTAAGGCCTCTGCACAGGTTTTCTCCCTTTTTTCAACATCCCTCTCACAAGTAGCATCAGTTACAGTGAAAGCTCTGGCAGAAAGGGGCACGGCTGCCTTCATCTTGTGTCATCTAAATTCATTCTAGTGACAGGGCTGCAAAGTGCTTATGTATTGCTCCTGCCTTTGAGGCACTGAGCACTAGTAGGAATTTTTTTTAGCCAGACATTTCATTATGAGGACTTCCAGCTTGTAAGCCTGTGCTTGCCTACATTTTATTCCAGCTCAGCCATCTTGTTTGCTGTCAATAATCTAAAAGGTAGTAAATGTGTGATTTTCCAACCTCTCTGGGAAATATCTTTGTGTTGTGTTTGTATCTTGAATGTTCTAGTTAAGACTGAAGTTCCAGAAAAGCCAGTCTGTTACTTCCAGGTGGTACATGTCATTAAGAAGCAAGAAATGCAGAGAATGTCCATTATAACCTGTTCCAGAAACAACTCCAGACAAAGCCAGGAGTGAATAAAAAAATGAGTGACTTTTATCTTCAGCATCCTGAAGTCCTATAAGCTGATAGAAAAAAAGCCTTTGTGTCACATAAAACAGCATTACATGGTCTAACCTGTTTTTGAAGGGGAGAACACAGTTCAGAAAATAATGATGGTTTTGGGAGAGGATTTTTGAACCTATATTTAAAGCTAATGCAAAGGTGCAGATTCATATAAAAGCAGGAATTTGGGCATAAGGAAAGGGAACAAAAATATTTCATGAACAATAAAACTAATTCAAGAAGGTACTGTCCTTGGTAAAAGATTTTTTTTTTCATGATTTTCACTGACTGCTTCATAAATTTGCAAATAAAAGCTGAATTCCCACTTCAGTCATTCCTTCTAAATAAAAGTGTCTCCATTCTGGCTGCCTGTTTTCATGAAACTTGCTGGAATTCAGTATCTTTGAGCTCATTCCTCTCGATCACATATGGTTGAATTTGGCCAATGGTCTCCAAACTGACTGTGGTGGGGAAAGGACACAGACAAACACAGCAAAAGCACACTCATAAAGACATCTTCCTTCTGAGGATGGGGGAAATTCACAGATGATGAATTTATAAAGTACTTCTTTCCAGGAGTAGGAGAATGGGAAATATATTGTAAATACCCTTTAGATAAAAGGTCTGTTTACCATCCCTATGGTTTACCAGTACATTCTCAAATGTAACTCAGTTTCTGCTTTTCTTGGCTTCATTCTCTTTCCTGGATAATATAATAATGTTAAGAAAATGAACACTGAGGTTTTCCCTCTCAAGGGTCTATTTCAAAGGAAATAGCCAAAAGGCCCTAAGAGCCATTATATTCAGCATTTCTCAAACACCCTGTTAATCTGCAATTGGACAATATGGCCTGGCTGTGGGACACTTGTGATAACCAGAAGACCCCTCCAGGTCCTTTTCAGCCCCTTCTCATCCCCTGTTTATGCACTGACTGCTCCTAAATGTTTATTAAGGATCAGATCCTTTAGGCTAAAATTTTACTTGGTCTATATACAAACACAGCTTGGTTTCTGTTGTTCCAAACCTAGTGAAATTAGCAAGAGATGCACGCTGGATTTATATGGGCCACCTCCTCTCTTGCCACTGCTCATACTTCCAAAGAACACATTCACTCTCTACCTGCTTGATGAATGAGCTGCCAGAGAAAACACTCTGGGGGAATTCAGCTTCTAAAAAGGTTGATGCAGGATGCAGCCTTGGTGCATTTGTCAGGATTTTGAAAACAGATGTTGACTCCCCTGCCCTTTATCCAGCTTTGCATCACTGACCACTACACCCCTGGTTTTACAAGGCTGGGCTGGAGGAGTTGCAATTTCAGCTAAGAAACTGCCATGCAAGGAATTCAGCACCTGTGCTGCAAAGCCTGAAGAACACCAGTGCCCAGGAGGAGCAAGCAACTCTACAAATGCACAGAGAGCATCGAGGCTGGTGCTCTGTTCATGAACAGAAATGGCTCCTTCAAATGGAAATGCTCCTGGAAGGCAAGAGAAGCATTTTGTTTGCACATTGCAGGTAAATTGTGTATCACCATGGCATGGCATTCCCTGTGGGGAACCTGAAGACCTCCAGCCTTGTGCAGACACTCCTGTTCATTCTGACATTAAATGCTATCAGATTCTGCTGATGGAGATGATGGGGAGATGGAGAAGACAATCTCCAGCAGAGCTTTCATGTGCAGGGAATACAGGATGGAGTCTCACATACTGAGGTAAATTCATAAAGTGATACATCAAGAGTAAAATCCACCAAAACAGGACTGTCTTGAAATGCTAAGCATGTATGACACCATTCTCTTGTCAAAGAATGAATTAGACATTAAATAATTACATATTAAACAACTCTACAACATAATTGTAGAGTTTGAAATTTACATTTCAAATAACTACTTCAAAAACATCACAATTTTTACCAGCTTGCTCTCAGGAGCTTGCACAATGACTTACAAAAACCACCGAAGAAACTCATCCAGAGCCTCAGAGTGCTTGGTAGGACCCAGAGTTATGCATTCAGTAAGAACAGATGGAAACGGATAATTGAATTCCAGGCCAAAAAAGCATGATTTGAATGGAGCTTTGCAGTAAAATGAGGGACTGTGGGACATGTACAAGGAGTCAGTTCTGGAAGGGAGGCAGTGATGAAAGACAGTTCCTGACCCAGCAGCAAGAGTTTGCTGGAAGGAGAGAGGAGACAGAGGGAAGGAAAGGGGCAGGCTCTGCCGTCTCCAGGAGACAGCTGGAAAGGAGTCCAAGGAGCGAGGGTGTGGTTTGAAAAACAAGGAGTACAATTTCAAACTGGATTCTCAAGCAAACAGGGCAGTCAGTGAGAGCCTTGAGATGCATGGAATGCAAATTTTCTCCACGAGAGACCAAATCAGAACTTGATGAGTTGTTGTGACATGCTACCACTGCTGCACCAAAACATCTTTGTGCTGACCCAGCATTCCCAAGGTTTGCATTTATCTGTTAGGCAAAACGTTGATGCTCTGACAGTGCCAGGCAGCACTCACCAGCTGAGAACAGATGTGGATCAGCATCCTGTGCTCAGTGCTTTGCCACATGCAGCAGCTCTCCAGCAGTTTGCAGTGATCATGCACAAGGATGTGCAAGTCCAACCCACAGATCCCTTGTTTCTTGGAGCTCCAATCTGAGGAACACTCCAAGTGTTTGGGTGTTCCCACTCATGCAGGTCTCCTGTAGTGGATGCTTCTCCAGAAGATGTGCCAGTGACTTTTTTACCTTCTTGAATCAAAACAGGAAAGTGGCCAAACATTTGGAAATTGAACACTTGTGTAGTTAAGCAGCGATATGAACGGATGTTGTTGAGCAAGAACCCGAGAGAAACATTTAAGAGAAATGCACATTGCTTTTTCAGCGAGACTTCCTTGGCGGATTCTGTGGGAATAAGACTGGGAACATGCATACAACATTTTTCCATGTAAATAACAGCCCCTCCAAGACAAGAATGTAGCTCTTCTCAAACACTGGAAAAAGAGCATCAGGCTGCCATCCATAGGATGAGCCAGAAACCCAAATATTTGGATGAGAGCAACTTCTGAAAAAAACAGAGAAACATTTACCAGGAGCTTTTCCATTTGCATTGTTAAAGGATTGCTAGGGATTACACCCTTCTCAGCTGCTGAGTGCCGTGGCTCTGCCTTGTGTAAAGGAGCAGGGGAGTAGCAGTCAGTTAATCACAGGGGCACCAACACAGCAAACCATTAGAGACCTTTTACATTCCCTTTTAACAGACTATGGGCTGTAGGAAAAATACCTTAAATAAGGCCAGTAGTGCCTTCTCATTGAGAGACCCCAAACTAAATATAGAACACAAGGTTAAAAGGCTCAGTTAAAACATCCATGCACACAGCTGACAGTACAGAGGTCAGTTTCTTTAGCTGTGGAAGCTCAGCAGGCTGCAGAATAGAGAAAATATGGCAAAATACTTTTCCTGGTTTTTTGATTTGTGCCAAAATGTCCAACACGTTCAGCTCACTCTTCAGAGCCAATCACACTTGCAAAGAATCCAACCCTTGGGATCAGCAAAGCCAGGTCTTATCAAGGACAGATGTTTAAACACAGCAGTGCAAAGAAGGTACAAATGAGAAAGACATCAGCAGACAGAAGTGTGGCAAAGCACTTTTACATAAAGTGAGATACTTTTTTTACTACAGAAATTATGGGATGTTGTAATTAGGATTTGGCCAGCTGGGAGTGGGCATGAAAGATTATATTATTAAAATTGGAGTGAAGAAATATATCAGACCTTTAATTTTAATTATACTTTAAAAGAGCCTCGGTTTCCTTAGCCAGTGATCTTTACAGCTCATGGCAGCAGCCTAGTGCCAGACTAAGACTGCACACAGTACACAGTGACTTTTGTGCATCTAATAAAAATATTTCAGAGAAAAATATGTTGCTTCTTTGTCATAATTTTCTTTAAAATATTAATGATATAAAAATATATCTCTTATAACTATGTACACTACTTAAGAGGTACTGCTTAATTTGTGCAATAAATGATGAAAATATGTGGTTTGGTTTTTTTGGGTTTTTTTAAAGAAATAGATATAAATTAGCAAAAATAGGAGTTCTAGATGTAATTAATTAGCATCCATAAAGTGAATATGAGGGAGGGAAGCTGACTGACACACTCACTGTACCAAAATGGGCTGGTGACAGATAAGTCCTGATGCCCCACTGGTAGTCTGTCTCTGCAGCACTGCTCACTTGACCTCATTTAGAAACTCATAACCCACCAAAATTAAACTGCAACTCACAAACCTACAGAGCAGATGCTACTCAAACCCCTTTGGACCACATAAAGGTTGCCTCCACTTTACCTCCAGTTTTTCTTCCTTCTTTCAAGACCAGACTGTGATGTATAACCCCAGTCCTGAGTCCTCTGGGGAGAGCTACAGATCCCAGATTTCTGCAGGGATGGGGCTTTAGCAGCATCTCATTCCTACCTACCTGTTCAATGGGCTGTTCTGTGTTTCCTCAGACCCACTGTAGACCATTCTTCACCAAGGGATCCCCATGGCTGCAGCCTGTGACTGTGTGCCCCAGTAGGAACCCAGGTGTCTCAGCAAGCCATGCCTATTATCCCTTTGGAAACTTAACCCAGTTTTGGTAATTCCCATGTATTAAAAATGAATGAGGTTAAGTGAAAATAATGAGGTTTTAAATTGTAATGTATATGAAATTGTTTTAATCTGCCTCTGGTTTTGAGTCTTCAGGGGTCCTTTGTTCAGCTTTATATTAGAGATCCTCCTATAATCTTGTGTTTCCCAGAGCTGAGCTCTCTGGGAAGATGTGAACAATACAATGCTCTGAATAAAAGTGCTGGAGCCAGTACCACTGCAACTGTTTCCACCTCAAAGGATTACTGTAATTTAGGAGAAGTATAATAGCACTAACATTAACTTCACCTCCTTCATCTAATGCTAATGGGCTGACTAGGAGGCAGAGTTAAAAAAAAGTGTTGATGAATCTCTTACATGTTGGACCCTTCGCTTCACGGTTATTGAAGAGCTTCCAACTCACAACGTCAACTCTTGGGGAAGGAGCCCTAGTTCTATTTAAAAATTGAACAGGGCAGAACAGTTGGATGGTTTTCAGGGCTGGTAACTGGCCATAAACCCCCTCACCTACCTTTGGGCATGACTGCAGGGAGCAAAGCCCACATGGTGCTGGGATAAGTCGGTGGCTGGTGGGCCAAGAGCAACCATGTGACCCAGCCAGAACCCAGTGCCTTTGGGGTTCTGGGGCTACCAAGGAGAAGAAGTGCCACACTTTGGGAGTGCCAGCCACGACGGCAGGTGCCAGGCTACCGGCTTCCAGTGCCAACCAGGCAGGTCCTGGGTGTTCCACATCTTATTCCTCATCTCCGGCGGGAGTCCCGGGGCGCTGAGGGAAGCCTCGCCCCGGCACTGCCGCGCGGCTGCGGGGAAAGGAAGGGAGAAGCCCTGAGGGCGGGTGTGAGGGTGGGCCGGGAGGGACCCCGGGGGCCGGTGTGAGGGTGGGTCGGGAAGAGCCCCGGGACATCGGGTGGGTCAGGGGGCAGGCCCTGGGGATCGTGGTGAGGAGGGGCCAGGAGGAGCCCCGGGGGATGGGGTGGGTGAGGGGGCAGCCCCAGGGATCGGGGTGCGGAGGGGTCAGGAGGAGCCCCGGCCCGGGGTGAGGGTTGGCCGGGGGCAGCGCCGAAGGGAGCAGGGGAGGGGGCCGCGTCACGTGAGCGTGTGTGGCAGCAGCGGAGGGATACCTGCACTCTGACAACCCCTCCCGCCCCTCTCCGCTGGCCGTAGCCGCGGCGGGGACCACCCGCTCCTCACAGCCCCGTCCCCAGCCCGTGCCCTCAGCGGGAGTGAGAGATAGCGGGGCAGAGTCAGGCAGGAGGGTGAGGGCGGGCGGGAGGCGGCGGCAATGGGCGGAGGAAGAAGCGCGGCAGGGAGGGACTATTTGAGGAGACCCTGGCAGGCTGAGGTGCGGAGTGATTCCGGCGAGTGAGCGGCCCCGCACTGAGGCTGAGGAGAGCGGCGGGCGCGCCGGGCGCCATCCCAGCGAGGGCTCCGCGCCTGCGCCGCCTCCGCTGCCGTGAGGGGAGCACCGGCGGCTGCCCCGTTTCACCGCCCGCCCCTGCCCCGCGCCCCTGCCCCGGGGAGCTCGCTCCCAGCCATGGCCCAGATACTGCCCATTCGCTTCCAGGAGCACTTCCAGGTGAGCGCAGGGGGGCAGCAGAAAAGGCACGGGGTTGGGGTCCCCCTCTTCTGCCTCACCCCGTCTTTAGGAGAGGGGGGGGCCGCGGCCTAGGCGGGCCGGGGGAGCGCTGAGGGCGGGGAGAGGGGGCCAGGCCGAGGGGGGATCTCCTCCGTCCCCTCCTTCCTTCCCTGCGGAGCGCGGCCGCCGTCCCGCTGCGCGCCGCGGGAAGGCGTGCGGGGCCGAGCCCGCCCCCGGTGCGGACTCTGAGCTGCCGCTTCTGCTCATCCATCCGTCCGTCCGTCCATCCTTCCATCCCCGGAGCTGCGTCCCCGCGGCGTGCGGAGCGGCCGCGATTTGTGCAGAGTCACTCGTCGCCTGAGGGACCTCCCGCTCCGGGGAGGGGGCGGCGCCGCGCCGGAGCCGCGCTGCTCGCCCCGGGCACCGCGGGCGCTCCCCCGCCTCGGCTTGGGTGGACGCCGCAGTCTTGCAGGCGGATTGTGGTTTTTCGCTTTCACCTAAACGACCATCAACCTCTGGATCGCGAAGGTTCCTGAGAACCTCTTTTTGTGCAGCTGTGAGGAAATTGGTGAGATGAGGTGCAAGAAACCATTTGGACTTGGAAGCTGCACAGCCGCTGTCCCTCCTTCCAAACATAACAATATTAAAAAAATCCTCCCCCAGAATGACATGGTTCTGTTCTTAATATCCTGTGAAAACCGTAACGCCAGCGTTGGAAAAGATCCATAGCTAATGGATGCAGAACAGACAAACCGGTTTATGTGTTTCCTTGTGACCTGGTGGTGAGGGAGGGTTGTAAATGGAGTGAGAGAACAGCAGTCTCTGAACGTGCAGTTTGAGGCAGGAATTAAAGGAATTTGCTAAATGAATGAGAGAACAGGAAGTGGACTTGGCAAGTCATCCTTCTGTCGCTGTACCGCCCCTTTCTGTCAAATCAGGCATCCATTTCAAAATACGAACTAGGTGTCATCCCCCGGTGTGGACTGCGTGCCAGTCTGGGCATTTCAGCTTGGGAAATGGTTATGGCCACTTCCAGCTCCCTTTGGTATGTATTTTTTTGCTTAACTGGAAGAACTGCCCTGGTGACCCTAGAAGGAGCTCTAGCTGGAAAAAATCCAATAATTAGAGTGAATTCCAGAAATATCTAATCTCTCTGTCCGAGGGAAGAGACAAACCTGTGTCCTCTGAGTTTTCATGGGTTGGGAGAGTTTAACGTGGTGAAGAATTCTACCAGCCCTCCCTGGCCAGTGTCCACTATAGCAGTGATTATAGTAATCTCAAATAGGTTTCTAAGAGATGCAGAACAGCTGTCTGAGTAAGAAACTTGGGATCAAAGTGATTTTATTGTCACACTCTTTTTGGAGAGCATATAGTTCTTGCCATTTAAAACTGGCAAGCATAACCAATCCTGCTGATTGTGTTTGATCTATACAATAGCAGTGTGAGGACATCCCACTTAATATGCAGGAGGTGTCCTGTGCTGCTTTGCATGTTAAGTGACTGTTTCTGTGATTACCAGTGTTGTGTGTCTTGCAGCACTGCCAAAATCAGCATTGTGCTACCTCAGGTTTGGGTGAGGGGCCTGCCCACCTGCTTTTCAAGGGTTTTGTACTGAAGTCATGCTCTATTTTTGCCCTTAAGCAATTTGATCTTATTGAAAAGGCTAAACCTGTGCTTGAGTTACTTTTTCTCAGCATGAAAGCTGCATGGAGGAGCAGGGAGAACCGTGGGGTGTCCATTGCTGGCATGTAGGAACAAACTTCTTCAGCATTCACTCTTGGCTGTATATTCCTTTGCTTCTCCCCCAGGCTGAGTGCAGAAGCCCTGAAGCAGTGCTCAGCTGAAGTCAGACTGAAATCAGTGGGAGCTGGGAGGAGGCAGGCAGGAGCCTCCTCATGCTGCTTCTGCAGTTGTCCCTACATGGTGGGATAAATAGGGAGGGAAAATGGAAGGAATGTAGGAACTCCTGTGTTTGCTCTGGCTGGATATCTGCAGTACAGTTATATCAGCTCTAACTCACTGGATGTTGTAAACTAGAATCAAAAGTCATGAATTAATGTTACATGGTGCTTGTTGTCTGGTAGAGAATTTGTGAAAACATTAAGCCTTCTTTTCATAATACTACACTGTCGCACATATTTAGCCTTATCAGATTAGTCTCTCTCCCCCCCTCACATTCCTTTCAAGTAATTGTTTTGACTATGGTTAAATTATCATATTTAAAATTAATATGATAAATCTACTGTGCTGCTTTATGATAAAGCCAAAAAAGTTAAAATTCCATGTAATTGTTGTGTCTTCTAGTGATTCCAAGTTGTAAAATCTTTCTGTGCCTTAATTCAATCTGTGTACTGTTTCTACCTGTAGCCTTTTTAATTAATACAGCTGTAAGTGATTAGAATATCAGTTAGTGCTATAATTAATTCCAAGTTCAGCCTGTTGCTGATGAAACATTATTTCCCTTAAGTTCAGTGTCTTCCCGAGGTAGTTGTATGTACTTTACTAAAAGCAGAACTGAACCGTGCAGAAAGTGCTCTCCAGAGGAGCTAAACATAAGCTGCAGTGCTAAATCCTGAACGCTTCTCTCCCACTCTCTCTTGCTGGAAGTGGATAAATGGCAGTGTGAAGTGAAACAGGGATCTTGGTCCATGTAGAATTGGAGGAGTGCTGGGGATCAGGCAGACTGTTTACATTCTTTGTGCAGCTCATTTTGTCTTCCATTGATCATCCTTCTAACTGCAGTAGCTCCAAGCCTGTGCAGGGGGAGTGACTGCCAGTCACAGGGCACGTTGAATTTGAAGTTGTTACAGCTTGTGTGTTCAAGCCGTGTGTGAGCTGAAGGATAGAGAATGGTTGCAGTGAAAAAAAGATATGCAGGTCTTGATGTGGTAGAAGGAATTCAGTCTGTTTGTTTAGCTCCATTTGATGCAATTGAACAGTTATTTTTAGATATGAACTCTGTCACTACGAGTCTTCACAAATTTATTAAGAGCTTTCATCTTGCTCATTTTTTCCCCAGAGGATATTGGAGTTTTGGGTTCCATAGCAAGGGAGGGGAATAAGACAAGGACTCAGTTTTTATCTGTCTGGTGACTGCCCAGCTGCAGCAGTGCAAAGTCTGCCAAGTCCTGCTGCACTGAGTTACTCGTGCATACTACTTAAGCTAATGTGATTTAATCAGGTTCTTAACTCCAGCATTTCTGTTGGAGCAGTGAATTATGAATTATTTACCAGATTGAACTCTTCCAAGGGAATTGCAGTTTACAATGGAAGTGCAGTAAAAGACCAAATATACTGGAAGATAGACTGGAAGCAGTACTACTGGAATCCAGTGTACAAAGTGTTCCTGATCTAAAATTAAACTTTTCCTTCACTTAGTCATTGCTTTTGTCTCTTTGTGCCTGAGTTTTTTCTCACTAGCAAAAATCTTTGCTTGTCTATGGGGAAAACTGTTGCTTAAGCAAGATCTCGGGTTCCAAGATTGGAACCTTTGATGCACAGACACAAAGTTCTGCTGCCTGTTCAGTAACTGACCCAGCCTCTTGAGCACAGGCAGCTACTGTGAGAAAACTGGTGTGCATGGCATGCTCTCAGTGTGAAGTGCTGCACATCTTGGTGCAGCACTGACAAGCTAAAATATCCTGGTTTAAGCATAAAGAATGTAAATTGATTTCCATCGTTTTCAAGACAAAACCATTTTCTGCTTGGATAGTCTGACTTATTAAGAATTACTATCTGTTGTGCAATAGGCATGACTGAGCTGGATGGTTTTCATAAGTTGGCTTTGGTTGGACGTGTGCACTTAAGAAGCACTCAGGAATATTTGCAAGCTGTAAGTGACTTTTTAGATTTGTTTCAAAAGGTAGGGCTAAATATTATGACTTGATTCAGCTATTCAGTGATGAAGAGCCTCAGTTTGCTCATTGGATTCAGAAGTGCCCCTCACGTGGTAGTGATAACTCATTTGATAGATGATTCAATCCTCATCACAAACATACAGAAATAGATTTTTGTGTAGGGAGTAAATGTCACTGTAGATGAAAGCCTGATTGCAACTGCAGCTCAGACCAGTGGTCTTGCAGGTTTTAGGTCTTCCATACTTCCTTGGTGTCCCTCAGCTGTCAGGATGGGAACTATAGCAGGAGGTGAGGTGAGGGTGAGCAGTTGGGCAGGAATGTCCAACAATTACATGCACATCCTTACTGGGAATGATTAGAGCTTTTGTAGTTACATGAGTAAGAGTTATGGGAAGCTATTACTGCATTCCTGGTTTGTATTACATTTAAAAAGATGTGTACTTACAGAACTTTTAGCAGGCAGTTTTTATTTGGGTGCATACAGCCTCTGTCCAAGCCTTACTCTTTTCTAATGGCCTTAGAAGCAATAGTTGATCACCTCTAACAAGCATTTATGCCAGAATTATGTGGCATGAAGCTGAAAAGGGATACTCACACTAAACTCTGAAGAGATACTAAATTCACAGTTCTGACTCCATTTAACTGATGGTAGGTCCCAATTACTGGAGTGGCAGTATTAGACAGTAAGGCTTAATTATTTCTCATTAGAGAAATAGGCTTAGTTTGAAGACTGGAGGTGTCAGTATCTGAGTTGGTCTGTGCTGGCTCAGCCTGGATTGCTGCACTCCACAGTAAGGGAAAAGCATTTGAAAGCTCAATATTTAGTAAAGCTCTTGTGTAAGAGATGTCTTGAGTTAATTTCTTAGCAAATGGTACAATGCTGGTAAAGAACAGAGAAAGACTAAATATCATATTAATAATGGTCTTTCATCCTGAATATCTTTGTGTCTTCATTCATGTTGAGAAACAAATAATACATCTTAGTTTAATCTTTACCATGTCAGTAAGTTCTCAATATCCATAAAATGCTTGAAGGTTTTATGGTATCTAATCCACTCTGTTGTAGTACTAGATATCTATGAAGCAAAAATCCCTGTCTGTCTGGTTCATTCAGCCTGATAATGAGAATGGTTCTGTGCTCTGTGTGTAGCTAATGGGTGTTACCTGTGGAACAGAATGTTGCCCTTTCCCCTACAGCAAGGCTTGCTGTAACCTACATGGGGCTGCTTGGTAGGGCTTAACTGGATTACCCAAAAGTAAAGTGGGGGTGAAATAATGGAAATTATGGTAAATGGAAATCATAATAAATACTGCTGGAATGACTGTGTAGTGGTGAATCTCTATTTTCAGAAGAAAACAGCCTTAGTTTGAGAGAGGGTACTGCTTGACTAAGAAGCATAATAAAAAATGAAAATTCAGTAGTAGTTGAGAGGCCTGTTGTTTGTTCACTCCTTTATGAAAATAAGCTGAAAAATCACTAATTAATATATATAAATCTCAGTAATGATCTGTAGCATCTTCACCTGAGGCCTTTTAATATACATGGCTAAGTGCTTGCTACCTCCTGTAATAAAGTTATACTAATTTTATTCTTGAGGAAGGGAGGGAAGGTGCTTTAGAACAACGTTGTCCCGATCATCATGGAAGATTTGTCCCATCCAGGGTAAGAGTGGTGCTGGCTGATGCACGTTATTTGATGGTGGAGGGATTCTGCTCATGTTCTTCTGTATAGTCAGTAAGAAATAGGCTCTTACAGTGCCTCCCATGTCTCAGGAGGATACATACCATCCCCTAATGGCAGGAACAGTCTTCAGTGTTTTCAGACCGTTAAACTGTGAAGTGCTGGCGTCATTGACTGAGGCTTGCAGTACTCACATGACCGTGCTTTAGGGAGTACTGGCATTTAGCCTTTAAAAGATGTGATGGGTTTCCCTGATAATAACGATGGCAGTGATACTCAAGCAGAATTTAGCATTACCTTTCCTGAAGTCTTTGCTAGATTTTATCATATGTTAAAGCTGGAAATTTTAGTACCAGAGTGTGTTGCAAAATTATACTTGCCTTAGTAAAGATACCCAAAATGTTTTCTTAAACAGGGACCAGACTTTGAAGTGAATAATGGTGGGTTTAAAGCTGAACTTCAAGGAAATGCCTCAAGGTTCTCACTTTGCAAAATGAGTGTCCAGGGGCTGTCTCTTGAAGAGTAGGTCAGACTGAAGCACACTAATTGAGAAGAGACCTTGAAAAAGCTGTGTTTCTTCTTCAATACTCTGGAAATACATCTGAATTTGGATTAATTAAATCAAGCTAGGAACTTAGTTGTGCTGCAGTTAAATCTCTTGACTACTCTTGTGACTCTTAAGGAGTCTCTTATAATGGACTGTACTCTGTTGGCAGATGGACTCAGAACATACTCAGCATCAAAGTGCTTAAGTGTCAAATATGTCAGCATGTAATTGTGGCAATATGTGGACATTGTCTGGTGTAGAGCAAGTGAGCAAGAACAGTGGAATTAAGAGCCTGTTATTTATTCTTCTGTTGTCCAAAGTCACAGAAGTTGGTGGAGCTATGACTTGCATGTTTATTGGGTGCTAAAACATTGTGTGTTACATATGAAAGGTACACAGGTTGTCTTGGTATGAAAACTTCTTTCCTTCCTGACACAGAAGCATGTATTAGCCACCTACCTGCTAGATTTGTTTTCAGAACTGGGTGCAAGCATGATCTGATAACCTTGTGCCTAAACTTTGATTCTCTTTTGGAATGAGTGGCACCTGCTGAAGTTTACTGTTGTGTGTTAAGTATTTCCCCCTGAAGTGAGGAGTTAGCTGAATGGCTCGCAGTTCTGCTGAGAAACACTTATGGGAGTGAGTAAATGTCTTTTTATGCATTCGTACATTTGGCTTATATTACATTACTGAAAGTTGAGTCTGTTGAGATTAGCAATTACTGAGCTGAATAGCTCTTCATTAGTCAGCTCAACAGAAAACAAACAATTCCTGAGGCATTCTTGGGCTCAGTCCCAACACGTCACACTTAGAGGTATCTCTGTTACATACCCAGTTTACGATTTAGTGAGTAGCGTTACAGAACCTGTAACCAGCCATGATCAGCCAGCTCAAACACACTAAAACAGTGTTTGTGATGCCATCATGGACTTCTTGCCCAAGGGATTTAGTCTGTTGTGTGAGGCTCCTGGTGGTATGTATCAAAGGAGTGTAATGACTCAGTGATGCTGGTGGTGGACTCTGTTCTGTCTCCTTGAGGGCAGTAATTTTTCCCTTGCAGTGCCCTGAAAAGCAGTGTAGGTTAATCCTTTGAGAAGCTTCAGTGGAGCTGATGCAGTTCCTGTGCTTGAAAAGCATCGCTTTGGGGCATAAAGCAGGTGCTCAGGCTTGTTACAGTTATAGAAGGTGCAGCTTACTCATGTACTAAACCAGGCTGTGCTGCACAGGTAAATCTGATTTACTGTGGACCAATGGAACAGTGACATTTGTTCACTACCACCTCCTCCTGTTAACTGAAATTGAGAGTGAATGGAAATAAGGTTAACACAAAAGGATGAAAATTATATATATACATAGGTGTCTTGTAGGGGAGTCTGTTTGGCACCTCAGAATGACTCCAGGTTACATTTAGAGTAACTACTTTGGTTTTACTGTTGTGTGGTTGAGCACAAGTTATGTTTTTAGAGCTGGATGTATGGCTGGAAGGGGCCTGCATCACAGCCCTTGTCTTTGTTGTTGAGCCTAATGGCATGACATGTTGGGCAAGGAGAGATGAAGTGATTGTTTATTTTAACACATCTTTCTTACCTTTAACTGGTAAGAATTAGGTGTTCTGTGAAGCAAGATGAACAAGTCCACTTGTAGGCCAACTGAGACCTGCTGTGTAGACTTCCTTCTACACTGTTGCTAGGAGGGGGTTGCATTTGGGTAATTGATTCTTTCTGTACTGCCCTCTGATGCTGAACATTGTCATTCTGCCACTTAAGTTTTGTACATCAAATTTACCGACCTTGCTAAAACTGGAATAGTGGTGCTACTGCTGGTGTAGTCTTTATCACATATTAAAACCAGGTTAAGTAATAAACACATAAGTTAAAACTCCTTTTAGTTTGCATCAATAATACAACTTCAGAATGTTTTTAGGACCTGTATACTGACAGTTGTGTAGTTCTTTGCCTGTGGAACAAAGAGACTCAGAAGACAAATCAGGGTTCAGTAGTGTACACTCCAGTCAGAGAAACTCATCAGTCTTGCATTTCCTTCTGGAGGAGATTTCAGACGTAGAGGCTTGAGTTAGACCTTCAACATGGGAAGGATAACAAAGTACTCTTTTTTTGTCTTTCTAGCTCCAAAATTTGGGCATTAATCCAGCAAACATTGGATTCAGCACCCTAACAATGGAGTCTGACAAGTTCATCTGCATAAGGGAGAAAGTAGGAGAGCAGGCACAAGTAGTGATAATTGACATGAGTGATCCAACAACACCCATCAGACGTCCAATTTCTGCAGAAAGTGCCATCATGAATCCAGCCTCTAAAGTAATAGCACTCAAAGGTGAGTCACCCTTTAGGACTGCAGTATGGAAACTACTGTTTAGCTCTACTACTTATTAGTGCTCTTAAATTCAGTATAAACTTTCTAAGAAGAATGTATATGAGGACAAGAATTCTTGCCTGAACTTGCATGCTGTATTTTTGGTAGTAGATCTTTCAGTAATCTATGGATGATTTGCCTCCAAGTGGATGTGAGTTGCTTGGACCTGGCACTGCAGCCTCCTATGCTCACTGAGGACCAGGTCAGCCTCTGGTATACTTTCCCTTTAAACAGGTATTGTAAACATAATGGACACTTGTATAGATGAATAGGGGTGTAAAGCCACATTTTCTGCCCTGTCCTGGTCTTTTCTTGTAGCTCTGAAGTTTTTACTAGATAGTGACAAAAATGTCATAAGGATGATCAGTAAGTGTAAAAGTCTGAACATAACAAACATGTTAAATTTGACAGTTATGAGGTCTTGCAGCTAGAAGACCTCTGTTTACTGCTACCTGTGGTGTTGTTCCTGCCTTTAAGTAGCACTCTGAGATCAAAGTAGTAATTTTTAATTCATGTCTGGCTCTTTTCTCAAATGACCAACATCTGGTATTTAATCTCAATAACTGTTACTGACTATGTACTTTTCTTCCTGCATCTTATCTAAACAGATGGTGAGTGAACTCTGTCCTGACATTGTATGTTTGGTAGTACAGAATGGTCCCATCTCATAAAAAGTACTGAACTTTAAGGTAGCCATTTGACAGTTCACTTCATGGCCAGGTGGGGCAATCTTAATCCCCAACTGGTATTACAGTGATCATGTTCTCCATTGGCTTGTTTCTAACCATTTGGCTGTTTTGACTATTGACTGTACCAAGTGAAGGAGGAGAGTGTGCTTTTCATGTTTGTGTGTATATGTGGTGGAAGTACAGTTGATAGACAAAATGAAGTTGCAATATTTTTATGAGAGACCTGCTAGCATGTCTTGTGTGCTGTTCATTTCTGCTTAAGTGTGGTTTTTATTGTGAAAAATCATGGTGAAATTACTTGGGGGTCCAAGAAACCGTCCTTAGAACTGGTGCAAAACTTTCAACTTCTCTTTGATCTCAGGCTTATACTGACATAAGGTGAGAACTAAAGTGAATATTGACTTCACTTGTAGTGATAGTTATGCATCTTCCAAAGGACTGCCTTACCCTGGGTATGGGTAAAGGTAATAATAATAAAAAAAATCAGATCTGTTGTGAGTTTACTGTCCTTTATCTTGGACCCCTTTAAACAAACTGTATTGGCAAGGAAGGTGCCTTCTCTACACTAACAGAGCTTCATCTACCTCTTAAAAGGAAACTACATAATCAGGTTTGAAAACTAATATACTAACTAAATGGATTATCATCAGCTTCAAAGAATATAACTTTATTCTTGCCAGTTAGGACTTGTTCAAAAGGAGCATTATTCTGTCCATTCAGAGTGAGTAAATCTCTCCTCTGAACCGACAAGGTTGAGTTAATGATGTTGACATGCAGACTTGTGTTGTCAAGTGTTGCAAACTTAATGATCTCTTCTGTAAATAATCTAGTGGTCAGAAGGTTGGGTAGAAAGAGGGTTAATAGAGCTACCTAACCAATATGTTATCCATGATAACCTGCAGACATGGATTAAGTCAGTCTGTCTCTCCAGACTTCTCCCTGCTGATTGAGTCAGGCTTCAATAGTCAAAATGGTTACATATTGTGACTCCGTGTGCCATGATGGGCAGTTGCTCGTAATCCCAGGATTATTGAGCAATAAATGTAGAAACCCACCCTCAGAAAAAGAAATGAAATGGTTCTTGATTTTTAGCTGACTTACAGTATGCACAATTTCATTTCTGGATTGCATGTGGCATTCTCGTGGTGTACCAAGATTTATGCATTGTCCTCGTGTTCTTGGTCCTCTTGCACTGCTCTGTACTGGGAGTGCTCAGCAGTGGCTGTAAGTGGAGAATGCAGCATTCGAGGGTGCTTCCATTCTTTGTGTAATGGAGAAATGTCATGCTCCAGTCAACTGTAATGTAAGTTCTTGTGCTGATGTTCAAAAATCGAATCTGCTTACTTAATTACACCTGTATAGTCTAAATAGATTCACCAGTTTGGTAGTTTGATCAGAAAAACCTTAAGTCTTTTTGTCTCGAATCTTGCTGTAATAAAGTGTTCAAGTAGACATAAGACTCAAATGCACACTTGCCCTCACTATGACTGTATAGCAGGTCCTGCTTCTCAGTCCAAATAACAGAATTTTTTAATAGTTCAGTTACTATGAATTTTAGTTACTGTGAAGTTTGAATATATGTTGCCACATTTAGGGAGATGTAAAGCAGTGTTTTCTGCAGCTCCCAACATCCAGGGCTAAACTGCCTAGTGAAGCTTGTTGAAGCCATTTCCATCTGTGACATAACAGTCAAATTCAGCCTAGAAAAGAGACAAGCATGAGCTCTTAGCTGTTTGTCAGTTTCTCCTATGTTCTTAAACCTAGGAAAGGCATACTGTTTCCTGTTCAGGAAGTCTGTCCTTAAGAGCCGTTCTTCTGGGATTGTTGTTTAGATGGTGACCAGAGAACTCCTTGTCTCCTGGCTGCATGTGAGGCTGCACACTGTGGCAGTTGAAAATCCATCTTTTGATAGCACCAGGCCACTGCTGGACAAATTGTTGTCCAAGAGAGTAAATACACTGTTTCCAGCTATCAGTTTACTGGGCTTAGTGCATCTGTCTAACACAGAAAGAGCATGTGCAGAGCACAGTGTTCATTAGCAGGCTGCTGTTGGTCCCAGGGAAGCTAGCAAGCTCTCCTGGGATGTTGTTGATCAGGTTGACAGTTCTCAATGCTGTTAAACCAGGCAGCAAATGCTGCATGTGATAGCTCTTAAGTCTTGCATTGTCTCTTGGCACTGCATTCAAGTAACATGATCAATTTATGTATAAATTATGCTAAAACATTATAGAGCAGTTCAAGATACATATTAACTTGGGATTAGTAGCTCCTGAATACGATTTCTCCATGGCCAGCAGCCTTTATCTATCAGCGAACATCTCCCAGTTTGGCAGTCACAAGTGTTACTAGCAGGAAACACTTCTGAAATGGGGATAGAAATAATGGCATTACAAGCCAATATTCCAGCAGTCTGAGTGGGTGTCTTGTGAACAGAAAAGAATATTCCTGGAGCTGAGTTGTCTCATCTGCAGTAAAATAAAACATCACTTTGACTTCATGAAAGGAGTGGATTCCCTTATTCTTTATAATTTGGTTCAGTTAGCATTGGTTTTAAGTCTACTTAGCAGGGTAGAGCTTCTGGTTTTTTAAAAGGACTACTGAAATCAAGCTTAAACCTGCAGTGTAGTTTCCTAAATCATGAAGAGGTAATCTTAACTGGACCTAAACCTCCAAACCTTCCTATAGCCTTTCTGAGCTTTTGACTTTCCTCTTGAGTAGATACTTGTACAAAGCCCATGTAGTTCAGTGTGCAGTTCATCCAACAGGAAAACAGAATGGGAGCTGTGATCTTTGGCTGTCTGAAGCCATTTCAAGTCTCATGCTGTTTGACTTGGTCCAGGTGATCTACAGCAGCTACTAAATTGACATAAAGTGGAGCCATTCTTTCTACTAATTATACTGAGTGACATCTACTAGGCATCTGTAACTTGGCCTAGCAGTGCTGCCAGCTGGCAGCACAAGAGTTTACACAAGCTCTGTAGCTTAGACTGTCTTTTACTGCAGCTTACAGTAAATTGAAGTGTCCATGCTTGTCAGTTGTTGGAATGTCTGTGTGAGTGTCCGTAAGGAGATTGTGGTTGGTTTGGGGATGGTACAAGTGTTGGGGGTGGAGAGGGGATTCTGTTCAGTCAGGTGTCAAAGGAGACTGAGATGTGACAGGACACTAACCCTGTCTGTAGCACCACTGCAACAGTGGCTTAAACTGGGTGCTTGTAAATGGGCAGACTACAGGATGGCCATTGTGGTAATTGATCTGTGATGTTTCTTGGATTTTGTCATACTAGCTGGGAAAACACTTCAGATCTTTAACATTGAGATGAAAAGTAAAATGAAAGCCCACACAATGGCTGAGGAAGTGATCTTCTGGAAATGGATATCTGTGAATACAGTTGCCTTGGTGACAGAGACAGCAGTGTACCACTGGAGCATGGAGGGAGAATCACAACCCCAAAAGATGTTTGATAGACATGCTAGTCTTGCAGGCTGCCAAATCATCAATTACAGAACAGATGAACACCAAAAATGGCTGCTGCTGATAGGAATTTCAGCACAGGTAAGTTCCCTGGCAGCAATATGTTATGAAGGTAATTGGGAGAGACCTGGCCCCACTTCGCTTAATAGCTGCTGTAGTTTAACCTTGGTTTCTGTAAATAAAAAATTCAAAGCTATCTTTTGTGTAGAAATAGCCTGACTTCTAGTTTGGTTCAAGTGTTGGAGGAGGGGATGAGAGGCATTTGCTGCTTTTTAGTTTACTGTCCCAAGGGTCTTGCTGCAAACATTTGAAGTCTTCTCTAAAAGCTAACCTTTTCTTTTTTCTAGCAAAATCGTGTGGTTGGTGCAATGCAGCTGTACTCAGTTGATAGAAAAGTCTCCCAACCTATAGAAGGCCATGCAGCAGCATTTGCAGAATTCAAAATAGAGGGAAATGCCAAACCTTCTACCCTCTTCTGTTTTGCTGTGAGGAGTCCTGCAGGAGGCAAGGTAAATTCTACAGCTATGTTCCTCTAGTGCCTTAAGTATATTGTTTGCAGCAAACTGAATGTGGAATTCATTAGCATTGGATATGCTACAACTGCTGAGCAGTCTGTGCTGGGCTGAGGTAACACCACAGTAAATGCCTTGTCTTTACTAGTCTTGTCCTCCAAAACTGATGAATTGACAAGTGTGACTCAAAATATCTTGAATGGGTTGGCTTGAATAGGAATAGTCACTTTCATAAAAAGAGGGGTTGTTTTAGTTTTTTTTTTTATTCTCCTCCCAGGTTTTAATTTATCAGGTTCCAGAAAATTTAACATTCTGAATATGTGGAGCACAGCTCCCCAGACTGTGTTGGCCAAATGTGGCAGATGACTTCAGTAGCATATCTGAGGAAAGGAACTCCTTTCATGTGGCTGCACTTGCAGGCAATCTTGTGACATGAGCTCTTTTCTTCCTAGCTGCACATAATCGAAGTAGGTCAGCCAGCTACTGGAAATCAGCCATTTGTTAAGAAAGCTGTTGATGTGTTTTTCCCACCTGAGGCACAGACAGACTTTCCTGTGGCAATGCAGGTAAATGTTTGACCTCCCCTAAAATGAGCTTTATAGACTGGCAAAGAGCTGACATCTGCTGCTAAGATTGCTTTCTATAGTGCTTTGCTGTCATTCTTCCTAGTTCTGGGGGGGCTGTAATGGGTTTGTGGGAGGTAGCATGGACATTAAAACAGTAACTTAAATATATAAACTGCTCCTATATTTTAAAAAATAATAAACAAAAAGCCCCAACAAAACTTCTACCAAAAAAAAATAACTCAAACCAATGAAAAAGACAACAGAAAAAACCCCTTGAGAGTGTGTTCAGGGAGAATGTATCCAACATCACTTCAGCTATTCACCTTCCTACTAATGTTCCAAGTTCTGGATAAGAATATCAGCATACCTCATACCTCCTGTAGTAGCAGCACAGAAAAGGCAATTTGGGGCATAAGTGTGAGGTTCTTTAGGAAGAAACAGAGCTAGTTGCTATCACAGACCAAATTTCACTAAGCATGTCTCTAGGGCTAGAAATGTGTCATAAAATCAGACTATCTTGGAGCCTAAGACTGCTGATAAGTCTAATAGACCAGCTTTGGAAATAGACCAAGAGATGCCCATAACTAAGGTGCATCTGTGGCTCTATGCTTCAGCTTAAGGCTTAATTAACAAAACATCCAGAAACTTGTTCCAAGGGGAGAGTACTTTTATGTCTTAGGACCCTTTTGGCTTGAAAGGCTCCCCAGTTTCAGTGACTTGACAGATAAACTGGAGTACTCAGTAGATGAGCTTGGTTTAGATTCTGCTGGTAGGCTTTGTTGGAAGAGAATGAGATTTTCTCATTAATGTTTCTGAACATATCTAGACTAGAATGCTAATTATGCCCAAACTTTTCTCCTCAGCTTGGCTTATTAGGATGAGGAGTATGTTCTTTGCTGCAGATGAATTTTAATTTCCCTTCAACCTCTGTTCACTGGAGCTATGCCTGCAAATGGCCAGCAAAGCTGTTCATTGCTTTTGAGTCTGAAAGGAAGAAGCCTGAAGCTATATTTGTTCTTAGTGTCAGTACAAAGGCATGTCTCTGCAGTGCTTTCTTGTGACTAGGCTAAAGGCAGCTGTCTTTAGTGTTACAATCTTACTAGTTTTTACTGATAGAAACCTGTTTTTTGGCAGATTGGAATTAAGCATGGTGTGATTTATCTGATCACAAAGTATGGATATATCCACATGTATGACTTGGAGTCTGGAGTGTGCATCTACATGAACCGTATTAGTGCTGACACTATCTTTGTCACAGCTCCTCATGAACCTACCTCAGGCATTATTGGTGTGAACAAAAAAGGACAGGTAACAAATCCACCATTCTGTTTCTGAGCCTTCTAAAGTTCAAATGGAATGTAACAAACCTAAGCAGTGACTTGATGCAACCAATGTCATGGAAGAGAGCAAGTGACTATTTGATTAATCAGTTTTTGTGTCTGCTAGTGTAGAGCTACTTGAAGAAGAACTTGGTTTTTTACTAATCTGCTCCTTCACTGATGAGCTGTACAGCCATTTTGTTGTTGTATTTCATAGTAGTTGTGGAAAGGACAGTACTCCTCAATATGCCTCTTGTCCTTTGCAGGTGCTTTCTGTATGTGTTGAGGAAGACAACATTGTGAACTATGCTACGAATGTTCTCCAGAATCCTGACTTGGGACTGCGAATGGCTATACGGAGTAACCTGGCAGGGGCAGAGGAGTTGTTTGCCAGAAAGTTCAACACACTGTTTGCTCAAGGAAACTATGCAGATGCTGCTAAAGTAGCTGCATCTGCACCAAAGGTAAGTAACTCCAAAGGTAAAGCTTAGAAATCATGGAAACTTGCCTAAGCTTAGTGGATTGCTTAGGTCACTTTCATTTCAGAGCTTGGCATTCAAAACATAAAGAAGCCGTAAGGAGTGGCTGCTATCCATTTCTAACCAGACTGGACTTTCTATGGCCACTGACTTCCTGCTAGGAAGTAATTGATTTGATGGTCTCTGTCCTGAAGGTTTAACAGTAGATGCTTCAGTTTATACTTCAACCTGCTTTTTTAACTAATGCTCTTCAGTCTTCACTAATTTAACACTGCTTCTCTCTGTCTTGTGCCTGTTCAGGGAATTCTACGTACCAGTGATACAATTAGGAAGTTCCAGAGTGTACCAGCTCAGCCTGGGCAGGCCTCTCCCCTGCTCCAGTACTTTGGAATATTGCTCGACCAGGGCCAGCTGAACAAGTTTGAATCTCTGGAGCTCTGTCGCCCCGTCCTGCAGCAGGGCCGCAAACAGCTTCTGGAGAAGTGGCTGAAGGAAGACAAGGTAGGCTCAGTCGTGACATTAGCCTACTTCTGTTGCCTTTAACAGTTGAGTGTGAACAACACTTTGTTGATGCTACAACTCTGAATTCTTCTGCTTGACCAAATACCACTTCTGACTTCAGCTGGAGTGCTCGGAGGAGCTGGGAGACTTGGTGAAGACGGCTGACCCAACCCTTGCACTCAGCGTCTACCTTCGAGCTAATGTGCCAAACAAAGTGATCCAGTGCTTTGCTGAAACTGGCCAATTCCAGAAAATAGTGCTGTATGCTAAGAAGGTAAATCATTTATTACAAACTGCAGGCTCTGTCTTATGTTTAATGTGTCCATTGTGCAAATCATGGTATATTACTATGGTCTAAAAGGTCTAAAAAATAAACTTCAAAGCATCCAGAATTTTATGAAGTATTAATTTAATGGACTGGCTTAAGCTTATTTGACAGAATAAAAATAAGATTCTTCCAGACTTCCTCAGACTTTGTTTTGTAATTCATAAAAAAAGAAAAATTGCTTAATGCCTACTTTTAAGTTTAGGGCTTGATAAATAGGCCTTTAGGACTGTTGAAAAATTTATTCCAGGCAGTTTTCTTACATAGCCAGAGAATTGCCTTGGCACAAGTTCAGTTACTAAGTAGGTGAATACTGAATTTCTGTGTCAACAGACTAGAAATGCTTTTGTCTGAGAATTCCTGGAAGATGGGGGATGGGCACTGCAAGCTCACAACAGTTTATAGTCCCTATGCTAAAGAATCTGAGGGCTTAACAGAAGTGTGAAGCTTCCTAAATATGTATGACTGCTTCTGAAATCTCTAGGTTGGCTACACCCCTGACTGGATCTTCCTGCTGAGAAGTGTGATGAGAGTCAGTCCAGAACAAGGCCTGCAGTTCTCTCAGATGCTGGTGCAGGATGAGGAGCCACTGGCAAACATTAACCAGGTGATGCCTACAACAAGAGTACTGGTCTCTTTCTAGGCAGAGGCAATAGTGTAGTACCATCCTGGGGGCTGGTAAGGCTGGTTCACATCTCTTGTCATCTTGATTAGAGGAGTGACTAAATAGTCTAGTTAAGTTTGGTTATCATTGAGTCTTTAGAGGCAAGTGTGTTTTCAAGTTGTTGGTTTATTGATAGTAAACCTACCACAATCTTAGTCTAAGCAATAAAGTGTTACTATCCTAGTGTTGACTTTAATGGAGCATATATCTCCTCATGCAGAGAATTTACAGGAAGATGAACAAATAAACCTGAGTTCAGTTCTGGCTGCCATTGACCACTCTTGGTAAATGGATGAAGAAATAAGGGAAGATTGTGCATTATTAAAGAATGAAGCTACTTGGAAAAAGTCCTGGCTTTATTTCTAGCAACTATCCCAGCAGGAGAAGGGATGAGCTTTGCATGTTGTCTTAGAACTAAGTAAGAGTGGGTGGTAAAGTCTGGCATAATAGCTCAGAGTAATGCACTTCTTCCATTCTAGAGAAAAAGGAAATGTGAAACTTGTCTCTCTATTACCATGATAGTAAGACTATGAAAGCAAGGCAATGCAGCCTGGTAGGTGCTGTGATAGCCTGTTCTCTCAGTTTGAGACAAGCTAGAATCTTGTCATAAAGCAGAAAATAGGGGATGCAGTATCATAACATCACCCCAGGACACCTCTAGCCAGGCTTTTTGTATACACAGAAAAATCTACATGTGTGTATATAGACCTCTCTTCTGTAACTTGTGCAATCTCAACAGATTGTGGATGTGTTCATGGAGCACAGTCTGCTGCAGCAGTGCACATCCTTTTTGTTGGACGCCCTGAAAAATAACCGCCCTGCAGAAGGCCACCTTCAGACCCGTCTCCTGGAAATGAATTTGATTCATGCCCCGCAGGTACAACCCAGTTCCTCCAAAAAGGGAGAGACAGTACTGGACTTGCACAAGAATAGGATGTGTGATATTGTTATCTGCAAGTTGTTTAGTAACATGAAAGTTTACTAAGTAAGTCACTGCTGTGACTTCTCAACAACTTGTAGGCTAAGCTGCTGTGATTCTCTTGGCAGTTTTGATTTTTTGACAGTGAATATGAAATGTAACCTCCTAGGTCGCAGATGCCATCCTTGGAAACCAAATGTTTACACACTATGATCGTGCTCATGTTGCCCAGCTGTGTGAAAAGGCAGGCTTGCTGCAGCGAGCTTTGGAACACTACACAGATCTCTATGATATTAAACGTGCAGTTGTTCACACTCACCTCTTGAATCCTGAGGTAAGCGTTGTCCAGAGTAAGAAAGTGATGTGAGCTGTCTTTAGCACTGGAGCTGCTGTAAAATGGGTTGTAGGTACTGAAGTAGCATGAGCAGCTGTGATTCAAGAACATTTGTCTGGTTAATGATCAAATTGTAATCTGTACATTCAGTGGCTTAAATCTTAGTTCCCCAGGTGGGCATTTGAAATATAATTTCCAAATGCATTTTTGTGATTGTAAATACAGTGAGTGTTTGTTTTTATATCTCTGGTCTTAGTTCATGGAAGACTTCTCTCTAGTGGCTGAGGTAGTAACTGTTTAGTTGGCCCATCTTAGATGTCAGTCAAATCCTGTGTGAGTTACTGAGTAAAACTTCTGTCTCTTTGCAGTGGCTCGTGAACTTCTTTGGCTCTCTCTCAGTTGAGGACTCTGTGGAGTGTTTGCGTGCCATGCTGTCAGCCAACATTCGGCAAAACCTACAGCTCTGTGTGCAGGTTGCTTCTAAATACCATGAACAGCTTGGCACCCAGTCTCTTGTGGAGCTTTTTGAATCTTTCAAAAGCTATGAAGGTACAGTATTAGAGGGAAGCAGCTTTCTTGGAAGCACTGACTGATTAAAGTGAATAGTAAGGATTGTAGCTTTTATGGGAAAGGTACTTTTCACATGGCTGGATCTTAGGATACTTTTATGAAAGTGAGCTCATCACAGTGAGTTCTAGGGGTAGTTTTGTTCTAGATGGTTTCTTAACTCTCTTGAGTAAAGATCAGAAAGAAAGATGAAATCTGAAAGAAGGGAAAAGAATCTTTCTTATACTCTGCAGTTGACTGAAAGCTGCTCTGTCAGCAAGGCTGAACTCTAAGTCACAATCTGAGGCCCATACAGCCTTCACTTTCTTCACTTCTAACAATGTTAAACACATGTGACTCTTTCCAGGACTGTTCTATTTCTTGGGTTCCATTGTAAACTTTAGCCAGGATCCTGATGTTCACTTCAAGTACATCCAGGCAGCTTGCAAGACTGGTCAGATAAAGGAAGTGGAAAGAATCTGTCGTGAAAGTAACTGCTATAACCCAGAACGAGTGAAGAACTTCCTGAAGGTAAATACTCTGCCCGGGAATTGAAGGGTCTGCTGTATATTTTGCTCAGCAGCAGAGCTACAGCTTTCTAGTGGAGGGAAACACCAAGAAAGTTTAGTTGGCATGGCTGTGAATAATCTTTTGCTGTTTTTTCTCTTTCACACAAAATACAGGAGGCAAAGCTCACAGATCAGCTTCCTCTGATCATTGTCTGCGATCGGTTTGACTTTGTTCATGACCTGGTGCTCTATTTGTATCGCAATAATCTGCAGAAGTATATTGAGATCTATGTACAGAAGGTAAGGGCTTGTTCTTTACTTCATTATAAGGAACTACAGCATGGTCTGCTGCCTCTTTTTTGCTCACTCTCCTGGTGCAGAGGCTCTTCATTAAGCCTTTTGTCTATCACAAAAACATTATTCCTGGAATGTATATACGAATGTTAGTTACTCAAAGTTCTCTGCTCTGAAAGCATAATTGAAATTGTTAACTAGAACTTCCCCATATGGAAGACTGGGGGTGCATTATTAGTAATGCTAATAACTAATTTCAATGATGGTGGCTTATTCTAGGTGAATCCTAGCCGTATACCAGCAGTGGTTGGAGGGCTTCTTGATGTAGATTGTTCTGAAGATGTCATCAAGAACTTGATCATGGTGGTGAGAGGGCAGTTCTCCACAGATGAGCTGGTGGCTGAAGTGGAAAAAAGAAATCGGTAATGAAAATGCATCTGTAGGCACCAGTGTCGGGCTTCCCTGACCCTGCTACACACAAATTGAATTGCATGCAGTTTTGTTAAATGATAAAGTACTGATATTGTTTTGTGTTTCTCTATAGAAAAGCAGTTCAAATTTGCTGGTCGGTCTTTTGATTGATTGGGTTATGTAGAAATGCCTGACAGCAGTGCATCATGTATAACATGGCTTTTGAACACTGCCATACAGCCAGCCATGGGATGTGCCTTCGGAGTAAATTTGGATCAAACTGTCCTGACAGTCTTGCTGCAGGCCCGCAGCAGCTTCTGTAATTAGTTCTAACTAACCTGTGAAGCGAACAAATGGCTTTAAGCGTGAACTGCCAGCTAATACAACAGGAGTTGAGAGATGATTGTAAAACCAGGGGTGTTTGCAACCTTCTCTGATGTTAAGCTGCAGATCTGTCTTCCACTCAGTTAAGACTCATTAAAAAATAACTGGCTGGTCTGTGTTTGCTTTTAAGTTTGACCAGCAGACTTGTTTGAAGGGAAGGCCAGGCACTGAGTGGTAGCTGTAAAACATACCTCAGTCTGACTTATAAACCTAAAATGTTTGCTTCTTCAAAGGCTTAAGTTGCTGTTGCCATGGCTTGAATCGAGGATTCATGAAGGCTGTGAAGAACCTGCAACTCATAATGCTTTGGCCAAAATCTACATTGACAGTAATAATAATCCAGAGCGCTTCCTTCGTGAGAATCCTTACTATGACAGCCGTGTAGTTGGCAAATATTGTGAAAAGAGGGACCCTCATCTGGCCTGCGTTGCTTATGAGAGGGGGCAGTGTGATCTGGAACTCATAAAGGTTAGCAAAACTGCATTTATAAGCATGCTTTAAAGAACTGCTTGCTGCCTGAAGTGGAAGCCTGTCTGGCTATTAGTCTAACACTTGCAGAATCCTGTCTTGCAGTCTCACTCAGGAGTTGAGGCAGGTGGGATTCTTCTATGTGGAGACAGTAATTTTTATGCTGATGAGAAGAATTTATGATATATGTCCAAACTAGAATTGTATCACTGGAACTGTGAAGTACAATCCATGTCTTTCATCCACTGATTCTGCTTGAAATTCATTTGTTTATTAGGCCCAGGTAATGACTAGGCCTACCATTAAAGCTTTGTCAATTTGGTTTTTTTGAGCCTTGAAGGCTCAGCAGGAGGAACAGGCTGTCATCTACCCTGACCCTACCATGAAAGAAAAGTTTTCCTGAAACTAAAACAGGGCTTGTAGTTTTCCTTTGTTGTGATTGACCCGTAGACTTGCTCCAGTACTTAAGCAGAAATGAGGAAAATAAATGTTGACACTTTAACTACAAGGACTTACTCCAATAGCATTCCTCTCCTATCTTTAAGCTTGTTCTTAGAACATCCGTCAGAATTTCAAGGGCCGGTGAAATTCTCAGGGTTCTCAGATACTTTCTGGTCTCAATGTGAACACCAGAGCTTAATGTCAGATGAAGCCAGTAGTGCTTGTGGTTGCTGAGAAAAACATTCTCCTCCTACCTGCACTTCCTATTGGTATATGCAGAGAATGTCAGCTATGAGCATTGGAATGGTAGTATAATCCAGGCTTGCTACTGGATTAAAGTGAATGACTTTCCAGCCTGAAGTGTTTAATTTTTAAGTAATAGTTCCACTGTAGCTGTTAAAAAAGGGCTGGCTACATTTGTCTCCTTTATTTCAGGATATGAAGGTGGCTTTGAGTTCTTGTTTGCTAGAAGGCTGCTAGGATAAACTTTACCATTCGAGTTAGCCATTAAAGCCTGTCTGTACCAGTTTCTTCCCTGAACTGATGTTCTGAGGAGGTGTTTCTGGTTGTGGAATAAAGATCCTCTTCCTGTAAGAATTATTCTTGAGACGTTGTTGTCTCCTGGAAGAAGGGTCAACTCCTGCAGCTGATAAATGAAAAGCATAAAGCAAAATTGTGTTAGTACTGATTTGCTCACAGCACAGTAATTGAAATTCCACGGGCTTATTTGGATACTAGCAATGTGAGCTGTTGCTGTAAGATGACTTAGGCCTTCAGCTTTCTACTCTTCTAGCTGGAAGTTGCAGCTAGTGGTACGAATAGGATCACAACTTGTAACTCCCCATGGTGCACTTCTATAAGGAATTTCACACTTATTCTGTACCCTTAACATCTTAACAAGAGAATCCAAGCCACTTGCTATTCTGAACACTCGTAAGCACATAAAGCTAATGACACCAAATACATAACCTACTTCTAGCTTTAAACAACTGCACCATTCCTCAGTTCACTACTTAGCACTGCCCAGGCAAGTGGCTCCCCTTTCTAGATTTAAAACTTAAGTTCTTCAGGCTTCTGCAGGTCTTCACTTCAACCAGAAGCAAATAGTTACTGTGAAGCCACAGTCAGAGTGTTTGTGTTGGGCAAAACCAAGAGAAGCTCTAGAAATTCTGCTGGAGACCTTCTCCATGAGCCTTCCAGATCAGAGGTTGGGTAAGAACTTGTCTGTGGCATTTAGCATTGGTCAAAAATTAGTTCTAGTCAGTCTTCTAGACTGTCTGGTTCATAGCTAGCTAAACTTGTCTTGTGGTACTGACCCTTAACAGTAATGCCAATAATTGTAACTCCTCCTTCAGGTGTGCAATGAGAACTCCCTGTTTAAGAGCGAGGCTCGCTACCTGGTGCGCAGGAAGGACCCTGAGCTCTGGGCAAATGTACTGGAAGAAAACAACCCATTCAGGCGGCAGCTTATTGACCAGGTACAGCAAAAAGGCTCAGCTTCCATCCTGAAGACCTCAGGATGTCTCAGAAACATTATGGAGCATTAAAGTATCATTCTTCCCCCACAAGGTCCCTTAAAGCCCCATCTCACCATATAAAAGTTTGTAAGAGTTGGAGTGGCAGGTATTAATTCTGACCTTCATGGTCAGAAGATCTAGCTACCAGTAAGATAATTTTTCTGTCCTGGAGAATGACATTCTTCTAGGGAATTTGTTTCCCATATAGATGTAAGATGTGATTTTACTTCTGTATAAAATACAGCTGATAGCAGTTTCTTGCTGTCTTTATCAAAATACTCTCAAAATTCTGAAGCTTTAATTTGTAGTTCACTGGACAAATAACTTGACAAATGGACAAATACTTAATTTGGGGAAAACACTTAATAGTTTCCTGCCTTTGAATCTAGGTTGTCCAAACAGCTTTATCAGAGACACAGGATCCAGAGGAAGTTTCTGTAACTGTGAAAGCTTTCATGACTGCTGATCTGCCAAATGAACTGATTGAATTATTGGAAAAAATTGTCTTGGATAATTCTGTATTCAGTGAACACAGGTAAGAGGAGAGCTTTGTCCTCAAGTTTAGCGTATTCAGTGCCTTTGTTTAGGTTGTGAATTATCCAGATTATCATGGGCCTCTTGGTTGCAAGACCTAAATACTCTTCAGTGGTTATGATAAGGTGAAAAGCTAGAATTTGGAGTGCTTTGTACTTGAAGAACAGAGCTAGTTCACACTGTGCAATTTGCAGTGATGTGTTGAGGCCAGAGCACACTAATACTGGTAAGCAAATTCTTTTTGAAGCTAAATGTCAGTTGTTCTCAATCTGGTGATGAAATGTTGTGTCTGGTGACAGTAAGTGGGTTTATTTTTTCACATGTACAATCCATGTCGCTTAAGCAGGTGTTGCTGTGCACTGCTTATAGCCTATGCCTTCTGTTAACCAAAGGAATCTGCAGAACCTGCTGATCCTGACTGCCATTAAGGCCGACCGCACCCGAGTGATGGAGTACATCAATCGGCTGGATAACTATGATGCCCCAGATATTGCAAACATTGCCATCAGTAATGAGCTATATGAGGAAGCCTTTGCTATATTCAGAAAATTTGATGTCAATACTTCAGCAATTCAGGTGAGGTGTGGTTCCTGCATGGTGGTGTAGAATGCTTCCCTGGACAGAAATGGCTGTTCTAAGAGCAGTTAGCTTCATATTGCTTACACAGAGTAAGCAGTGTATACACTTGAAGAAAGAGTTCTGTTAGAAGGGACAGTGTTACAAAACTTAGATTTTTAACTTGGAACTTCAATTTCAAACAGGTGCTGATTGAGCACATTGGCAACTTAGACCGTGCTTATGAATTTGCAGAGAGATGTAATGAACCAGCAGTGTGGAGCCAGCTGGCCAGAGCACAGCTCCAGAAGGACTTGGTGAAGGAAGCCATTGACTCCTATATAAAAGCAGATGATCCATCTGCCTACATGGAAGTTGTTCAGGCAGCTAATAGAAATGGTAAGGCAAAGCATCTTCAACTTCAGATTGCTTGGATGTGAGCTACCTTATTGCATTTACATCAGGAACTATTGAGACTTAGGAATTCTGTTTCAGAGAAAATGGGAACAGTCAGTACATGGAATGGATGAGTCAATGTTAAGTGAGATTCCTGTCACCAAGATTGTCTGTCTTGCTACACCAAACATAGACCTCTCAGTAGAGATAATCTGGACTGTTATCTAAAGTATCACTAAGTATAATGTATTTATTTGTATGTGGCAGAATTGCTTGCCAGTTGGATTGCAGAATGGTAGCAAGAAGTCCAGTCTTACCTGAAGGTGGCTTGATGTTGACAGGGAATTCCATAACTCAAGTACAAATGGCTTATTATCGTGGTAGAGGAGAGATTTGAGCCTGCTTGTGAAAACTGTCCCTAAGGTGGGCAAGGTAAACAATACAGAATGACTAAATATAGGTTCTTTCATATCTCTCATCTCTTCCAGATAATTGGGAGGACCTAGTCAAGTTCTTACAGATGGCCAGGAAGAAGGCCAGGGAGTCTTATGTAGAGACAGAACTTATTTTTGCTTTGGCAAAAACTAATCGTCTGTCAGAACTGGAGGAGTTTATTAGCGGCCCTAATAATGCCCATATACAACAGGTATGTCTTGATCCACAGTTTCCAAGTGCAACTTTCGGCTTTGCTGACCCCTTATTCTTACTGCTACCTTTGTTTACCTTGGACTCCTCATTCAGGTCGGTGATCGCTGTTATGAAGAGGGGATGTACGAAGCAGCAAAGCTCCTCTATAACAACGTGTCCAACTTTGCTCGCCTGGCATCTACCCTGGTGCACCTTGGGGAGTATCAGGCAGCAGTGGACAGTGGCCGCAAAGCCAATAGCACAAGGACTTGGAAAGAGGTGACTTAAAACTTGTGGGTTTTAATAGATTTTAATTCTAGAACAAGTATTATGGAAATACCTATTTGGAACTCTTAGTAAACCTCAAATTTGGTAAAGTTTTGTCCTGTTAACTATTTGCTGACTGTCATGACAGGTCTGCTTTGCCTGTGTGGATGGAAAAGAATTCCGCTTGGCACAGATCTGTGGCTTGCACATAGTCATCCATGCTGATGAACTTGAGGAGCTGATCAGTTACTATCAGGTAACTTTAATATTCTCAAAGACTTGTACAGCATACTTGTGTCTGCTAATAAAGTGGTCACAGAAAAAAAAAAGATACTCTAGGAGCTAATATTTAAATTCAGTTTTCCTCTATCTTCATTTCTTAGTGGCAACGCACATTTTTTTCTGTAGTAAATGGAGAGGTAATAGTTCCCATTGTGCCTTCTTTTATAATTCTCTCACCTCACTGGAGTAAAAAATCTAAGCACTTTCAATGGAGAGAAAGTGAAAGCATGTTGTATTTAGGTAAATATGCATTTTAGCAAGCTTTATTAATCCTTATTTTCCTAACATCCAGGATCGTGGCTACTTTGAAGACCTCATTGCCCTTTTGGAAGCTGCTCTGGGCCTAGAGCGTGCTCACATGGGGATGTTCACTGAACTTGCCATCTTATACTCCAAATTCAAGCCTCAGAAAATGAGAGAACATCTGGAACTTTTCTGGTCTAGAGTTAATATTCCAAAGGTATGCAGTAAGGTAGCTGCAAGTGAAGGTGGGAAGCTACCAGTGAATCAAACCTGGTGCATTTTTTTGTTTTTCTTATTAGGTTCTCAGAGCTGCAGAACAGGCTCATCTCTGGGCAGAACTTGTATTCCTGTATGACAAGTATGAGGAGTATGACAATGCAATAATTACTATGATGAATCATCCCACTGATGCCTGGAAAGAAGGCCAGTTTAAAGACATAATTGCCAAGGTAAGTAACTTGGTAACTGAAGCAAAGTGCTGAAAGCTTCTTTCAGGACAGAGGCAAAAATGCACAACAGAATTGCTGTTTAGAAAACAGTTTGGTTAAGTTACTACTCAGTTTTTCTGCTGTACTTAAAACAACTTCCAATCAGTTTAGCACAAAGAATTAATCTGATCTTACACTATTTCTTTTATGCTGTGCAGCACATTCTGTTGAGTGGCAGCACCTAGCACAGAGTGTTTTCAGAGGCTGCACAGGATCATAGGTCACAAGCAAGAGGCCTAACCTCCTTAATACCTTTGAGCTGACTGCTGGTTTATAGTGAGGGTGTTGCTGTTCTTGCAAGATTTCTGCATATGTTTCCAGGTGTGAGAAGAGTGGTGGGCAGTCCCATGAGTACAGCAGAGAATAGTGAATTGAGAAGTAGTTTAAATGAGATATAAGACTGAGTACACTTTTACTGTTCTTGGGGGTTTCAGGGAAACAATTTAAAGACTTTTTAAGGCTACAGTCTTCACTGACTTCAGAAGTGGACAAATGGTCATATTAGCTGTAATGGCTGCCTGTGCCAGGACCTCTTCAGTGGATGGATTAGAATTGGTTTGTAATGCCCCTGGTGTAGCATGTGATTTCACTGTCTGGAAGCAGATGGCACAAGAAGCAATCATAAGATTGACCAAGAATTCTGCATCAGTGTAAAACTTTCTACCTCTGTAAGGAAACTTAAGCTGTTGTTTAGTAGGAGTCAGATAAACTTTGTGCTGAGTTAGTGGTCTGAACTAAGCACCTTAGGCTTACTTCTGTTTAAAGTACTAACTAGTATCTGATCGTGCAGGTGGCCAATGTGGAGCTGTACTACAAAGCCTTGCAGTTCTACTTAGACTACAAACCTCTGCTGATCAATGATCTCCTGCTTGTATTATCTCCACGACTGGATCACACCAGGACAGTCAATTTTTTCTCAAAGGTGAGTTTGGGAGCTTGTAGGTCAACAAAAAGTCCTCTTGCTCGAGTTAAGATACTCCAGGCTCTGGCTGGAAAAGAGTTGACATCTGTTGAGTAGCTTTGCCACCGGTATGAAGGACCGAGAAGCAGCCCAGTCCTGGCTTGATAGGGGAAATGCAGAAGAGTTGCATAGCTGGCCTTGGAGACTGTTTTATTTTAGTGCTGGCAATACAGGATACCTTGTCTGAAGAGTTTTAACAATAAGCACAAATTCTTGTATTAAAAAATGGGAACCTGTTTCAGGTGAATGCAATGTCAGGATTGCTATACATAATCTTTTATTGGAAACATCTTCTTTCCAGGTTAATCAGCTATTTCTAGTAAAGCCTTACCTGCGTTCAGTCCAGAACCACAACAACAAAGGAGTTAACGAAGCTCTAAACAACCTTTTAACAGAAGAGGAAGATTTCCAGGTGAGCCCCTGAAAACAGATTGCTAAGCCTGAGGGATGGTTCTCTGGCAAAAAAGCTGCTGACACAGTAATGTCCTTGAGTAGAAGATAGCACTTCTCCAGTGCAGCAAAGAGAGGGCATGCAGTCAGGTCCTTAGCAGGCAGGAGTCTTGAGATGTCAATGATTTGCAAAAAAGCAGGTGCCACAGGTGTTTTTCTCAGAGCAGACCTCTCAAAGGTCAGTATCAGGTATGTTCTCAGTGGGACAGCACTTCAGTAAATAAATTTGCTTCTGGCCCCTTTGGCTGCTATTTGAAGACATGCTTTGTCTTTTTATGGTAACTAGCTCTTCTAGTCTGGGGTGGGTATGACCAAGTTAGCATCTTGCTTTGTTAGAAAGTATCCTTTAAAGAGGTGCATGAAACGCTCAGGTAAATTAGTAGTAATCATGGTATCAACATCCAGCTGGCAGAACTGAAGCACTTGTACACTAGGAATAGATGCTTCTTTACTCTAGTTTCACCTACTGCCATCTGGAAGCATGTGTAACAACTCTCTCTCAAACAGGGTTTGAGAGCTTCCATTGATGCCTATGACAACTTTGATAACATAACATTGGCTCAGCGTCTGGAAAAGCATGAACTAATTGAATTTAGGCGTATTGCAGCGTACTTGTACAAGGGTAACAACCGCTGGAAACAGAGCGTGGAGCTGTGCAAGAAAGATCGTCTGTATAAGGTGAGTTCATGACACTGCATAAAGCTCCTGGGTACTGAATGGTAGTTTCAAATCTGGAGTTTTAATCAGTAGTCCTTCACTTGAAGGAAAGACTCTTAAAGCAGAAGTTGTTGGAGTTTCAAATGCATGTCTTAAATCTAATTTCATAATGTTGTCCTGTATCTGGGGATGTATCTCTTCAATCATTGGCATCTCTACAGTTACCTGTATCAGTATGGAACATTCTCCATAGGCCTCAAGTCCCAGGCTCTTTTAAGGATACAGATGAAATGCAATTATAGTGGTATGCTCTTCAAACCTGTGGTGAGTTCTCACAGGCCAATTTGTATGTAGTCTGTAGGAAGCTTGTTGGATGATGTTAATAAAGTATTTGGCTTACCTCAGAGTTGTTGTGTGTGTATCTAGCCTCCTACAGAACATGCCTGGTGTTAAAGACTAACTTCATGGTATGCCAAGTACTCAGCTTATCTGGCTCACAATAACGTGGATTTAAGATGTAGGGCAAGATGTTGACGGGCAAGGGTCAAGTTTAACTGTTCTTTTCTGTAGGATGCTATGCAGTATGCTGCAGAGTCCAAAGATGCAGAGCTGGCTGAGAAGCTGCTCCAGTGGTTCTTGGAAGAAGGCAAGCAGGAGTGCTTTGCAGCCTGCCTTTTCACATGCTATGACTTGCTGCACCCAGATGTAGTCCTTGAGTTGGCATGGAGACATAACATCATGGACTTTGCAATGCCTTATTTCATCCAAGTGATGAGAGAGTACCTTACCAAAGTGAGTATTGCATAGGCTAAAAAGCTAAGACTTCAGTCTGCTGTATGATTAGCATTATGTAAACTAGAGCTCTTTGCATATATTTGGAATATTACCATTCCTCGTGGAGGAAGTCGTCTTGAAGTTCTGTAGGTTTCATCACTCCAGGCTAGCTAGTAGAGTTAATGAATAGATGCCTTGGCACTTGAAGAGGTCTAGTTAAAGTTCTGCTTTTAGCAGTAGACATAAGCAACTGTGCTTCTCACAGCAGCTCCATAGCTGATGAACTGAAAACTTGGTGAGGACAACACATATGTCACTTTTATCTTTGTGTAACTATGAAAGTAAAGTCCCCATATTTCCTAGAGTCAAAAGAGCATAGGGCTTTTGAGTGCAGATTTTTCCTATATCAGCCATAGGAGTAGACTGCTGAAGGTGTTTGGTTTTTTAAAAGGAAAACAGAACTTTAGATTCATAGTCTGGTTGCACAATACTGATACTAAGAGCTGGTTCTCAACTGAGGGAAAAGAGATTCTGATCATGTGTGGTCCTGAAATGCTTATCTCAAACAGCTCTAAGATACTAAGCTAAGATCCTACCTTGGAAGGCTGTAGGATTGCATAGGGCATCACAGTAAAGAACTTCATTAAAATGAGGAATGTAGAAGTGAGTGCTTCAGATTGCTGCTAATAAGTCACGTTAAGTATTCCCCTCTGAATTTTCTTGCAGGTTGATGGACTATTCTATAAGGTGACACTCTGATTTCAAACTCTTTGTGTTTATTTGTGTCCCTCAATATCCTAGGTTTCTTTTACAGGAATCTAGCTGTAGCTTCTGCCAGAAGAGCAGTGTAATTTAGCTCTAACTCATTTCCTGTTCACTTTCTAATGCTAAAAGGATAACTATTCACAAACAACTTGAAAATCCAACCAGACTCTTCTCCTCTTCATGGGACACAAAAACAAGTGCTTGAGGAGGGCTTTACTTTGGGCTCCTTTTCACTGTATTACATATTTTGTGGCAGGGAGGATGCTGTTCATAAACAAAGAAAAGCAATTGCCATGTAACAGGATGTGTTCCAAGGGCAAATTGCTTTTTACACTGTAAATTACCAAAGTGTGCAATAATTCAGGCATGATGGTGAGTTTCTATAGTGCCATGAAACTTCTCTAAACTTCTTGCCTGTTGGTATGATGAAAGTACTTGCACAGATCTTAAGCATCTCCTACTCCTATTTCACTCTGGAGAAACTTGCCACACAAGTTTACCTGAACTCCTCCATGTGAGGTTTAGGGCTAAAATCATTAATCTTAAACGGCTGGTTGGATTTACAAGTAATCATGTGTACTAAATATGGGATAACTTGCCAGAAGGAAAATCTGCATGGTGAAAGTGGTTTACAGTGAAACTAATTTAGTCTGTTGAATTAACTGCAAAACATGAAATTGGAGAATGGGCTTTATAAATGTGGTATGTCTAAAATTGTCATGTAACTAACTTCAAAAGCACAAAAGAACAGACTAGTTTTGGTGGAGTGTGTACATATTCCAGAATTTACCTGTCTTTTCTGCATAAAAAAATGTTAAAGCACAGAATAGCCTGTGCCAGGAGTCAGGCACGTGGAGAATAATGACACCTGGAAACCTTTTGAACCAGTTCTAGGCAGCAGAGCCAATGTGATCTGGCTTTCCTAGGGCTGCTCAACCCTTACTGGGGTTGGCTGCTCTCGGCATTGCTGCTGTTTGCCCAGCTGAGGGCAGGACTGTGCTGCTGGCCAGAGCCACTGCAGGACAGCCCCAGGGAAAGGCAAACCCAAGAGAGCTGAGGCTGGGGATAAATAGAGCAGGACAGCTACTTGGAAATGGGTGTCTGTCAGTTGCTTTGATCCTTAGTAATTTGGATAGCATTTTTAACAGCAATATTTGGTGTTATGCTGGAGAGCTCTTAGGCTGACAGCTATAAATGAACCAGTAAAAGACTTGCTGCCACTCAGGTTGTCAATTTGAGTTGCAAACTTCAAAATGTTGAGGAAACTGTTAAACACCATATCTGGATAACATCTCTAAAGTTTAACAGATATCCCTCTTGAAGCAGTTCTCAGACCAGATGGGACCCTTGCAGTGGGAAAGGAGGATGAGGATCAGCTGAAATACAGCAGTGGGCTAAATGTAGGTTTGCCCACCATGTCAGTACTGCCTGTACCAGGATGTGAAGTTGTGTGACTTTTATGCCTTGTAGTCTTCAGTCTCAGTGGTTCTCTTCTGGAAGATACAACTTGTTAAACCTGAGAAGGAAAGTACTGTTGTTCTTCAGATTGCCCTCCACAGCCACAATCTAAAGTTGTGTTTAGGGCTCCTGCATTACTGGAGTGCTTCCACAAATTTGTTTAGCATGAACAGAGCTTTATGTGGCACAGCACTAAGATCTGTATAAAGCTGATACTACTAGGCCACTTTCCATGATGGTTCTAGAGTTTCCCCTAGAATAAGTGTCTTGTGAATATCATTAAACCAGCAGCCAGGTTAGACTGTAGTCCTAGATTAGATCAAACTTCATGGGCCTGGAATATTTGCAAATATCTGTGAGTTGTCACTGAAGGGAAGAGGAATTGCAGGTTAATAGGTAAATGTAGATTAGGCCTATTTGAGATGATGGATGCTCTGTTGGGTTTGAGTTCTGGACCATAGTTAGCAGTGACTAGAATAAGACCCCAGAAAATGCTTCCTTTGAAGGTAATGAGTTCCTCATCTGCATTTGAGAGCTGCTGCTTATTGCAGTGCACCTAAAAGAATTGGGAAGTCAGTTTTACAGCAAAGCTTGCTGGGAATAGGCAGACTTCAGTAGTCTCCAACTTGGACTAAAAAGGAGCACTTGATAGCTGAAGTACCAGGCATGAAAAGCTTCACACAATGGTGCAATTCCTAGACAAGGCCTTCATAAATCTCCTGTTCACTTCAATGTAGGTGGATAAACTTGATGCTTCTGAAAGCCTAAGAAAAGAAGAGGAACAAGTAGCTGAACCCACTCCAATAGTATTTGGTAGGTTTTAATTGATTACCTGTTGTCACTCTGGTCTCTCTTTGTGGAGGCAGCTTACATGATTACATTGTATCCAAGAATACTGGTTTCAACTGGATAGTAATTGAAATGGTTGTCTCTGCTCAATGAACTGTGTAAGTTGTTGAAGTGACATCTCACTCTTACAGTACTTCTGCTCTTCAGATTAAAGTATTGCTCCTCTTACATGGCTCAGATCTCTACTTTAGGAATCATGTTTCAGTATGGTAATAGGACAGGTGATACCAGGGTGTTGCCAACCCCAGGAATAACTTACAGAGCATGAAAATTCCTCTTCTAATTCCTGTCTGAGGAATGTGTCTGCTTTCTGCTCTTCCAAGTAGAAAGGCAGACTGTCTTTTTAGCTCACGCATTTTAAGACATGTGCAGCCACCATGGCTGTCTTCAAGTGTGGTGCTATTTTAGAAGCCCTTCTGAAGAGGCATTCTGCTAACAAGCACCTAGAAGTGGCTGGTAAGGGAAGGATGTGACTGGTTCACTGTCTGATATAAATGTTAACCTGAATTTAACAGATGCATGAGGCATGTGTGGGACTAGTGATGAAAACAAATCTGTCAAGGTGTGTTCAGACCCTTTGCAGCACCCTCCAGACTGTGAGACCTAACAGACCTAACTATTTGCTTGACTTGCTTTATTCTCTAGATCTGACCATGCATGGGTTAAATAGTACCAGTTTGGCTTTCAGTATGGTCTCTTCAAAACAAGCCATGTTTATTATGACCTCAAGATCAGTGGATATTCATCTTCCCTCTGCATCCTGCCTTGCTCTTTTGTAGCTTCCTGGTAGCAAGAGCAGATGGCATGGGTGCCTTGTCCATGGCACATGTTGAAATAGTGTGACTTGCTGGTGTGTGCTTGCACAGGGGCTGATTTTTAGCTAAAGCCTAATAGTCCTATCACACTGTACAGCTAGCATTGGGGAAGGTTGGGATCTTAAACTAACTTTCTTTTTGTCTCACACTTTCCTAGGCCAGCAGTTGATGTTAACAGCAGGCCCCAGTGCAGTACCTCCCCAGGCAAACTTCCCATATGGATACACAGCACCAGGATTCACCCAGCCGCCTGTTTATGGTTTCAATATGTAACTAGCTCTCTGACAGACCTTCACTGTCTCTGTTCTCTTCCTTCCCGTCCCTTTTTAACTTCTCCAAGAAGTGTACAAGGCACAGATGACCTTCTGTTGGCTGAACACACTTGCTGCCCAGCTCAGTGAGGAGACTTCAGCAGGATGCCTGTTACTGTTATTTATTGATTATTGTCCGGTTACATTTCAACCTCTGAAAGGCAGCTTTTGTTAATGACATTGTGAGACTCTTGTCTGAAGTTAAGGCACTATTTCACTAACTCATATAGCAATAACTACTTGAGGCCAGGGGGGAAGAGAGCATAATTTTCTATCTTTGGAAAAGCCCATTGAAGGCAGCTGGGAAATTGCCTGGCACCAAGTTGTTAAAGCTTTAGCTGAAGCTACTGATGTAGCAGGGTTGTTAACAATTCAATGAAACATCTCTTTACTAGTGAATTGTTCAAAGCTTGTGTACATCTGACCACCCCATTTTATTTGCATTCTTATGTGCAAAAGAAAATGGGCTTTTCTAATATTTGTGCTCTGAACGTTTAGAGGAATATTGGGAAAGTTTCCTTTTCTGGACAATAATGCTGTTGGAGTTCAATACTGTTGGGGTTCAATACTGTTGGAGTCTGTTCTCTATTTTCTGGAGTAGATCTGAGACTTGAAGAAAATAAATCTTCTCATGCCAGAGAGCAAACACTTCCCAGATGCTTTTTGTTTAACAAGAAGAGAGCATGTTACTTATTGACGTTAAATGGTACTAAAACAAACCTCAGCTGTGTGTGGCAAGAGAACATGGGAGTGTGCATGGGCTGCCAGAGCACTGGAGATGCAAGAGCACAGCGTCAGGGTTGGGGATGGGGACGTACTGCTACCATCTTGAGGCAGGAGGGAGGGCCATAATCCTGACTTTTATTTGCACCTTTAACTGATTCTGGCATTGGCTTCCTGCCACACCATGTTCTGACCCTGTCTGGTGGGCAGAGTCGGCACCACCTGAGTGACCAGGGTGCACTGACTCAGTTCTGCTATGCTGCAGTGGATCAACAGCGTGTCCATCACCCACCTCTTCCTTTGAGAATGCCAACAGGGATATATTATTATTTTGTGCCACTTCAAATACATGTATCATTAACGTTTTATGTACTTAGATAACAATGTATAATTTATGGTTATGAATCTTGTGCTAATCTTGAATATTATAAAAGTTCAATTATAAATGTAAAACTGCAGTATCCACCGTGTGGTTCTAGTCTTACTATCTTGGGTGTGGGGACTGGCTGGTA
This sequence comes from Zonotrichia leucophrys gambelii, assembly GCF_028769735.1. Lineage (NCBI taxonomy): Eukaryota > Metazoa > Chordata > Aves > Passeriformes > Passerellidae > Zonotrichia > Zonotrichia leucophrys. Next base: position 8,431,962 of record NC_088185.1, read on the forward strand.
GTAACACACTGCCACTCATAGCATCAGGTTTCTTAAGCTGACAACTGAGGATGCCAGGCAGGAAAAGGGAGATTTGTGCCAAGGCACGGAACAGGGAAGGCCTAGTAAGGAACTTAGGGCAGTTGTGGTCTCTTCACCAGACACATCAGCACAGGCTGTCACATGGGGAGGGCATGCTGCAGGAGGCTGTCACATGTTCTCATGCTTTCATTCATGGGCCTGGGAAAGCTTCAGCCCTGTGTGGAGGGAGGTGCTGCAATGAGAGAGAGTCTTCTCTGCTGAGATACATCAGCATAGCAGTGGTTTTGGTAAGCTGAACCCTTTCATACTGAGTCCCACTTTGAACAGGGCAAAACAGCTTTTAATGCAAACCAGTGGAGATTGTCAGGGTTGTGGAATCAGTAACAGCAGACTCTGCTTTGGCACAATTTTAATTGTGTGTGTTTAATTTTAATTGAGTGTATTGTCTCCTTGGTCACCACACCATGACAGCATTGGCAAGGGGATGCAGCCTTCCTTCCTGATGGATGCCAGAATACCCCAAGTGTTGCTGTAATGTACTAACCTCAACTTTGTACTGATCAGCACTCACAGCTCAGCTTGAAATGCTGAGCAGATAATGAGTTCAGGAACACCTCCACTCTGTCCAGAGTTACTCACTGCAGGAATTAGCCAGGTAGCTTGCCATTTTCCAGGAAAATGGTACTTCTATTTTGTAACCACTTCCTTGTCAGTTGAAATAAACTTGGCTAAGTCAGCTAGAACTGAAGACCAGCTCTAGGATTAGTATGACTGTAGGACTTTGCAACATACCAACTTAAAAATGGGCTCTGACTTTATAGCAGCAAGTGCAAGCCAATGGTGGAACACAGTGAAGTGCTAGATCAAATACTGGAACAGCTCCTGACTGTAAGAGAATTGAGGTAGCCTGGGGATCCTTAATAGCCTCAGTCTAGAAATCTAATTACAGGAGTGACTGAGCTCTCAAGGAAAGCAAAGCTGCCAGCTCTGATCAACAGTCTTGCTTTAGTTACTCTCCTGGTATTTAAGCTCTTGCTAAGTAAAATGGCTTTTATAAATTTTGTGATCTTGCATTCTGACATGCATTCAAAACAGACTCCCTGCCAATACAGTGCAGCTGTACCTAAAATGTGGAACAAACTCTTGTTTGTTACTAAGGTATTTCAGTGCTTCCCTGAAAGTGAAGTCATTCACAGCAGGAAATAACTCCTCTTTTAGGGGTTAGGTGAAGGATTTACTTCATTTCATGAATTTGTGATGTCCAAGTTTTTGAAAACTTGGATAAGATTGTTTTGCTGAGAATCTGCTTTAAAGCTAAGCTTCTTGCTGATTCCCACCCCAGTGCCACAGGGCTGGTGCTGTCCTGTAGAATGATCTGCTCATGCAGAACCTGCTGCAGCCTGCAGCATCTGGAGAACAACTTCCAGAGAGAACTTATGTCAGAGGGTAAGTTTTTTGAGACTCCATACAGGCTTTTACTGCCTCTTGCTTTCACTGTGAGAAACAGAGTATGGATCTCCTTCTGTGTAATGGTTCTTGCTGTTTGTCAGACCTTAGGGGAATCTTCCCTGGTCTGTCCAACTCTGGGCATTTACAGATCTGGCATCAGCAATTCACAAGGAGAATTCAGGAGGAATGCATTGCTGGGGTAAGTCCTGTTTCTTATTTCATGTAATGGTGTGGTATTTTACAAGACTTCATTTAATTTCCCTCCTTTTTAGGACTCTGTAATTAAACGGTAGCATAGCAGAAGGAAATGATCTGGAGTAACTTAGCTCCTTAAAAAATAAAAATTCTAGGCAGATGAAGTCTGTTGAAGTTTGTGCAGATAATAGGCATGCTACAGTAAAGACAGTAGTAACTGTAGGGTCAAAAACCTAATTCTGATTTAACAGGCTTTTAGCAGCTGCAATGCTGAGAGCTGGCACTTCCAGCACAACATGGATCCTTAATTGGGCTGTGGGAAACAAGGAACAGCCTTTTTTTTTTTTTTTTTTTTCTCCTAGCAGATCCAGCAGCAGTTACTCAAAAGCCCAAGAAATTTCCTTGATTTATTGCACTCTAAAACTGAAAAACAAACCTTAGATGCCTACTTAAATGAGTGTGAGTAACTTTAGTACTTTGGCAAAGCTGACTGTCAACTGCTTGTAATTAATGCTTATGCTTGGATGTGTGATACCCTAATTGGCAGGCTAGGACTTGGCCTCTGAGAAATTCTTAGTGTGACTAAATCAGCATGACAGTTTTTCAGTCAGCTGGAAAAAAATGAGGTGAGAACTCTTGCAAATCTTGGTACAGGTAGCACTGTATGTACCAGCTTCTCATAAAGCAGTTTATCAAGTGTATGCATTACCTTATGACAGTGTTATTTCTCATCTGTAAAGCTTCTTGCAGTCTTTCTGGGTCCCTTCTGTTGTGCTGTAAATAGTTTGGTTTTGCACTTGGTTCCAAGCTGACTGTATTTCCTTTTTTGCTTTGCAGAGTACCCCAAGACTGCTTCAATCTCGTTGTTTCCAGATAAGGACATAAGGCTGGAAAATGCTTGACGACACCAAAGTGCTTTGTGACACTGGTGTGTAATTAGGCTGGGTTTGCCAACTGAATGAGCCTTGCTATAGCAACCTGCAGGTGCACCAGTCCACTTTAATGGATCTGGAGCCATTATTGTGCACCTTCAGCAGGTGTCCAGCCTCCAGAGAGTTTGTCACTAGTCTAGCTTTCTCCTTTTTCAATATTGTGCATTTTCTATGGGCACCTTTCCAAAGGTACTGACAGATCCTGACTCATGTTTTACTAATACAACACTGCAAAATTCTTAGAATAGATGTGTGTTTCAGTCTGGAGCCTTTGCAATCTTTCAAAAAGGCAACAACATCCATCTGTTTTCCTCCAAGCTAATATAAAGTTGACAGCTTTTAAGCTTAAGATGAATTTGAAATACAGTCAGTGAAGTCCTGTCTTCTATGTGTCAGAATTTAAAAGTCCTGAGTCAGGTTCTGAGCTTATTCAGTTATGCATTTCCTGTGTGGTTCAATGACTCATGATTTTTTTTTTGTCTGTTGTTTTTAATCAAGATTGTAAAATTTGTTTGCCTAAAAATCTCCATTTCTCCTTTCCCCCCAGTGGTTATGAAAGGAAGGAATTACAAAGTCTTCTGGTATGTTGTTTTCCACAGCACTAAGTTCTCCAGTATTATGCAGAGCACAAATTCCCCAAGCAGTGGTTATCGAGATGGGGAGCTAGGAGTGAGTTTGGGTGGGAAACTAATAAATCTTTGAATTGCTCTCTTTTTGTAATGTACTTTTTTTTTCCACTTAGGGGGTGGGGAAACAGCCTCATGAACTGCTAATAGAGTTTGTCAACTGGAGTTGCTTTGTTGAGTTATACATCCTGCTGTGAGGGATTCACACCATGGCAGGGTAGCAGAATGATAATCAGTACATGCTGTACATGGGCTTAGTCCCTTCTGAGCTGAGTCAGGCCCACGCAGATGTGAACGTAACAAGGACTTCTGTGGTGCTTATGAGAGGCTCAGTCCTGGTAATCTCAGTGAATAATCTTGTGTAGCAACAGGAGCTCTTTCTGCATGTGTGCTCTGCTCAAGTGGGGATCGTGTTCGTTGTTTGGAATAGCATCATCTTGCTTATAATCACAGCAGCTCCTGCAGCACACACTTCAAAGCTGGGGAAATGTTGACTCAAATCTGCAGTATTTTCATTTCTTGAAGCCAGTTATATGCAGGATCTGTTTTGCATAAAGGAATTGTTTTGTCTCGATAGGGAATCTGAGAGAAAATGAGTCTTCTTATTTTATCATAAGACTGCAAGTGATGGGGATTAATAACGCATGGAAAGGTTTGTAGTAGTTGATGAGTTGTATCAATTGTGATAATACATCTTTTAATTCAGTGAAATTCAGAGGTTCTCTGACCCCAGGATATATAATAGGAAGTTATGTGCCCCATACTGACCACTCATGGTCTCTGAAACCATGGTGTGCTGTCTAGTGCCAATTAAATAAAAGTAATAATAATAATTTTAGGGAGGGGCAAGGGAGGAATAAGTTGGAATTAATTGTCAACATGTAAGCATGTGCTTCTGAGGATCCAGAAAACTCTGTCTGCAATTGCTGTTTGTGTTTGAAAAAATAAACTGTGAAAGTTGTTTCGTTTTCAGTAGCTCTTTTAAATTCTGATTATTAGGGCTTGGAGAGGTGCCATGAGGCACACAAGCTGCAGCAGCACCTGACTAAGTATTTCACAAGTCTTTGTATGCCAGCAGAAACAAGCACCAGCCACCAGCAAGGGAAATGAGTTCAGATTGTCAGAGGGTTGTTTCC